>NW_024581137.1:49728089-50328089 GCF_017639235.1 Corvus kubaryi | reverse complement strand
GCTAAGAGAGAGAGGGTAAGCTCTGATGGGCAATTCATTCACCTGAGAATTATCCTCCAGAGGTGTGTATCGTTCTCCTTGATGACTGAGGAGACCCAGACAACTAGGTTAGGTGAGATGCTTAACACTAGATGTTTTATATGTCTAAAGTTAGCTGGAATGAACCTGGGCTGAAAAGAGCTGAGTTTCTGCTCTTCATTTCTGGGCTCACAAATGCTAGAATCTGCTAAATCTTACAGTGTTTGAGATCTGTGTTTTGTGTCTGTAGCCTTCCCTATTTCCCTCACCTCCACATTTGGTGATTTTGAGGGAAATCACAAAAGAAAGGCAACATGGAATCACAGTGAAAAGATAAGCCAGCAGTATAGTGTAGTGATGGCCATGGAAGTGAAAAATGTGTCATATGAGTAACTGCTGTTTGTAAAGAAACAAGAGTATTTTCTTCCTTCAACTTGCATTGTCTAAGTGTCCACTAAATTACAAACACTTGTTAAGTATCAGAGATAAAAAAGGGAGCTGACCATCAGGTAGAAACTACAAAAATAAAAGAAATTTCCATTTGTAGTTATCCAGATTGCTGCTGCTGGACGTCTGCTCTTGGGCAGGAGGATCTTTTGATGCTTTTCATGGAAAGAGAAAAGCTTTTAAAGAAAACAAAAAAGATTAATGTATTCAGGTTGGCATTTTCATTATAAGCTTATTCAGTCTTTGAGATGAACAAAATCTGTGTGCATGTGTGTGTAGTTAGGGATGGATCCAGCCTACACCTGAGTCAGTGAACTGTCTGTAATTTCAGACAAAATACGTAAGTGCTTCTGTGCACCTAACAACAACCCAAATTAAAATTTCATTACATTTATTAAAAAGAAAACCAAACAAAACCAACTTCAACAGAAGTACCCAGTGGGCAAAGCAAGCATGTAAGTGGAGAAGGGAGTGCTTCAAGCAATAAAAGTGAAGTAATTAAAATTATTGTGATGGTCATGCACACACAGAGTATACATTACATATATGCATTACATAATGTGTTCTTGTTTACACATTTTATATTAATACTTGAAGACTGCATGTAATAAATGTACAAATGTGATATGGCTTTGTCAGTACACAATCCAAAGGAAGGTGACACTGAAGATGAAAGACCTAGGCACAGTCTAATATTTTAAAAAATGATACAGGAAAATAATGCTTCTAAGTTTTACACTGATTTTAACTGCCTTGCAGGAATAGAAATTCACTGCCGACATGTCAGTTTTTAAGTTAATATCCTTGGTCAATGCAGAAAAAACTATGCAGAAACCACTCACTGTAACTGAATGCAAATGGATGCTAATTTGAGGACCAATTCTTCCTCACTTCCACTGCGTGTGAGTATTGTCACATCACATTCTATACACTATAGGAATTGTTTCTCTCTTTTATTAGATTTCCTCCACCCTCCCCAGAAGTTAAAAGTAAAATGAATATGCCTAAATTACTACAGAAGAATTGCTAAAGAAATGGAAGGTAATGAGTTCTATTCCATATGGGGTAAAATATCCCATAATCACCTATTGTCACTCTAGAAAATACCAGTGCATACATCTAAATTCAACTTATACACGCATGTGCAGACACACACACACACATACAAAGCACATACAGAGCAAGTATTATGCATGTGCTGTTACTTCCTACTAATAGGTGTTCCTCAGGATTAGCTCCCATAGAGTTTTACACAACTTGCTTCTTTTATTATCTTTTTCAGAAACTCTTGGTAAAATACCTGAAAGGCAGTTATCTCCATGTGATGAATCAACACGAACAAACTTAGGATGTGCAAAGTTAAGATGTGCAAAAATGACATTTATGAAAACACACCTCAGTTGGCCTTAAAAAAAATCTTGAAGTCCCCTTTGGAAAATACGCATTATCTTTCCAGGAGACACAGAAGCAGCTTGCCTACATGAATCTATTAAATTGTAAGAACTACATTTTACATTACTTTCATTTTACATTGCATGTAGGTGGTAAAGCTCTCACAAGACAGTACATGGAGTGACCTGAATAAAAGAAGCAACTGTTATGGATTCATTCTTTAACAGAGTTTATCCTTAAAAGTGACTAAACTGGCCCAGCTATAGAAACTGTGGAATAACTACACTTCAGCTACCAAATTGTACCCTTTACAGCCAAAAAGACTACCACTGGTCAATTGAACACTTTGCTGCATGAGATTAGCTACTGAAAAAGAAATGGTTTTACTCTCTGTATATAAACTTCCTTTTGCAAACATGTGCCTAGCTGCTTTCAAACTGGTAGCATAGTACTTCTGTGACCCAGCTTTTTCACTTTTCCATATCCTAACCTACCCATTGTGTGAAAAAATGCCGCCCGAATTCCTTATCTGCTTGTCTCCTCCTTAGTTTCAGTCAATGACCTCTTGTTTTCAAATTAGTCACTATCTCAAGCTGCTTATTGACATCAATACATTTCTTTCAGGGTCTTCTAGCACTCTGTGGGGACTCCCCTCGTGCCCCCTCTCCCAAGGAACAGCCCATGTCTGATCAGTCTTTCTTCACAATTCATTTCCCCAAACCCTGGATAATTAGGATTGCTTTCTACCATACTTCCCTACTCCCAATTTGCTTCCAATAAAATCCTCAGAATAGCAAACAACTCAAGAAATATGGCTCTTTTATGGGAATACCTGGCCACTAAATTATATAAAAAAGAAAAAAAAGATAAAGAAATTTTATCAATAACATGTTTGCTTTTTGCTTGAAATCCTTACATGCCATAAAGGAAACCATCTAAAAATGCAGACCATACAGCATACAGTGGGAAACATCAACCAAGAACAACTTCCCCAAGGTCATTAATCCATTTCAGAACAGAAGCTTGTAGAACATGCTACATTTTTATGTTCTTCTTATGAACTATTAATTGATGACTCCATACTGGCAATAACATGTGAAAAGCTTTAAAGTATCATATGTGTTTTTCAAAGGAAATAAACACTGTTTTAAACAGCTTTTTCGGAATAGTGAGAGTTCTCTGCTCATCTCAGGCTGGACCATGAAAAACTATCCTATACATTCCCTATACACTTCTGCATGTAGCTGGGGGCCCAGCTCTCATTGTGATTAATTATCTGCTGGGAAAGGCTGCAAGAACGAGCACTATTTGCCTAATTGTGTTTCCAGGGTAACTCATTACATAAAAGTTACAATACATAAATGCAGCTCATTTGAAAAACTGGCCTTATAACATACAATATGTTTACATGGGCACGAAGAACTTCCTTTGGAAATTGAAATAGCAGCATTTCAGATTTACATGGTTGGCATTACTGCTGTTGAGAACTGAGGCAGTCTTGTGGCTAGCACAGCAGTAAACAAAGCAAACCTCAATATTTTGGCTCTACATTTTTTTTCTGTGTTCCTAGAGATAATAATATGTCTCACTCAAATCTCAAAGACCAGCCGTGTGATTAATTCAAACTTAGACCCTGAAAACAACTATACTTTTTAGTCCTGAATTTTTCTGCTGTAAATTTTTCTCCAGAATACCATCTGTTCCTAATCCCACTTTTTGACCCTCTTACCATTAACTACCTCTAAAAAAAAAGAAAAAAGAAATCTCCCATTTACATTATACATTCTCTCAACCTCTGTATGAAATGTAGTATATTAGATTTTATTTTCATTGGAGAAGCTGGATCCTAGGCTGAGGAAATATTCCCTCATTCACCAAAAAGCATGTCAGAAATAGTCACCTCTAGACTTGTATCAGCACAAACGAACAGTAGAATTTTCTCAGACTTTGCATAAGGACTCAAAAATAAGCAGATTGAATCCATTTTAACACGAATATGGGCAAGCATTTCCTTTCATAAAATCCTTTCAGAGAGGAGCTAACCCCACAACTTCATTATGATTGTTAAATCCACACAGCAGATAAGCAAAACCTCAGCAAGGGTTCAGATTAGCCCAAATCATTTGATCACGATGAGTCAGAAGGCGAATTAAGGAATCTTTTGTTTTGCCTTAAAATGTCACGGTATAAACTGCATCTGCTCAGGAGCTGACTCACAAGACCCTCAGACAATAGGGTAGCAGGGGCAAGGAAAGGACTTGGGGAGATAACCTCCGCAGCCAGCCCAGGCCAGAGTGTGTGTGCTCATCAATTATAATCCAAGCTTTTGAATGCAAGAGAATAAACCGTTGGTTCGGCTTTGCTAAATCGAATCTTTTTTGCTGTGTTTTAGAATTTGGAAATCAATACTTTAAAGGGATTTTAAAATTCATATTCGCCTTCCCTTTGACTCATCTTGTTTCAGCTAGTTCAAACACAAGAAAATGAATGGTCAGCAAACCCTAAGCAGCTGCTGGCTGGATTAATATCTAAAAATCAAACTATTATCTACACTATCCAAGCCTCTCAGTTCAGAAAAATGAAAGTGGCAAGACTCATAATCTCATTTTTTTCTTTTTTTTTTCTTTTTTTTTTTTTTTTTTTGGGTGTGTGTGTGTGACAAGAACACTCAATAAAAATGTCTTGCAATATATCACACTTTTAGTCACTACAAGAAGCCTGCGGGAAAGACATGAAATGAGAAAATTCTCAACTTTTCTCTAGATTGCACAAAAAGAAAAAAAACTGATCAGCTCAGCATTATTGTGAGTTTAGGGTGAGGAAAGAATATCAAGGAAATGAAATCTAAATCATCTTATCTTCCCTAGTAACAAAGGATAAAACTTGTAAATACATCAAGAATGTTGAGATTCTCAGCAGAAGTCAGCCTCAGAAAAACAGTCCTTATCAAAAATCCAGCAAGCATTGTTATCTACAAAAACAATCCATTATAATTTTCTGTATCTATTTAAATAATGAAAATGCACGTGGGCTGAACTAAATCACTTCTCAGCTTCTAACTCAAAACTAAATCTTGTCCTAAGCTGGCTGTCATGGAAATGAGAGGTGATTTGGTGACTGTCTTAAAACTGTAACACCCATGTACAAATAGTTATCATAGTCAAATAGGTATCATAGTTAAAACATGTTAAATAGTATTTAAATATGTTACTGTAAGGCCAGATTTAACACTGTTTAGTTTTCCTTATTGCTTTGATGGGTATAGGATCAGGGCCTCTACATATCACAGAATCATAGAACACCAGGTTGGAATGGGACCTCAAGGATCAACTGGTCCAAACCTTCTAGGCAACAGCACAGGAAGCTAGGAAGAAAAAAATTACAGTAATAAACTACACGATAAATAGCTACATTAATTGTTGGAACAACAAAACAAAAGGATATACTTTGCATTGAAAACTTGCTGCTGACATGACACAGGAATTATAGCACTGGATAGACACTGCTGCTCTCTGACTATTCCAGTATCTCAGATTATTTAATGTGGCTGTTTGGAGTAAGTGCACAGATGCAGTAATTTCATGTACCGCGAGGACACTGAAATTCATTAAGAACCACCCCCAAGAGCAAATCCATCCCAGTGCCCCTGTGAGCTCCTGCACATTTTTCTACCAGCTCAATTCACCCCCCAAGTACACCACAGGAGCATTTCTGCCCTTGGTACCAACTTTTACTGTCCTGCAAGTGCCCTGAGCCAAGATGCTTTGCTTCTTTAAATTTTCGTTCCTTAAAATTCCCTTCATCAAAGGGGTTGGGACTGTCAAACTGATGTGGAAGATGTCAAGCACAAAATCCTCCCCAGCTTGATTTCTTTTCCCCTGCTTTAGGCTTTAGAAACAGGTCCCCTGTTGGTGGTTTTCAGCATCTAAAATAATGTGAGGGTTGGCAACAGCAGGATAGTAGAAGATATGAATTTATAACGTGTTTAATAGACTAAGTGTTACCACTAATTTAATGAACAGTGGAAGAAATTGTAAATGACAAAGGCATTTACAGTTAACTGTCTAAGAGAATGCAGGGAAGTAAATCGTTACATGAAAAAGGAGCTCCTTTGCCCAACCTACCCTATTAAAGACCCCACTAAAGAGCCAAGGCATTTATTGATTGCTTTCTACTTTCCCACTGCTGAAACTAAGTACTCCTCTATTTACTTTGATTTAAAAATGCATTATTGTCTACTTTCTAATAAACCAGACTGTGGAACAAGAAACTCAAATTATTCTAAGTTTATTCTTAAAAGTCCATGGTGGTTTTTTTTTTAGCTGTGGTTTTTTTTTTTTTTTTTTTTTTTTGAAAGACTGAAGGCCTTAATCCTTAAAGGCCTTTTTGAAAGAAGGGTTCCTCGATGCTGGCCCTGCAGCTGGGCCCAGATTGAAAGTGCACTTACATTTTTATGTTCAGCGCTGAAGGACTCTGAAGTTAGCCCTCGCACTGCACATAAAAGCTTTGGAAAGGGCATTCTTTGCCACTCGTGCAATTCATTCTCTAAGAAAAGGAAATGGAAAGAAAGATTTCATGTCCAGGGCTTCAGGCCTTTGATCATTTGATGAACATTGGATCCTCAACCTGGGCCTCCAGCTTCTCAGGCCAGACAAAGAGGGCCCCGGCCGCACAGGCTGGGCCGCGGCTCCCGCCCGAACAAAACCTTTGGCGGCCGCACAGTGTGACAGCCTGGGAAAGGCCCACCTCAGCAGGGCTGAGATGCCCGCTCTGCCCTTTGATCTTTCATTTAAACTCCAGCCAAAGCACCAGGTCAGGGGATTTCGCGTCGCACACCCCCACGGGCAGAGGGGAGCAGGTCAAGAACAAAATGGGGGTGACCGATCTCCAAAAAGCCCTGTGACGCCTTTCTCTGGCCAGTTTCACATGACTTGTCTGGCATTGTGAAGCTCTAAGCCCACACTTAAAATGGAATTTGACATTACATGGTACAATGGAGTCAATAAATGGCATTCTTCAGTGCTTTTACAACAAAGTCAACCCTCCCTTAAGTGGCTGAAAGCCCCGAGCTAGAAAATACTTCTCATTTACTTCCTTATGCCAATAAATTGCATATACTTTAAATCTAGTTTTCATTATGGCTTCTTACTGCTGATGGCCGAAGTGAGTGAACAAACACTTAACAAAGGTCTACAGTAATTTTATGATGTACCATTGCTTCTATTTTTAAAGTCCAGGTTGTCATGTGGCAAGTAACAAGCATTGGAAATATCTCCATATCCCTTCACAGAGCAAAAACCTATTTTCCAATGAGCATGAAAAACTAATCTCATCCCACTGAAAAATTTATTTTCAGTACAGCGCAAAGGAGAAGGCAAACATACAACTTCTTTTAGCATCAGTGGCAATTTCCACATGATGCTTGCGGGCAGAAAATTCAGTCCATGTTTGACGAGACACGTTAACAGAATATGGAGAGAAAAAAGAAAAAAGCTAAAATCTTCTTTCTAAAGGGACCGGATGCCACCATGTCCCAGAGGACTGGAATATTCAGGATGCAACAGCAGATGACTGCAAAGCATGGAGAGTATTTTTAAACTACACATAAAAATATGTCTATGTTAGAAGAACTTCAACAAAAACTGTAAAGTGATTAGAATTCAACGAACTAAATATTGTTTCTCTCTATAAATTAGTATGTTTTTACAACTAATCCTTTTTCATTAAATACAAGTGTGCATAATGCCAGATGTAGCTTAAGAACTCAGGTTAAGAGTCAATAAAGGCAAATTTCTTTTTGTTTATTTGGTCAGGTTTACATGCCCACTCTCACCCTCCTTCCTTCTGAAGACAGTATCAGCGTTAAAAATTCGTTTAGTTCTAACAAAGATTATTTCAGGGTATTTCAAGTGCTTCCCACCATGAACAATTTACCAATCAAGAAAAAATAAAGGAATGGTCCCACTCTCTAGAGAATCTATAGATTGTTCATTTTAAACAAACAAAAGTTTATGTTTAGTTGACAGATTATTTCCCACGTCATAAAATTACGTATCACAGATGAGACTTCCAAGAAACAGAAAAGTTAAATACATTGTTCAATATCAGATAGTGCCAGAACTGGGAATGAAGACTTATTTTCAGTCCTCTGTTCTGTTCACTACAGTCTTTTTCCTTCTAAGAAACAAATCTGTGCCAGACATGAGGCGGCATCACCACCTCTACACACTTTGGTGGCAATGGGCAGCTCCAGAAAGGAAAATAATCACATCTTACCATCATGGCGGGGTGACAAGGGGACCAGGCAACAGCCATGACACAGCCCGGGACCCAGGTCCTGTAACCACTAAATTATGATTTTGCAGCCCCGAGGCATCTCTTCTGAAAGCTGAAGTAACTATTTTAAATGATAAATTTAAAAATTCAAATACTTCTCAACAGCACAAACACACCTCTCATTCAAAAAGCATTTGTGTTAGGTATGAAAATAAACTACAGAACATTCAGGAAAGAGTACCATTTGCCTCTAATTTATTCTCAGATTTTCTGTGAATATTGCTCCCCCACTGTTGTCATGGCAACACAAGCACATCTTTCAGTACCGAGGAAGTAACAAGCCTTTCGATTCTCACCTTTGGCCATTTTATTGAGAACCATGTCAATTAGAATGTAGGTTCCACTTCTTCCCGCACCATCGCTGCCAACAGAAAAGGAAAAAGAAAAAATAAAACCTATCAATGTGCATCTAGACTCAACATGAAGGTACCTGCCCTTACTGTTATAGTGTACACATGGTGGGAGAGGAGAGAATGAGGGGTTAAAGGAGGGTACTGAGAGGAGAGAAAGCTTAAGAGAGAAAGAATAAACACAAGCTGGTCGTGGAAGATTAACTACTACCCTGCATGGATAACAGGGCTTTGTTTTGATTTTTTAAGCCAAGTTTTGTTTATGCAAGAAAAAACATTTTAAACAACAGTGGAAAACCCTAAACCAGGATACCATTTCTGTCCAAAAAGTGGACATACAGTGATCTTACTGTCACTCATGTATGAGATCAAGAACTCAGAGTAACTTTGACTAGAACATTATCCAGAACAGTCAAAAATGCCATAGATTGCATTTGAACACAGTGGTCAGAAGGAATGCAGAGACCTGTTCAAGAATATTTGACTTCTGAGGACTACACTTTCTTCACTATATGAGTGGTTTGTTTTTTCTCTGTACCTTTTCCTTTATTTCTTCCCTAGTAGCAATGACCAGAAAAAATATTATCTTGTAAGTCCTAAGAAATAGCTTTAACTTTTGTTTATCAGTAACCGTTCCTCCGAGATGTGAGACCAAGCCTCGGGAGAAGAAAAGCTCCTTAATCTGAATGCAGCTTGTGTCCCTTTCAGAGAGCAACATGTAATTGCCAGCATGATGCTCTTTTAGAGCTGCTGTTAGCAAACATAATTAAGACTTTAAGTAAAAGCTTTTTTTCTTTCCCTCCCCAAAATTTTTACAAAGGTGCATGTGTGACCCATTAGACTGGTATGTAGTTTTATTAATTAAACCATTATTTTTATTGATAGCTCAATTTGGGTACAAGAATTAACGGAAGGAAAAATAATAGAACAGCACGAAGCGCGTTATTGCATTCTGTTTACAGGCAGACTATGAAACAATTTCTGTAGACAGAGATTTTTTTCTTTCAGTCACTAGATCGCTGTTTAGAGAAAAGGAGCTAGTGGTAATAAGTTTTTTTTTCTCTGTCTATGGAGGGAACAAAGACACAATCTTATTAGTTAAGCTGAATAATGAGAGACAAGACAGCAATCAGGCTCAATAAAAACAAAAACTGCTGAGCTCATGGTAGATATTTGCATCCATCACAGTAAGGAAAGAGCGAGAAACTTGAAGGCTCTTCATTGTGCATCAAATCGTTTTTTTCTCAGGTTTCCTGAAGGCAATGCAGACAAGCCCCCCCTTGGAGCATTCAGCTCCTTGCATCCTCACTTGGCTGAGCCACACGTGAGAAACATGTCCCCTCCCTCCTCCCTCCCATCCAAAGTGAAGTGCCGCATGGCAAACATCCTGCCTCTTAGCAGGGCTGTTTTGCTGTCTTCATTATCTACAAGGATATTTTTGATAAATAAGATCAACATTTTCCTTATAAGTCAGAACCTCCAATGGCAAAACCCAACATTACTGTAATTATGGCAAACTTTTCCACTGAACTGCCTGACTGCTTTTGTGTGCATCTATCACATTGTCAGGCCTAAAAATACTCTTAAAGGATTACTCAATCTCTGGACAGGTTTCTACTCCCTGAGATTGCTCTCTTCTTACCATAATCTCTAAAAACAAGCAAAGAAGAAATAAAACATAATTGAGTGCAACTAAAATAAAGCAGACTAAATTGGGAGGGCATGCAAAGAACATCTATAATTTTGAAGGAGATGTATGAAATTGAAGTGCTACTTATACCAGAAAGTGTGGCCAGACATTGTTAAGTCATGGCTCAACATCTACAAAATCAGTTGAAAGGATAATTTTATTATGAAAACAGATCCTAAGTATTAAATAGCATTAAAACTCAGTTGAATTATACTTAACACTTTTAGTCTACCTCACTGTTTAGTGATTCAAGTAAAGCTTTAATTTGCCCACTTTGTTCATATCTATGTTAAATTCTTACACATACAGATCTCTCTAAAGCTATTTTAAAAATTGTACTTGCCTGCAATGAACAACTACTGGACAAGAGCGACCCCTGTAGCACTTGTTTACTTTTCTGAAATAAAACAGACACAAAAAATTAATTAAGCATATTAGATACTGTTTCTTTAGCCAACTGTCAAAAATAAGCAGTAAGAAAACACAAATATTGCTGTCTTTAAAGAAATACTCAGGTTGATAGTTTCCTAATATAACAAGCTGTTTGGTAGGTAATCTTGTTTAAAGCTTGATTCTGCTTTGCTGCCATAGAAATCCCAGAAAACATTCCATTATTACTGGTGTCTGGGCAAAATAAATGAGCTATTTTCTCAAATGGTTCATGTCTTAGCTCCAAAATGAAGATTATCTTGAGATGCTTTAATTTTGAAACAAACTTTGAGTTCGTGAGCTTGCTCAAAGAAATATCAAGGGGCATCAAACTGAATACAAAATTAAAAAGGCTATCCCACTACACTTTGTACAATGTGTGCTGATTTGTAACACCACTTCTTCCCAGAAAGGCAAATGCCAAATCTCCTGAAACGCTTCTTAAAAATTCTAAAATGTAATCTTATCATAGTAAAAATAACTAAACCCATCAGTAAGCTTTGGGTCTACTGCTTTGGTTCAACAGCAAAAGGGTTATATATTTAATATTTACACCTTGTTGTCTTCAACAGCGTCCTGGTTAAACATTCTCAGTGGCAAGAGAATATATGTGAAATCAATCAATAAAAGTATAGCCACAGAACAGGTCAGCTGATATGTAAACTCAATGAAGGAATTAACTAGTGCTGAAGCAAACCAAGATACTCAGTCTAAGAATAGAGCCCACAAAATTGGTTTAAATCTATTTAAATTGCCTCAGAAAAACCAAAATCCCAAGCCCTCTCTTTTGCTCTAGGATATATTTTGCATGTCAAGTACGTTACAGGCCAAAAACCCATAAAATATGCACACATATGTTAACAAGGCAAGATGAATAAAGGCTAAAATGGGAAAGCATTGCTTCAAGAAATCAAAACCTTTCATTCAAATTATTTGATGTTTGAGTTTACTGGAGCTAGAAGGTGTCCTATAAAATCATTTCATAGGGCAGCCTCCAAGGGGTGCCCAGACCCTCTAATAGGCCTCAGCTCAGTATAAGTGCTACACAGGATCCTGATCACTAAACTGAAGGGAGCTGCTGAAATTTGACAACAGTGGTGTGATGTTATTATGAATTTTAAAGCATAACTAACCTACTGAATCATTTAGTTCTTGGCTGTTCATCTATTCACTAACATCTGTGCTGTGAAAACATGCACATATCTTTAAACACTGCTTACAGTATAGCCTGAAGATGCCTAAACTTCTGACAGGGTGTTGGGATACCTGGAACTCAACCCAAACAGGCTATGGAGGTATTGGTGATATCCTATGAAACCATGTTTTCACATTCTTCTTTTTGTTACTTATGATTCTAACCAAACTTGACAACAATATTAAGTTCTTGTAGGGATTCCCTTTAAACATTTGAATTCAGGAACTTTTCACCATTCTTACTCTCTTGCTTACCTATGTAAATCATACTTGCAGAGACATTGTCTCTATTTATATTCCCTAGATGTAAGTAATTAATGCAGTAGAACAATGTTCTTATTAAACGAGTGGTAAGCCATTGAGAAGCACATGACTTCAGAAGTTAAATGGACCATTCGTATGTCCATAAATACATCTATATGCAGGTAGTATGAAGCAAAACTTCAATGACTCGGGCTGCAGCAGAGTTTTCACATGAATGAACCATTCAATTCTTGATGGTCAGATCTTGAGGATCAGCTCCTTCTATATGATATAAAGCCTGGTATTGATTTTTTTTTTTTTTTTTTGTATTGTATAGTAAATTATATTTGAAATGTCTGTACCAACACCTGATATAGTCAACCTGCATTCCCCAACTTGCAGCTGGTCACTCTCCCCCCACCCCTATCATGTGCATTAGTAAAGAGTTGTTTTTCCATTTATAGTATTAAATAAAAGCTAATCACAGCAGAGGGGTATTTACCATTTCTCTTTCTGCTTGTGTGGTTCCTTTGTTCCTAGTGTGGCACCACTAATAAGATATCTGCATGTTGTGACTAGCCATCTACCAAAGTCCTAATATAATTTCAATGACAAACTCAATCTAAATCTATCAGACCTCTCAGTAAATCAGACAGCCAGAGACACGTTAGGGAAAGACACCTTATGTTTGTCAGTTTTATTGAAGGCGTTTCAAACATTTTCATTATCACACATTTCAGAAAACACATTAAAACAAAGGATTTCAATCCAGCTGGTTCATAGCTTTGTCTATATATAGCTTATGAAAATATTTAGAAGTGCAGCAACATCTCATTTCATTCTTAGTTCTGGCTAATGAGAGTGAGCTGAAAATTCATCAGTAAGCAAGGTTCTTGAATGTTGAAGAAAATATATATTATATATATACAAATACAGGAAGAATTAACTTAGAAAGAATGATTAGTAATACAAACCAACCCTTGGCTCATTGAGTGAAAAAGAAATCATCATGCAAACCATCAGCAAGCAAAGGTCAGAGGTCGTTAGAGGCTCAGAAAAGGGGTTTCCCACATTGTCCCTGCAGCAGAGTCACAGTTTCCAATGATCACTTTTGTGACTATGCAACTGGGCTCATATTACTAGCTGCAACATCACAAAAATGACACTGGCAACCGCTAATTAGCTGGCAAAATAAGAATTTGTCCATTTTTAAAGTGAGCAGTGTTAGTAAATGCCATTGCACACAGCGAGAAGTGATAGCATAATAGATATATATTTTAAGCAAAGCCCTCACATGTGATACTAATTATCTTTTAGCTTAGCAGTCCCTCTTTAAAGTGTAAATGTGCTCCCTCTGGGCTCAAGAAATATTTAATGACACATATCAGTGCATGACTAACAAGCTAGTCCAGAGCAATAATGATTGGTCTATTGTTCAAAATGAAATTAGGACTCCAGAAGCATTTAAAACTGACCAGTGGTTTCCGTAGTAGCCTCACCTCTCAGGGACTGTCTTTTGTACAGATTTGTAAAGTGTATATAGAATAATCTCTTTTTGGCAATTTATTCCTACATTATGAAAGTATGATAGATTATTCAACAAGGTTTAATGTATCTGCTAGATGCAAAATCATCTAAATCACTGTTTGATACATAGTAAGAGAAATGTAAGCTTTCAGTTTTCAAAGAGACTTGCAAAATTTACTTCAATAAAAATTTTAAGGTCCATATTTCCACAGACTCTGGGCAAGGTAATTTTGGGAATCCAATTTTTCTTGGTGATGAATTATAAAAAATAGAGGGTTGGTTATGTATATGCTTAATTTCATATATGTATGTGAATATATAAATATACACACATATCCATATATATATACAAACACACTGAATGCACATAAAAACATAGATAAGATTAAAAGAAATGAGAGCAGCCCCTTCCTAGCACTACCCTACTAAGAGTATGCTAGCACTGTCAGACATTTTTCTGGGGGCTTTATGACTCAGCTGTCGTAATCCAGCAGAGTTTGTACTTTAAATAGAAAGCTTCAGGTGCAAAACATGTATTGTATAAATGAATTCCAAATACATTATTTTAGCAATAGTGCATTAGGTTTTTTGTCATTAAAAGAGAACAAAAAAAAAAAAAAAAAAAAAAAAAAAGGAAGATCAGATGACCAAGAAAACTGAGATTCATAGACCAGCTATTGTGCATGCCAAAATTCCTTTTCAGGCGGAATTTTACTATGCATTCAGTACTATGAGTTCATTGTACAAAATCTGCACGTAGCAAATGATTACAGTACCCTACACTGGACTGTGAATACATGTGAAATGAACACTCAGAATTCAATTAAATCTTAACAGGTTCATTCCCATACTGGCTTAAAATACAAAGAATGGCAGCTCCACTACTTTTCTCAGCTAGTTATCATTTTTCTTTTTCAAAGTATTGCACAACACTTCTTCAACACGGCTATTTAACCCTTACACAATGTCACTCTAAGAAGCACTTTCTTGGCGATGTGAACTGTGACTTACTGTAGATCTAATCCTGCAGCTCACGCAGGGACCTCAATCCTTACTGAAACTAGTCAGAGGCGAGGTGCTCTGAACTTCAGATGTCCTGGCTGTACAGGCTCATTTATGCTCTAGTTAGAATTGCTAACAGATTTCCCACTAACTTTGAAAAGAGCAAAGCCGGACGCTGCACTGGCTCTGTGCTGCAGCCTCACACAGCTTAATGGAACCGATTCACAATTCTCACTACAGAAATTCACTACAGGCAACTTCCTCAGTACCACAAGCAAAGGGAAATCAACCTACAAAAATCATATTAAAGTTGAACCCAGAGAAGAAAACCTTGAAAATTCAATTACAATTTCAACTCCATCCTATGGCTGCGCTTCCTTGCTCCACTACCGCTTTTGTGTTGCGACTCTGTAGTGTATCCTTACATCCTCACCTAGCCACAGCTCCAAGTGACTCAGAGCAGCTGCACTCCATTACCTGACCTGCACCGTGTGAGATGTCTCTCTGCTTTGAAAAGCCTTGCAATACGTACAAGAATACTGAGTGGATGAAGGGCGGCATTTAGTCCTAAGTTTTTAAGGGTAAAATTTTGTCAACAGACAACTGTGCAACCAGCTCCTGTTGGCTGTATGCCAGCTTCTCCCCTCGGGTGCAGATGCACAGCTTCGACTGGCATCAGTCAGAGCTCCCAGCACTCATTGAAAGAAACAAGTTTGGACCTTTTGAGCACTGAGCCCCTTATAATCACTTCGGGGGGTTGTAGATAATACTGTAGAGCAGAGAGAAGAACACGCGATCCCACAGGCCGCTGGCGGATTGAGCACCAACTCCCCAAACCTCCTGAAGATTCTTTTCATTAGTCATAAGCGCATCGCTGTGGATTAGCTGGTGCACGCTAACACCTACACGTGATGCACTGGGCACGGTTTACAATCAAATGAAGATTATTTCGCTCCAGTATTTATCATGCATGGCTTTAATTTTCAAATTAAAATTTAGATAGGCGCAGCAAACATTAGAGAAGGTGGCAAGGACTTTCACAGCTTTTGCCTTTGTATATTTGTATTTTAAAGCCACACTGACTTTCTTTAAAGTTCCAAAGGGTACACTTTGTCAACATTTTCATCTGCTTTTTCAGACTTCCACCTTCCTGCAGCCAAAGGTCTACAGACCTCACTGTTGGATCCTTATGAGCAAATGGTCCCATGGGAATCACGCTATTGCCATATGACTCCATTGTGATTCTTTTTTTCAAGCATGCTCATTCTTCCTAATTTATTTGTGAGGGTCCTGAAATAAGGATCTTAGGGGAGCCACACAAAAAGCCTGGAAGTTGCAGAATGGATAAATACTTGAAAAACAAAGAAATACAGAAGCACTGAAGATTATACAAAGGGAGGAAAGATGTCGATCTCTAAATGGGAAACGAAGATGTCTTAAACCCAGGCAACATCTCTGTGTGAGGAAACACTAAACATCAACCTGCTGAAGATACTTCTGTTAGTTTAGCATTGTGGCATCACAGGCTGAGGAGCCCCCTTTCAACCCAAAAATCTTCGAAGGAGAAATAAAAGCACTAGTCTAGTTCCTCAGATCTGTATCGTTTTAAATGAACTGCCATACTTTGTGCTTTACCTGCGGAAATCCAGAAGTGATCTGGTGGAAGCAGGAACCCTCTGATCGTTCCAGCTGAGGAAGTGGAACTGCGTCACTGTGCGGGTCTCGTTCGTCTGAAGGTTCTTCAGGTAGAAGCTCCTCACGAGGAAATCCTCGCACCAGATGTGCTCAGAGACAAGATTTACCTACACCCACAGGAAGGAACAAATGGAGATCAGCAATTTTGGTTGCAAGTCACGTCTTCAGGATTGCAGGTGTAAGATTTCTGGGATGAAGGAACTGCATGAAAATTTTATTTTTATTAGCAAATTGGCCAGTATGGGGAAAAAAAGAAAAAATTGATTTAGCAATCAGTGTAGCTGTCAGGAAGGGGTTAGCTGCCATTGCTATTGAAAAGATAAGAAAAATTTTGACAACTTTAATGCAAAGTGAAATTTCACTAAATTTAATATTTATAACATTATGTGAATACAAAAGATATTTTGTATTGAAAATGTGTTAGACTGGCAGTTGCTTTCTTTTCATAAATGCCCACAAATGCATCACCCAAGCCACTCTCAGAGGTCTTAAAAATCTAGTTGAATTCACATGAGAAGTGAAAATTCAGTTTCTTTTGCTATGAAGGAAGATAAGCATTAAAAAATGCAGCTTATTTGCAGAGCTCATCTTTTCAGAAAATGACTTTATTCCCATTTTAGTTTAAATAACAGTATTTCTTCACAAGTTCTCCACATTTCTTCATATTTGGCATTGTGGTATTATTTTCTTCCTCTACACAGCTTGACCACTGGAAAAATCTGACAGTCATTGTCAATGTTGAATTGCAACAAAACTCATGATATGATATTTTGGGCTAGAAATGCAAAGCAGAAAATAAAAATATATATTTGTTGTTGTGACTGAGGCAAGAGATAAAAATAGATAGGATTAATTACTACAGCAATATAGAGGTTTTTCTACAAGGATTTACATATGGCTATCGTAAGGCAAAATTATCTAGTACCAAAAATACTATTTTCCTGTAAAATATAAATACAAATACATGCTTTCAGATGTCAACCAGTTGCAAAAACATTCGAAATGCAAAAATTATTGTCCCTTTTAATATTGCAATATTTCACTCATTATTTACTGTATTTTATTCAGTGGAAACTACCTTGCTGTTAAAGCTGCGCTCCAATTTTTTTGCGAATGTGAAACTACTCGAAGGCACACCAAGTGTATTTCAGAGTCCTCCGCTCGACCTCCAGGTTAGATCGCCTCCAACACCATTCTGCCCCGCATGGAATCAGCCCCTGCACTTACTGTCACGTTTGCAACCAGATATTTTGTGTAGGTACCTCGTAGATGTGGTAGAGGTTTGACCCTTCGTCTGGCCAATAGTGGTAGCACTGTTTGACTCCGTTTTCCACGAGGGGTGTCAGCATGACAATAACGACACAGCCGTTCTCCCAGACCATCTGCAGACAAAGAAAGACACCGTGGCCACATTGTGACTGCCTAATTACTGCGTGACATGTATAATTACTGCACTCAGACACACAATCAAAATTTATTCCATTCACAGAAAATTTATTTCATTTTCATTAGACACTTTTACTCTGCAGCTGCTTTCAAATCCCTGAATAAACTGGCACCATATTTTGCAGGCGTCCATGAAATATTAAAGAATTTCCTGTGATTTCAATTCAGGTCATCCACAAAAACTCTCCTTGCTCCTGGTACCGTGTTCAACCGCTTTTCTGTCAAACTTTTAGATCCACTAAAGGAACACTGAATGGTGCTTGCAGAACACCCATCTATTTAAGATTTGATATTTAACACCGAAGCAGCACAGACTTACTAAAGTCACATGTTCTGAAACCCGTTTGTGTTCTCAACCCCACGTCTTTTTTCAGTTTGCCAAGTAGCAAAAGCCATTAAAATGCTGCACTGCTGGAACAATCATAAAAGTTGCATCTGAACAACAATAATGAAGAAAAGGCAAGAAAAATTCAAAGCAAATCTGTTTTTCCAGGAACATTTTGGGTGGAAAAATCATCCCTCCAAATGCACATTTGTAAAAGATTCGTTGCAAATGTGCATTACTTTCTTTTTCCTTCTTTCTTTCCTTCCATTTTTGCTATGTTTTCTTTCTTCCTTTTTCCTTTCTTCTTTTTAGTTTTCTTTTCCTTTTAATTTTCCTTTCTCTTTCCCTCTTTTCTACTTTATTTTTCTTTCATTATTTATTTTTTTTCTCTCCCCTCCTCCTTTATTTTTTCTAGTTCTGTTTTCCTCTTTTGCTTTCCTTTTTTTTTTTCTGGAGGTAGAAGGAAAATCCAACTTGTGCTGCAGACAGTGCACTCACAGAGCACAGGTACAGCAGGAACAGAGGAAAAGAGAGTATCTTCACTGCCAGCATGATCACTTAATAATTTAGACCAGCCACAGAATAGGATACAAGAATCAAGCACATCCTCAACTAAAGGATTTGTGGATGTCTCTCAGAAACAGCAAACAAGCAGAGTTGCTCTGGTCTGGCATATCTCTGTTCCAAACACAGCCCATGGCTGAACAAAAAGGCTCCTATGAATTAATACCAAGCAGCATAATCACTAAAAACTGTTATTATTATGCTGTACATTGATGTTATATTTGCATACAACATTCATTGTCTTTTTGCTAGCATATAAAATTACTAAATGAAGAGTAAACTGCTCTTTTTGTGAAGGGTTATGTTTATTTCACAGAAATATTTATAAGCAACTGTATTGACATGTAAATTTTGTCAACAAAAAAGGCCTTTGTCTAAACTGTGCAAAGATGAGATGATACATTCAATTCAAGGATTATTTTTTTTAATTACATATCAAATAAAAAGGTTTCCCATTCATGGATAATGATGTTGTCTTCTCTTTTAAGAATAGCTTGCATATAGAGAAACAAATAACATTTTTCTTCCCTTTTTTCATTTTGCGACATAATTAAAACAACTTTTAAAACTGGCTTAGAATTATTTAGAGAAATGAATCTAGGGTTTACACAGAATAGAGTTATTTATCATTTTGAAAAGAAGGGGGGTAAAAAAAATACAGTGGAATTTAAAAAGAATCTTTTTTTTTCTTTTAACCCCTTAAAAAGGTTTTTAAAATAAAAATGTCTGTAATTTCCTCGTCCTCATGTTAAAACCTCACACTGCCACAAAACCATTTAAACATCCTTTAAAATTATAGACACTTTACAGACAGATGTATATTTATTGTTTTTATCTTTTTTGTACTGCATTTGTTTCAGGCCACAGCCGGAAACCTTCTTTATATGTAAGGAAGATGATACAGATTTCATTCATTCTAATGTAGTTTCACCTTTTTCAGCCAGCAATCAGACTAAGATAAGAATTCAAAACATGCATCTTACTTTAAAACTAGCCCCACTAAATCAGTACTTTCATCACATAACGATTTAATGTGCCTCTAGAAGGTATAGAAGCTCATTGAAGCCATTACGAAAATGAGGAGAAACACAGTTTTTATGAGTGTAATAAAAATACAATGATCTAGACCATAAACTAATCATCGAGCACTCTGCTTGTGCCACCCAAGTGTAACATTATAAAAGCCCACTCATTTAGAGAGGAATCCTTACAGTTTGGCAACCCTGTTCATTGGTTCAAAGACAGAGCATTTCATTAGAGAGGGGCTGTCTGCATCTCTGAAGATTTCATTAAGCATAAATCCAAATGAAAGTTAATTTAAACAAACAATTTCAAAGTTACTCTGGGGTATAATATTTCTTTTAGGTCATTGTGTGAAAAGTAGAAGTCAAATCTACTAAATCAAGAAGGCAATACAATCTAGTGCCTTCATTCCTGTTACAAGCAAATGTCCCTGAATCTCCTGTGTGTACCATTGAGATGGGATTTTCACTAAGGCTCACAGCCTGTGACTGGAGGACTACAGCATTTTCTTTGTTTCCTTGCTAACTTAAATATTGGAACATCAGGCTGGTATCCGTATTTCATTCTAAATAACGCAGAAGCAGGATGAGTCAAAGGCAGTTCACAGAGTTTTACGCTGTCATCTGTTCACCTCCCCATCTTTAAGCAGTTGATGGGACTTTCAGAATCTGCATCTCCCAGCACTTCGCACTTGGCTGTGTTCAGTGTCCAGACATGTCCACAAACTAGAAAGTGGCCCCAAGAATGTGCCTTGGTAAAGAAAGAACAGGTAGCCCAGATCTGGTCTGCACAATTGCAGCACAGCCTCTGGAGAAGCGCCTGTGGTTACCAAAGAGACTTTTCAGCTGGACTTGGAGGAAAAAGTGCAGTTCCAAATATGAAGTAATTCACATATTTCTGAACTTTGTATGCTTGCACAATGTGATAGAAGAATAAAGAGAACAGAAGCTTTTCTTTTTACGTAGAGCCCAGCAAAATTAAGCCTTAGACTCTAAGTGCCTACAAAAACTAAATATATTTCTATATATACATTATATAATATACACATGTATATATTTGCAATATATAAAACTAAACTTATTTAAATCACTTAGCACAGGCAGGTTCCTGTTTGTAATTTATGGTAATACTGTCAGTAGAAGAAGAAATGTTGAATGGAGTGCTGTGAATGGGAACGATAAAGCCCGAGTTCTGTACAGGAGCTCACTGCAGAGCCTGCAGTGTATTCTTTGCTGAAAAGGGAGGACACTGCACAGTTTTATGTGACATGCCCACCTCCAGCCTGTAGGCCTGGAGAGTAACATAGTAATGATCTTTAATGAGGTTCTGCTATATGTATCATTCTAAGAACACTTCTTGGACAAGAAAAACACCATCCTATTCCATTTTCTGCAAATTAAAGGCTGAATCCCACAACCCAAAGATGAGCAGAGCATTCAAGATCCTCAGAATTTCCTGTTGATGAAATCCACCAAGTGTAGAGACCTCATGCTGTGGTTATCCAGCACTGCCAGCCCCATACAAAGGGCTTCCACATTGGGATGAATTATATTTAGTAAGAATTACTTGAAAAGGAGCACGGAATTGGTTTTTCATGTAATGAGAAAAACAAAGTCACAAATAGCAGAATCAGTGTTACAACACTGCCATAAATCTGATAAAACATCACTTTTTGATAGCTTATACTTTAAAATGTCCTTGTTTACTAGCTTGTAAATAAAATGGTTAATATGAACCCCCTTTTTTTTCCAGACACTTCATCAATTTGAAGCTTCTTTTTATAATAAATGATTCTCCCCAAACTTCTTTTTTCAGTCATTTTTGTCATTTTAGTGATGGGGAAATGATAAGATATGAGCTTTGCCCAGACACTCTTCATTTAATGGAGACTAGTGGAGAAGTTTCTAAAATGCAATGACTTAAAAGTAGAAAATAGATGGGATAATAATTTAAATCCAGCCAGTTCACTAAATATAACATGCTAATCACACCACCTGCTTTCTGGGAGAGACCTCCAGCAAACTACAGAATTTACCTTTTCAGTCTTTTAGGCTTGCCATACAACTGGTATAATTGGTAAATGCAAGGACTTGGAAAAGCAGATGAACCACCAAACAGAACCCAAATAATTTCTAATGATCAAAACTCAACATGAATAAACACAAGTCCTAAAGAAACAACAAAGCAAGGCAATAACCCTTGTTGCATCAGATAACATTAATCCCATTACATATTGTGAAAATAATTAACTCAGCTGCGACATCACAAGCTTTAAAAAAAATGGGGATCTTTTAACTGAAGAAAAAAAATTGGGTTAAATTTAGATTTTTGTTATCAACTAGAACTTCACAACGTATGCCAGTCAAAAAGTCATACAAACTGTTTTTGCGAAATATTTGTTTGTAAATGACATAATTTTAATATGAAATGAGTCAAATCTGGCAAGGTCAGAATTGTCATTTGCAAGATCATAACTGTGCCTGACAGTTAAGGAAATCTGTAGGTTGGAAGATGAATGGTCAACAATCTGCACCTAATTTAAAAAGTATCTGACTGCAGATGGAAAAATGTTTTCAGAGAGGACCATATATAAATACACTGTATACATGTATAAATACATTGTATTTATATATGATATTATGTCCCCTGCTGTTGCAGCAACACTTGTTTGGAAGTCAGCGGGAAAGGCAAACTCAAGATGACTGTATGTGTTGCAATAATTTCTGCTTTCTCAGAAAGACATAAACTGCTCTTATTCTTCTCAGTAGACTCCTAACTCAAGCCTTATTATTAAATAATTTAAATATGAGCTCTGTTTAGAGTTGCACTGCTGACAAAGCCACATTAAGGAGCAAAAGTCCACCAAAATCATCAGAAATTAGCTTTTCCTTTAGTATTGAAAATGTGGAAACTAAACAATAAAGGGATACAAATTTTAAGGGACCATTTCTAACTACCTTCTCCAACCAGAACCATAATTAGAAGCGAGCGTGGTAAAAGCAGACTCCTTCACTGAACGCTTATGGAATTACTAATGCTATATTTATTTCTCGTGGCTTGACAAGTTACTAGAACTCTAGGGGCTACTGTTCTGTGCCTATGTCTCCCTTGCTGTTTTTCCTTTATTAAATTAAAATATGCATATTTTACACATTGAATTGCTTTCTGTTGGTTTTCATCTGCTCTTCTTTCTGAAGGTGAGAACTGATTAGACATGCAGGAAGTCCCATTCCAGGCAAAGAAAATAAAACTTGGGAATCAAAACTGCTTGAAAGCACTGTGTCTGCACAGAACAAAATGCAGAAGAATAATTTAGTCTGTAAATTAATTTCAGCACTCACAAAACGTGCTGAACTGGGAGTACAGAAACCAGCAATTAGAACTGAGGAGGGTTTGGTACAGTTGTTCCTACTCAGCCCATGGGCTTGGAACACTGATTTTGCTGGAAGACTCATTCAGCTATGGGGACATGGTCTCCTGCTATGTGATTTGCCCTTGGAGACTACTGATGACTAATCCTTTTTACAGAGGAAACAATCAACTGAGAGTATTTTGTATTTCTTTTGTTGAATTCCAAAACGGGAAGAGAGAAGCAAGTGTTGCTGATTAGACATGCAAAGATTTATCACGTCTTCAAGACTGCGACTCAGGAATCAGTTCTTAATATGCTGTTGTGATCTGGGAGAAAACCAATAGTCAGTTTTTTGGACTGATGCTGATAATTTACTCCTGAACAGGGAGAAAAGTAAAAATAGTTTTAGATTAAGAAAGGCAGGGCTGAGGCAGCGAAAAGGAAATGGCAGTTGAACTCCCTGGCTCATATTAGGGCAATGGACTTTACTCTTGGGACACCTTCTGCACTTTACATTTAACAGTCTTGCAATAAAATACAAAAATAATCAAGGGAACAGAGATGAGGTTTCCCCAGTCACTATAGCGACAACAATGCAAACCTCCACTCCAGTGTGGTCTCTTTTTGTTTGTCAGCAAGAGATGTGCAGCTCTAACAAGGAAGGTGAAGAGCATTTCCAGTTTCAAGATTATTTCATGTACTGACAAATAATGGAGGAAAGATGGGGTAAGGAAAAGCATGGGTTTGATTCAGAACATGTAGGATGATGAAGGTTTTCCTTGATTCCTAGAGGAGCATCCTAACCACAAACAGGCAGCACTTGAAGTCTGCCTTCCTGCTCCTGTGTCTGACTCGGTGCTGTTCATGAGTGGTGTCTGCTCAGTCATCCTTGCCAAACTGGAGCCCTTCAGGGACTCAGGCATTGGGGGATCTATTTAGCCTGAGATACAGATCTATCTAGTCAAAACCCATGGAATTTTCTGGTCTAAACTACAAGTATAGACTACATTTAATTTACTCTCATGACTTACTGTTATAGGTGCTCTGTACTTTACTCAGCATTTGCAAAATGAGGAAAATCATATTTCTCTACTCCTTCTGTAGAACTTCTGTAATGTTCAGATAATGATTAATTATGTTTGTCATGGAGGGAGGACGTCACAGGAACACAACAAATGCTTATAAAAATATATATACCACATATGAGTTCATTTTCTAAGGCAACTAAAGCATGGCAGGAAGTGCTTGTTCCCTCCCCCTATTTCACTTAATGTGGTAAAATAAAAAAATGCGAAAATGCACTTCCCTCCAAAAAGAAGGAGGGAAAAGAAGGACAAACGTGGGTAGATTTATGAAAGAAAGACATGATATGGGGTATTTTCCAGAGGGAGAAATTAAGGCTTCCTACAGAAATCTCCATTTGGGGATGACGAACCTTAGCAGACATGCAATTTATAAAACCAGCATAATTAAGAACAATTTTTCAGTGCAAGGACAGTTGGTTCTAAGCATCCTAACTCTTAGAAACAGCTTCTTGCATACTATCATCCCTTGCTTCTTAGAATACTTTGCAAGTTAAGACATGTACTTCATGTCAAATATTTCATGGAATTATAACCCAGTGCATACTGAAAATAATAAAATTTTATGCCTCCAGAATTATTCACAACATGGAACTCCTGCTGTGAAAACTTGTTATAGATCAGAAATGTTCTACATCCTCTTTCTTTTGAATTATGTTCAAAGAGATGTTGAATTTTAATAGCGCTATGTGAAAGAGCTGAGTGAAATCTCACTGAAGCTGCTGGACAAAATCATCACCTTTCATTCAAGATAAATGTAAGAAACAAGCAAACTCTTTTATGAAGCCTGATAACCGAAATTACAGAAGTTATCATCAAAAACAAGAGAAACATGAAGCATATGGACCCATGAGTTTCTCTAGAAACTGATATGCTTAATGCAGAGAGAGAGCATTAATCAAGGCAAGATGATTAATTCCGATAAGCAGCATAAATGTGTAAAAGGAATAAAGAAACCACGAGCACAGCTCAACAAACTAGCATTGTGATCCTGGTAGAAGAAAAGCTGAAAGAGAGGTTGGGGGTAAAACACTGGGTGAATGAGGTCTGGAAAAAAGAAGTTATTGACTGTTATTTGATTCTCTCTTTGTTCAAGGAAATAAAACTCTGTTCTTTCTTTGTAAATAAAATGGAACTCTATCAAAGCAAAACCCTGTCCCAAGGATGAATTTTCTTTCCAGCTGAGAAGAAAACAACACAGAGACCTGACAAACTGTTTAAGCACTCAGGTAAAAAGGGATTAATACCATGTGAGGACAGTCATCCAGTTTTTGAGAAAGGGAATCTTGAGGTGGAATTCCCACTGATCAAAAATAGAATCAATGAAGGATGTATTTCTCAGAAATAGTAATTGGTAAAAAGAGATGAAAACAAGACAAGATAAAATTAAAAGAAGACTTAAATCAGCTGGAGGCTTTTCAAAATTAATTAAAGTAGTGGCTGGAAAATTTCCAGAGTGGTCCAAGAGATGACAAACAGGCAGAGATGAAATCTCTGCTTGAGCCGCCAACACAGAACATCCAGATAGATTAGGAAGCCCTGTGGAAAAACAGATCAATGAGATAACTGACACCACAACTCCTGCAGGCTAGAAAGTTTTCAAAGAAATAGGTAAGCCAGGAAAGTTGGAACTAACTTGACACTTGCTGGCTTAGAGAAGCTATGCCAAGAATCTAAGGAGCTGGAGAAGTAAACTGGAGGGACACAGATAACCATGGAGATCTTTTGCCATTTGAAAAGCCAGTGTGAGACTATTGCCTTTTTTATTATTATTTTTCTTACCACATATACAAATTTCAACACCATTTGCAAATGACCAATATCCAGGCATTTGGACCATCTCCAACCCAAACATTGTGCCTTCGAAAGACAAAAGACAAACTTCCATCAAGCTGGTCTGTCAGGTCAACATGGAAACCAAATGAACAGGAAGTTGTACAGAAAATTCTGAGACTAATGGCCAACTCTAGTGGCTCAAGTTAGGTGGTACTGAAGAATGATACCTGCTCCTCTCCATCCTACCCAAAAGACCTAATCTTCCAAGAAGTGGTCTCTAGTGAGATCAATGGAACTGGTGCCTCTTCAGTTCCATAGTGGTACTATGCTTGGACCTGCTCACCTGAACTAAGAATGCTAAACTATGTGTGCCTGGACCAAGCATCATCGATGTTGTATGAAAAAGCTCTGCCTAGAAAGCAAAGGCACTGAGCTAACTATGATCTTGGTTTGGATGTGGGCAACTCGAATACAGTAAATGGGAATTTGATCGCTGAGTGTCTAACAGTACTTGCACTAAAATACTGGGCACGGGATCAACATAACAGGTTTTAGAGGGGCCTGCCAGTAAAACTAGAAAAAAAAAAGATTACCTAAAACTAAATTATCTGTTTGGTAAAACCTACAAAGTATTGTGACATTCCACAAATCCATTCATAGTGGGCCAGACTGCTTGCTACTGTAGATGTAGTCACTGATTGGTGGGAGAATATAATGAAAGTTAAGAGAAAGCAGGTTTAGAAACTATATCTGGAATGTGAGCATGAAGTGTAGACAGTCAGGACAGATCAGAAGCAGTTTGGATTTCATTGTGGGTATCAGCTGTGTTGTAAATGCCAAGAAAGTTGCCTTACACTTTCAAGTAAAACAAATGCTCTGTAGACAAGAATTTTCTAAAAGTCAGCTTGAAATGCCTACAGGAGGGGAAGCAATAACAACAGGTTCTTGCTGGGGCAGCCTTTCAGCCAAGACACGACGAAGTGGCTGATGTCCACTGTGTACCTTGGCTCTCGGGAATTTTAGCAGCTAAATCTCTGCAAAAATAAGAAGCAATACATCCAGTAAATATTGCCATGGAATGTGATGCCAAGCTCCAAGGGTTTCTGTTGGACTTGCTAAAGCATGACATTGTGCATTTAGACAAGGAACAGCAGAACAGTCCCAGATCTTTCTGGAGTCAAGTCACTCTTCTCACTATCAGCTAGAAAACTGCTTCACTGAGCACGAAAAAGGGAAAAGAGCAACACAACTCTGCAACAGCTGGCATTAAGTGGAGGAGGGAGAGGGAGGAGAACCACTGAGAAGATGTATCAGGAATGAATAATTGAATCTTTAAACAATCCCTGGTGGCAGCATCATGAAAGCACCATAAACTACAGAAAACTGTGTCCAAGTAAATATCAATGGATTGTGCCCTGACAGGAGTGAAGACTCTTTTCCATAGCAAAGTCAGGTTTCCTATTCTTTACATTAAAATAGGCACTATTAGTTGAAAAATAGAACTGAACTTTTCTCCTGCAACTGGACATAAACTGCAATATCTTCAAGCCATGGCTTTTGACTTGTACACTGGATCTCCTTCATGTCAGTGCTTGTGGATGCAGTGTTCGGTGAAGAGCTCATCTCTCTGGGCCTGTTTATTACATCTGGTTGATACCCTGGGCTGTGTAAAAGGCTTGGGACAGGAACTGGCACATTGAAATGTGATCTGTAGGAAGTTTAAGATAAGTGGGTATTGGACCAATCTGGCATAGGCAGATTGTTATGTTGAAGTGACAGACATCATCAAAATAAATGTCAGGAAACACCTTTTCTATGGAACCTAACAGAAGAAATAGTAAAAGAGCATCACATCAAAAATGGACACAGCCACCCCCGAACTGAAGCTGAACCATGGCTACCAAATGGTTTCTGAGGAGATGTTTATGGCAAATCTGTTGGGGAGCTGGAGTGAACTTTCACTGATGGATTACTGGGAAGAGCCAGCAAAAAGAGCAGAAAATAGCAAAATAGCACACAAAATAGCATGAGGAAAGGAAGCAGAGAAAGAGATCTTTTGAGTATGAGGTTGGAATGGAGAAGATTGGATCACAGAACAAAGAAACAACATTTCAGCTGTAGTCTTTGTGACCATGCAGGCAGGTTGCCTAACTGTTCAAACTGGTGAGGGGGAAGAACAAAAGATATCCTTCATACTATGCTTGTATGATTAATTCTGATTTCTGCAATGCTTATACAAAGTGGGCTTTTTAAATGCCTCATTTAAAAATGAGAACATATATTTTTCAACATGTAAAGGGGCATTTACAGGTCAAAGTACACAAAATGTAGATATACAAATATGCAAAAATAAACAATTAAAAACCTAGGCCCTAGGAATCATAAAATGTCGTTAAAGAATAGCTAATAAATTATTTTACTTTCCATGTGTAACTTGTGTAACTTAACAAATACATCCTCAAGTATCATGCCTCTTATAAAGAATCCACGTGCCAAGCAAAAAAGATCAGTCTTCTCAATTCTAGCTAACTACCAAATAGGGAAGACAAAAATCACAAGTTACTTGCAAATTTAATCCAGACCAAAAGCTCACTTGACTTCAAGCAGAAAGCATTTGCTCTGCCCTTCTAGCAACCAGTCCCAAAATATCTTGGACTGAGCAGTTCAATATCCACACACCCAAAATTCAATGATTTTTTCAAAAATGTCCTGATTTCTCATCAGAAAAAGTAGGAAATCGTGACATAGGGATCACTTAATACTTTCTAATGATAGGTCAGGTGATGCAGATGAAGAGATTATTTCAACTGATGCAAGCTCTTAAAATACAATGACACTTCTGAAATTGTCACACAGACGTTTTCTATCTTCAGAACAAAAACTTCTAAATTCATAATGCAAAACAAAAAATAAAAACATATGTTCATGTTGATAATAAGCCCCAGCTGGCCTCCTCCCCAGACAGCTTCTGTAAACTTTCAGACACACTTCTGTACTTCCAAAGGAGTATCTAACACATATATCCATCACACCATCAGACACATCTACCCTGGCAACATGTGTAGGTCCAAATCTGAGAGCTGCACCAGCACTAAAACACCTGTATGCCACGTAAACTCCGAATTGTGCATCAATAGCTACTCCATTTAGCCCCAATACTGCAAAAAATTCTGCCCCTACTTAAATTCATGAAGCTGGGTCCTGACTGCCTATGGTAGGGAAAAGGTAAGGATTTAAGCATACTGGGGAACTGCGACATGTGAGGAATAGGTTTCAATGGGAAAATTCATGGCACTCAATGTTCGGTCCTTTCTGATCTGGAGAGTGACAATGAATTGTGGCTACACTCTTCAGAAGGTCAGGCCCTCTGAAAATCACTGAATCCTTGGCAGTAATTTAATTACAGAGACCTGGCACTAAAATATGAATACTTTGGCCTGAGGTTTTCAGTCTAGTTTTCAGATCAACTATTCCTTAGCAGGGCTTGTCTTATATATAAATGGCTTGAATATCCATGTACTAGATTTTAAAAAGATGTTTGAATTGAGGTTATTCCACCTATAATGACTCAAGCACAACATATTTTTATACAAATTACATTCCAAGAAGCACAGGAAAACTTGTGACATAAATTCAGTTTTCAAAGAGATGTTTAACTTACCTGCCAGAAGTCAGCAACAGTAGCAGGGAGAGGGCCCTGGGTGGCAATATATGCAGGGTTTCGGGGGTCATGGTCCATCTGGAATAAGGAGGAAGAACAGAGACTGGATTTATTTAAAGGAAATCGCTTGCAATGTTAGAAAGTATGTGAGGGCAGAACAAGGGATTCCTAAAAGACTATCGTGTCCCTCCATCCTCTACTGGCAAGCAAAGTATTTTATTTCTGTTTGTATGCTCAGAGGAGAAGTCTTTCCCCAAAAGACTGATGACATCAGATGAATATCAGCACACATGATGAGCAGAGTCCCATGTCCTCAACATGCAGAGTAAGATCATTTATGGTGGCTGACAAAGGCATTTATTTGAGATCAGTACTCGTGGTTTCATAGCAACCCAGGAGCCATTTGAAACATTTTTCTACACTGAATGTTAAGAATGCTCCACACAGCTAAATATGTTCTCCATTTCCACCATGCCAATCAAGGGCACATATAACTAAAAAACGGCAAAAATGGAGAACAAATTCAGTTTCTGGCTTTTTCTGGTTAGCTGATTTATCTAAATGCATGGATTTGGCCTCAATGGAGGAAGTTCTGCTTAAAGACCTTAATTATTACGTTTAATTCAAGGAGCAGAAAATTCACTGAGCAGAAAAAATAAAGAATCTAAGAAACAAAGCCATCAGGAGTAAATAGGATTAGTGTGTTACAATGAATGTTTTCGAACTGATGGGTGGTTTTCTTGGTTCTAAATCTTAGGACCCATCCTGCTGAAAAAGAAGATCTGCTGATAGGATTAAAAAACAAACAAACTCATTCTAACCCTGAACTGGGCAAGACAAAACTTTGAACATAAAGAAAAGAGACCCATTTCAGCTCTGAGATGTGTGGGTGTGACTCAGTGACACTGAAGTCGGTGAGAGTTAACTTATACCCATGTAGCTGAAGGCAGAATTTGTCTCAATACACAGTTCTGTTCTATAAGTAAGGATCTGAATAAGAATGAATGTGAGTCACATTTGCATTAACAGGCATCTCCTGAATTTATTCATAGCCTATCAAAATTTTCAGTGATGGTACATGTCAGCGTCAAAGAAGGCACCTCATAATTATGTGCAACATAAAAGAGGGAAGAACCATAAAAGAACAGATGTAAGTTATTCTAACAGGACAACAATATGATGAATGTTGCAAAAAGGAAGAGATCACTTTTATGTTTCTAATTTTCTGATGTATAATTAAGCTGGACTTAATTTTAAAATTCTCCATGACAAAACAACACAGGTAAAAAGTCACTGAATCCATTTAGACTAAAAGCTTGCTTCTGATTCACCACCCATTGTTAGAAAAAACCTTGACCAGGATGTCTATAATACCATCATTTTATTCCAAGTTTCATTGGGATGCTTCTCTTATCAGCAAATAAATCTTCCCAACAAGCAATTGCTCACAACGAATTTCAACCTTGCTTTCTTTGCCTTTTGACAAAAGCAATTCTGATAGCAGAACATTTACTGCTGTAGGTATTTTGAGATCAGGGAAAACTAGCTTTATTCAGAAATCAGTATGAACAAAAAAACCCTTAGGAAACATTTCAGAAGTGGCAACTTTTTTTGTTTGCTTTTGGGTTTGTTTTTGTTTTGTAAGAATTGAGACACTGAACTAAACACAGCTGAAAACAACAGCAAATGTGATCAAGCAAAGTCAAGCTTAAAAATGGGGGACTTTGTATTCTCTATTACACTTGAAATGATTTGTTGTTGTTTTGTTTTGAATCCCAAAGATCTACAGGATTTAAACTTGCAGTGAAACCTTAGAAAAACTGATCTACAACAAGGAGGATGTGCTACTCCCAGTGGAAATTGTTGTGGGCTGCATCCACTTGAAAATGATGTCACTTCTCCAACAGGCAAGAGCTTGGCTTGGAGATGTAACCAACAATAAATATATCAAACTTTAGAAAAATAGTAATTTATTTCAAAATCTTCTAAAATTAACTTTTTTTTTTAATGTAGACGTGCCAGAAAACAAAGGCAGAAGAAATCAAGGATGATGCAAATAGTGCTGTCATGGAGGAAATACTTCTCAACATTCAGCTGATAAATCAGGAATAGGCCAATCTTGGCATTTCACATTAATCAACCTCTGTCACAAAGGTGCTGTTGGAACGTGGCAAACATCACAATAAGCACAGACTAGTGAAGTGTATCAGCAGATTAACAATAATTCAAAAGACAATTACAATTATTACATTCCAAGCACATTGCGTTGAACAAAAAACAATTACGAGCAGAAACTCTTCTTGCTCAGAGCAAATAGAAAATGGCAGAAAATGCTATCACACTATTAAATGATCTTTAACTGAACAAAAATAAGAGCAAAGTTTAAACTAATTAAATGAAATTCCTGGTTTCATCAATTTTGTATTACATGCACTGTTTAAAAGACCACGTATTTCAAGAAAAGTGTGAAAAATCCCTAGTCTGGTCACATTCAATTTAATGTGAGTAGGTGGTGGCAAGGGACAGTTCTTGAATGTTTTTGCTATATTCTTTTTTATTCTCTCAAGGTCATCAAGAACACCAAGGGCATCTTAATCTATCAAAGTTAACAGAAGTTTGAATAAAAAAATAAAGTCAGTAATGGGCTTTAAACTAACTAATCAAGGATCAAGTAAAAGGCCTTTTTTTTAATGTCAGTAGTCATTATCGTCTTTCAAGGATTTCAGATTCCTCACTTCATGAAAATAAAATAGAAAATGTGTTCTCCAGAGAAGAATGGAGAACTCCAGACCCCATACAATCAAGTATTAAAACAAAAATTGATTGTTTGCTAACATTTTACAACAGAACAACCTTCAGAAATCACCCTAATAGTAATTGTTCAAAAAGAACAGGATTTTTCCCTCTATTTCCCATCAAAGCACCAAGTTCACAAGGCTTACATCAGAATGGGATCGAATAGCCATTGTTGGAAAGAAAAAGCTGCAATTATTACAACTGTTCTACTGTGGTAGAATTCTCATTTTCTGCTGCAGTACAGCAAAGGCAAGTCTGGTGATAATGTTTCAATCTATTTTTCCATGATTTTATATTAGGGATCAAGGATTACTATAACTGGCCCTGCAATTGATTGTGCTGATTTCTGTCACTACCAGTATCAAAAGCAAATGAAAAGATAAAGGACGAGCACTGAGATTTCTTGTTGGAAAAGAAAAAGTAGAAAAAACTTTAATGGCACAACTTGTGTTTTCCTACAGGGCTTTGTAGGATATGTTGACTTACAGTACCTTAGAGTAGGAAAATATATGAAGAACATTATCATAACTGGTTGCATCTCGTTAATATCAGACAAGGATTCCACCTTTGCTTTACTACAGAATAAAAGCTACACTGTTGGTTTTTCCTTCAAGAGTTCTATTATCCAGCTGCCTTATTCTAAGACTTTGCAAGGATTCCCTGAAGAATGCTGAATTTTGTTGAGTTTTTAGATAGAGATTGTGCTGCTGCACGATTTCACTGATAATGCTGACAAAATACAGAAAAATCAATACGTTGTGGGAGCAAATCCTTGACAGTGGTACATGTAGATTCTTGTTAAGCAGTCTTGTAAAACTGCAAACTGAAGTAAAAGTGTCAATAGGCATCAATGACCATTTTGAAATATCATGTAAAGGATAACAGTGATTCATTCTTTCCTTTTACCTTCCCTCTCAGCTTGTCAGATCTTTACTTTCCACTTACAAAGATGCTGGGTGTGATGTGGTCTCAGTCACACCATATTTACCTTCATCTAAATCCTCTGAGTCCATCTGAAATATTCCTGAATGATGAGATCAGAATGAAATCCAGTGTAGAACAAATGTGACAGAAAGGAAGTTGAAATCTGATTAATGCCTTGAAAAATTTGTATGGATGCAAGCTTCTGTGTGGTTTCCAGACTTAATGTGTCTACAACACCAACAAAATCTACTTCCATGTATGTATTTATTACACAAAGTATAGACAGTCTCTAAAAGAAGAAAAAGTGTATTTGTTTTTGCAAAAGAAAGCATATCCAGCAATTGCAGATGAACTTTGTAATCACATTCATCTAAGCATTAAAATTAAAAAGGTAGACTAGTACTCATCTTCATGTTTGAATTAAAATTTAAAACAATTTTTTAAATCTTTCCTTTCAAGCCCCTAATGGAATGAAAGAAGCAAATCTGGTTGCCTATGCCATTATGAATTTCAGAGTCTATTCTTGGTGATGAAATTTGTATGCTGTATTTGAACAAACTGTCATGCTAATGACATTCCTCAGTCTGGTGTCTTCAATAATAAGCAAACTGAGTTTTAAAATGTAGTTGATGGGATTTTTTCTCTCTCAGACACCCTATGAGGAAAAACAGAATTTCCCATTTACTTTCATGACCTCTGATTTAAAAGCAAAGATTGCACATTATTTACTACTGGATGATTTTCCTGAAATTTAATGAGGACTAAGTACAAATATGACAGAAGTAATTATCACAGTTTTATTCTGCACAGTCAGAGTCTCCTTGTGCTGTAATTGCAAGCCTTTCATTCAGCTGCCGATACCAGAGTTATTATCATAGTACTTTATGTTATTTCAGAGAGGAGGGGAACAGATTTCTACCTCACTTTTACCATGCAAATTTATCCTAAGGACTCATTTAGCCTGGCCTCATGCTACAGCAAAATTAAAGACAAATGGGAAGAACTTGGACTAAATCTTTCCTGATTCTCTTCACCCATTCCCAGCTGCAGTGAAGCCATCAATGTAACCCCAGTTTTCACATCATATTGTGAAGTATTGAGGTGTTGAGGGGGAGAAGCATTATTTAAAAGGAAGAAACATGTGGGCAGGTGGCCAGCTCATTGTCTAGCACGGGGATTTTTTTATGGTGTGCTGCTGCACTCATTTAGGCTTCAGTGAAGGTTGAGTGAGCCCCAGCTGGAGACTGGACCACTGACCCAGAAGCTGGAGATACCCAGCGACATGTACAGGACTGGCAGCCTCCCTCTCTGAAGCTCAAATATAATTACTTCATTTTATACTCTTCCTGCACCAGACAGCTCCCACACACAGGGAGGAAAAAGCTTCTTCCAGTCAGTTCATCCCATACTGATCCTGTGCTATCAATGCTCATCTCACAACAGTGCTCACTCCTCACCCAGGCACTGCAAGGAGAAAATGCACCAGGAGCATCACTGTATTGACAGGATAATTACTGAGGTTATTTAAGTTGAAACAGTCTGAAGGAAAGAAACGGTAGGATTTTTGCAAGAGTGAGTGAATATCAGCTGTACTGATATTCCACATCCACTGTGTGCTTACAAAGACACTGACTAAATGTGTGCCTGCTACCCGAAAAGATCTCGGGTAAAAAGCAGTAGAAATAGCACATATGTCCAACTCTGTATAACCACAGTAAATATTGCAGAATCAAATGCCCAATACAATATTGCAGTAGGCATTTGAAGTGGGGAGAACAGAGACTGGATATCTCTGCCACTCCTATATTCTACCTCATTACACAAAAACTACACCAGATTAACAAATATGTTTACGCTAATCTGAGGATATTTAATTTGGTTTGAATTTCAACAGTTTGCAGGGAATCTTTCCAGACCATGGGCTTGCAAAGCAGGGATTTCCTCCTATCAACCTCCCACTGCATCACCTTCAGGGAACACTTTGATCTATTGCTTTCAAAATATCAAAATGATTACTGGCTTAGTGGAACAAACTCATGTAACTAAATAGAGCATCTCTTTCCTTGGAATAGCAGGTCTACACAAATGTCAGCTGTGGCACTTCTCTCCTCACTGTAGGGTCTCTCTCCTACCATGAAGAAGAGGAACTTGAAGACTTTTCTTGGCAGTTTTTCTTGGCTATGAAATTTACTGGGCACTTGTCCCAATCTAATGCAACACTTGTGAACCCACTTATTTCTGGGCATAGAAGTATTTCTGTAAGAGATATAAAGACAACCATAAGAATTTTTGCTTCATCAGTGTGACTTGTATTGAACAAAACCCTTGAGTCTGGGAAAACTACAAAGATAAATACCTTCTAACCCTGCAGAAGGACCCTTATTAAGAGCTAGATGGAAAGGGAAGATTGCAACCCTTTGTAAAAAAAAAGAGTTAAAGCTGAGGAAGCAGAGACCCTCTGCTTACATTAGCTGTGGGCATCCTGATAAAGCAAACCTCTTCCCAGTTCTGTCAATGGGATAGCTTAGTCCTGTTTCTTCACTTCCAACACTACTTAATCTAATACTTTTCTCTTCAGTGTAATTAAAGAAACAGTTACACTATAATCCAGAACTACAATTGCAACAGATATATACACACATGCAAGATTTTATGCTTTTTCCAGCCAAATTTGTGTACTAAAACTAGTTAAGCTGCATCTACACAGACTTTTGGGCAGGTTGCAGAAGCCCAGTTTTTCAGTAAAAACCCAGCATTTGTACTGCTGTCAACACTGAACCTGGCTTAGCACTGTCTACAGATGCTGTAGTTCCACTTTGATACCATGTCGTTGCCATGTGAATTACAACCAAGCTCTCACAAGAATACAATATCTCACTTCCAGTTATCACCTCCCACTCCTGTCCTTCCCACAAAAACTCTCAGTTTCTACTATCAGATGAAGGCTTGACCAAACATAACTCACCAGATGGGTCCTGAAGACAAAAACAGGGCACTGAAGCCCTGGAGCTGGACCTCTGGGTATGATTTTACAAGCAGGCTACATATTCCTTGGAACACCAACTTACTGTGATCCCCTGATCCCGGTGCCAGATAGAGCTTGGTCTAGTCAGAGACATACCTAAAAGCAGTCTAAAAACTCTAATCTGTGCCTATCTACCCTTGTCCTCTGAAATGGAAACTGGCAATGCCTTAACATGCAGGTGCTTTGGTTTCCCCTCTACCCTAAGCCAAAGACAAAAATATCCCAAAGATGTTTTTTGGCTTCTGTGTGTTTTTTAACTCCTTGAATAAAGTGCTTTTATGTGTTGAAGGAAATGAAGCTTTTGAACTCTGCTGAAACAAAGATCAGGGAATAGTTTCTATGTAGCTGTGGGGTTTTTTTAAGAAAAAGAAGTATTGTCAACAACATTGGAAGGAAGCAGCCTGTAATTTCATGCTGTTGCAAATTGTCAGCTGCCTTGCCCACACAAAGTCATTTAACTGGGGGAGTGATACTCCCCAGAAAAATGAGCCAGTAATGGCCTATACAGCCCACTGCAGTGAGATCTAATTCTCCATCCTAAGTTCTTTCTCACAGGTGCCCTATAATAACTTTTTAGTGCCTAATTAATGTGAATAAAAACCATGAGAAAAAGTGACTGCAATACCAGCAGTCCCACGGAGGTCAAGGACACAGTGGTTTTTTCCCCCTTCACGTGGATATCCTGACACTTCCATTGAGATGCTAGGACAGGGCAATGCTTCAGGCATTAGCATACCTATTTGGTGCCTACAGAGACCTTTTCTCCCTATCACCTTTCATGGAGAAGAAAGGATTCACATTCAGCTCACATAGTCATGGGAAATGGCAGCTGGAGTACCTGGACACAAAAATTGGACTAACCTACTTTGCAGTTGGAATGAATTCACAGGGGCTAGGGGAACCTGTTCTTGCTTCCAAAACAGCAAGCTCAGAAAAGAACCAGGAGAGCTACAGCACCACCAGACTGTGCATCACTAGGTCAACAGAGGAAGAAAGGCAATGGGAAATGTCACTTCCTAATGCAGAAGAAGCTCAGAAGTCTGTGGAGCTCAGCTCTCCATGCCTACAGATACCATTCCTCCTACTGTAGCTAGCAGGACAATGCAAAAAAGAACAAACTATTTTTACCCCTCAGAGAAGGAAAAGCTCCACTAAAGTAAAGCATTGAATTTTATGATCTCTAAATTAATATCTAATATCAAGTACAGAAAAACTGACTGACAGTATTACAAGGTAGAATGAGGGTTATCTAGTGACTGTTTCTTAGTACATAAACTTCAACGGTATTACATGCACATATATTTCTCTTCAATTTGAAAGGACAGGCTGAAACACCGGTGTTGTGAGGTGCTCACAACCTGAGATTAGCAGTGAGGTGCCCACAGTGAGCCTATTTTGACAATAAGGAATGACAAGGATCAACTATCTGGAATACTTCTCATAGGTTACCGTACTTACAATTGGACTGGCATTGATGTAATCTGAATTGTTGTGGCTACTTTCACCTTTCAGACATATCCTGGAATGGTCATCTGCAAAGGAGAAAATAAGAGAAGAAAGTTTCTATACCAGTATTCTACCCATTTTAAGTTATTATTAAATTAATGTGGTTTTCAAGACAGGTAAATATCAGAAAGGATATGTCCTTCTGACTCCCAACCTAGCCATAGGGTGGATACAGACACAGAATCATAGCCTGACCCAGGAATGAAGCAATGGGATACTCCAGAGGCTCAGTGTCAGAAATTCTGTCTTCATGAGATGCACTGTGATGTGCTGCAACCTCTCAAGGAAAAAGGAGAACCTCTTCTGTTTAAGGAGTTTAAGATTTAAACTCGTCAAATCACTAAAACCCCCCAGTAATACAGCAAATATTCTTGTGCTTGCAGGGTCATGGAAGAGGGAAGCTGATGGAACTTTGTCCACCTGACTTCTCTATAAAATGAACAACAGGAACATGGAAATATAGCTGAGATCTGGACACTAAGTTAATCTGTCCTCGTCAAAGACCAGTGCTGTGTGGTGTTCCACTAGTGACATGGGGAGACAATATGACTTGGAGATGATCATGGGAGAGAAAAAATGCCAACAATTTCACTTAAAGTACAACTGGAGCACACATAGACATCTTACACTGCTGTTACTGTAGCTAGTTCAGACACCAGTAAAGAAAACAGCAGTTGTGGACATAGGAGACATACTCACTTTGTTTGCCCATCATCAAGATTATTTTATCACTTTTTAACTTGTAATTTTACTGGTGCTAGCTCAATTATATTTATTGGTACACCCCAAAACTCTAGCCTTTTTAAAAATAATTATTTCTACATCAGAACACATACAATGGATGGGTTTTATTTGTCTATACTAAGGCAGTGACAGTGCAGATGTCTGCATCTCTTCCAGTCATCCAGACTCAATTTCTATTATGAGAAATGTTTCGATGTGATGAATCATTTAATCCTGATTTAGCTGTCGCAAAAAGGCCAAATTGTGCTCAAGAAATGCATTTTCTTTCCACTGACTAAAGAAAGAAAGCCCAGATCACACTCAGATAATTTATGTGAGAGATGTCTTAAGTCCACATACGAATCTCAAACAACTTGTACTTGATATATAACCAGCACAATTTATACTTCTCAGGAAACCTACCCTGCACAGTATATGGTGGAAAGAGGATGGGAGCTGTCCCTTCTGTGGCTCTCTACAGCTGAATACGGATACTAATGTTTTGAGGGGATCAAGGATCTTTCCACTCATTTTTCAAATAGACAAAATAAGAGTACCTTGTCTAGTGGGTTGTGACACCACCCAACACCAGGATTCCAAGTTGGCTGTTAAGTACCAATCATTATTTTAATAATGAGGAATAAAAAATGAATTATCAAACATTGTAAGTACCACACACGAAGGTAGAAACAGAGAGTTTGGGCTCTGCTTTGATTTATTCAATGGTAATGCCATGGCAGTTCAATACATGAGCAAGACAAAGGGATGCTTGCAAGAGTGTTGTTTATAGTCACTCTATCTCACCCAACAGTGTTAGCAATCTTCCTCTGGAATAAGATTAATGATGAACAAGTCACATCAAATAACTGAAGAGATATTCTTTACTATTCACATAAAATTACTTTCCCTGCTAATGTTTCAACACAATAGGAGGAGGAAGAGGACAAGAAAGGGAAGATGTTCATGAACATTATTCATTTCCACCTCACTTTGACAACACTGCACTAAAAAATCCAAAACATAAATATGAACTTTTGACACCTGAGATCTTGGGCTACCCAATATTTTTATAGGAGGCTTTGCAATGAGCATTGCCACAGAGTGCTTGAAGAATTGCAACTCCGAAACCTTCTGGCTTTGCAGAAGGTACACAGGTTACATGCAGTAAATGTGGTCTCTCACACACCTTAAGCTAAGCAAGCACTCAGGATAAGCCCTGTTCATTGAACAGCAAAAGTGTTTGAACTAATCACCAAAGGAAATGTGTGAAATGTTTTCAAATGGATAAAGGAGAAAGAGCAGACAGTGATTCATCAGTATTTAGCAAACAGATGTCAGGGTGACTCTCCAATAAGAATAAAGTGTGAGATCAGTAACTTCAGGATCTTTTTTTTTAAAACATAGTGTTTTATCCAGACTCTCTGATTTAGTGTGCCATGTCATTATCTTGCTGTCTTGGAGAGTTTATCAGGGGGTGAGACATGTTAAGGCTTTGGTAGTGAAAAGGTGGTGAGCCTTTGTATTTGCACTTAGAAAAAAGAAGTGTGCAAAAAAGGTCGTACGTGTTTTTCTGCATACATCAGGAGTTTGCACCCATGTGTGCTTCAGTTGCAGCATCAAACATTCATATTGACAATGAACAGATTGAGCTTGTCTATGCCTGTTATCACCTCAAAGCTTCTAGGAACTAGCATAATAGCTCTTCAGAAACAGGCAGGGGAAGAAGAAAAGAAAAAAAAAAACCAACAGAATACCATGGACACCAGATTGTTATGTTAACAATGAGCAACTATGGGGAAAATGCTGAATGTACAGCATTTTTTTTTTTTTGGCAAACTGCATATTGATTATGTGAGAAGCAGGAAATAAAAGTAAGGAAGGTATGTCAGAAAAGAAAGATACATAAGATCAATCTAACAAACAAGAAAGAAAGATGAATGAAGAAATAGGAGAGGAGTTGTAATAAGGAAGTGAGAGAAAAGACAAATGCTGTTACTAGCTACTGCAATCTGGCCAAGCTACAGCTCGTCATCATTTTAAGTATCTACAATAGCTGCTGCTGAATGCTGAACTGCTTTGCATTTGCTATTGCTCCAGCCAAGCCAGAGCTGAAAGAAAAGCAAAATGTATAGATGGATACAAGTGGCAGAGGAGGCTTCCTAAATAAGGTTTATATTAACCTGTAGCTCAGGAGAAACACAGCACAGTGTTGTATTTTATATACACATAAAATATAAATTATAAAATGTAGAGGATAGAGCATAAAGGACGTGATATAAGCTAACACACAAGAGTCTGCAGTATATAAATCTTAATTTACAGACTGAAAAAGCTAAGTTTTGGTGTCTACACATAAATATCTTCATGTAAAGTTAATGGAGCTTGATTTAGCCAGCTAAATACGAATATATTTTGGACTGTTTGAGAAACTGTAGCGTAGATGAGACATTGCACAAGGATAACAGAGAGGACACAAGACCCAAAGACTTGTACCCTATTAGACCAGCATCTGAAGCTCACATAGGATACACAGTGGCATCCTAAAGCTATTCATTTCACTGTAAATACGAATACCAACTTTTGGCCATTGCACAGCTCTCCTCATGTCACTGCACTGACTGGCTTCTCACTGGCTGTATCAGGGGCTTTGACACCCGGCTCACATGGAGGCAGCTACATGGAGACACTTAAATTGAGGCATCCTAATCTACAATTTCACACATTCATGCCCAGAAAACTTGGCTTCAACACCTCAGTGTAGGTTTCTACTGATATTTGAGTGTCCTAAGAACACTCGGGCTAGCAGGCAGGAGCATCCCGCAGAGCTTGTGTTATACCTGCTAGTTCTGCCTAGATACCTTGAGTACTTACAGCATCTCAAACACTGGATTCCTGTGTTTAAATGACTGAGTTGAGAATAAAATATCATTACTATCTGGATTATTTAAACAGTGACCAATACTACAGTAGTATGTCATCTCAATCTTCTACTTCTCTCACAGTGGCACTGCAACTTGATGGAAATATATTATTTTTGTTGTTAGATGGAGATTGAAAGCTTGGCAAAGTAAGACTCACATCTTTCCTCTGTCTTTTGTTTCCTTTTAATCAGATACTTCTGAAGGAACAGAACCAACAAACAAGGCTGCAAACAAGGAATATGGGCAAATTTGGGTTGTCCAAATCCAGGCCTCACAGAACAGGGCAAATCTTACAGCAATCAACCTGGCACATTCTGCCTGGATCATAATTCTCTTCCTTCTAGATTTAGACTGATCTATTTTTTTTTTCCCATACAAAGCACTACACAGAACTCCACTGAATTAAGAAAGTGAAGAACTACTGAGGAAAAGTGGAGCAATCCGAAGACGATGAAAAATCATAATCTGCTGATTATCATTATTTTGCCTACAGATGATCTGCAGAAAGTGGAACTTTTCTTTGCTCTGAACTGCTCAAGTTCATTCATTTCAGAGCACAATTTGTACATGCACCTGTAATATGGGTAATGCACACAACCCTCTGCTCAGGTGTTCCCATCTTTGGTGCACAACCCCTGGCTGTGCTCTAAAGGCAAGCCAGCCTCAGATCTGGGTGCATGTTTTGCCTGTAACTGCTTTGCTTTCCTTTAGAGGAAAGCCAAAGCACAGAGATAAGCAGGTTGCTTTAATGTATACCATGACCCATGGACACGGCTATGGTGGACAGTTTTTGATAGATGTTCACTGCAAAAAGTTGTTTGCCAAATGTTTTAAATACCTGTATATATTCATGGTATACATAAATAAAACATACGGTATTGCCTCTATTGAGATGGGTTTATTTTTCAGAGATGCAAAAAGAGAATAAAAATTTGGAAAGCTTTTCTTGAGCTGCTCATGTATTCATACATAAAATAGGCATCACTAAATTATAGCACTAAATATAAACACCATGTGCCCTAAATTATAGCAATCTGCTTGTTGATTGGATAAAAGGATACAGTTTTGTTAGGTCCAGGTAACTTGAATTGTTAGTATTTTTTTAACTTGTAATTAGTTAAGTGTAGTGTCAAGGTGTTCTGCTATCAAGTATTTTAAAAGCTGTTTGTAAATAGAAAAGTTAGGTGTAAGAGTAGTCTATGATAAAATTGTGATAATAATTAAATCAGTTATATAATCAGTAAAAATAATATTGTATTACTTCAAGACTGGTTCAGAAAGAAAAATGCAAAGCAAATACAACACGATATTAAAGCTTCTTTGAAGCCTTTCTAAGATGAAATCTTCTACGTGAATTGGCAACCTTGTTCTACCTTGTCAAGGTGATTATGAATATGAAAGGAGTAAGGAAACACTAATAAGGCATTACTCTGTGAGAATGCACTGAATACAGCATAATAACTTTGTAGAATATCAAAAGCATATCAGGTTTGCTTCTTCATACATTATGAAGCAAATCTATGGCTTTTTTTGCTATAGTTTTCATGCCTAACACAGTTAAAAAAAAAAATGTGGACAAACTGGACTTTCTCATCTCAGTCTAATCTTAGAGTCTAAAATAACCACTGCCTCATCAAAATTTAATATTGTTTAAACTCTATGCCATACTTTCCACCCATCAACAAAGTAGCAAGTAGTTTAAACATATATAACAGGACAGCTGTTTACCAGTGCACAGCAACTTCAGAAAGTGAAGGCAGGTAATTTTGTGCAATTCAGTCAAAAAGGAAAATTCCCAGTGCACTAATATTTGTAATAGAAGTTTCCACATTGAAGAAAAAAAGCAAATATAGCATTTTACCCTTTTAAATGTACTAGAATATTTTTTGTTGAAACTTCAGATAAATTGCAGTCACCCTATCCATGTCCAAATTCCTTCACAGGCAGCATTGATTCAGTCTAGACCCAGGTATGGGAAAAACAGGCATAAAAACATGCCATGGAAGAAGCAATGGAAGAGCAACAAAGGCTGGCTGATACATCCACATGGTACAGTATGATGAAAAGAGAATCTGTCACCATCCCTGAGGGTATTTAAAAGACATGTACACGTGGTACTCAGGGATGTGGTTTAGTGGTGGCTTGGCAGTGCTGGGTTAATGACTGAATTGATGATCTTAGAGGACTTTCCCAACCCAAATGATTCTGTGACACCCAAGCTAAAAATCTCTGCTCTTTAGCACTGTCAGAGCCATGATACTTCTGGATTCAGAGGTAGAAAAGTCTACTCTGAAGGTTTCTATCTTATAGCTCATTGTATAATGAAGACACTTATAGCTTCATTGTATCATGAAGTTTCTACTTATCGAATAACCAGCACCAATTTCTGGCAACATCTGTAGCTCCTATGCTGTCTCTCTGGCAGCAACAAAAACCAGCCTCATTTACGAGCAGGCACTTGAAATATCTTAAGATGGTCTGACTGTAGGTCCATATTGATAGAACACTTTACACAGGAAGATTAACTTGGATCGATACATATTTGCATGGAAAATTTTCTCTTCCTATCATGTCAGTTAAGTGCTGTTTTTTTCAGGATGCAAAAGGGCACAGAAAGCTTGCACTACTTCAACTTTCATGGTGACTACTTTAGAACTTCTCAACAGGCCTGATCCCAAAACACACAGAAGTCAGCAAACTGCTGTTGTTGCCCCAAAAGGCTTTTGACCAGCACCATATTTAGTTGGGAGAATTAATACTGCCAAGTTGCTCTAGTCCACTCCTGAGCAGCAAAGTACTGCAGAAACAGCCACTACATAAACAAAAGAGACAAAGCCTGCTGAAGCAAATATGCAAGGACTGATGGGCTCAGTGAAATTATCATGTCCTTCCAAAGAATCTTCACTCTAAATCTGTCTATGACATTTACTTAACGTGTTACCTGTCATTTCCCCATTTCTAAAGGAGGAAAAGTACTTGCCCAAGGCTCTCTTAGGGAAAATTAAGGTTTTCAGGGCACTTTAAAAATTAAACCAGCTATATATGTTTGCCAAGCTATCCAGCTGGATTGTGGGCACACTGATTGAGAGAATTTTGGTTGCTGTGGACTGTGCATATATTCTCAGTTTCATTTTTGTTTCATTGGTTGCTTAATGAAATATGTGTCCATACATTACTAATGTAATCTATGAGATATATATATGTCTGCATAGGAAAAGTATGTTACTTTTATTTCAAGCTCAAAAGGTGGCTGCTTACAGGAAAGAGCAGATTCTAGGAATATAAGCATCGGTTCCTTTTTTTAATCACTATTTTTATTTTTCTCTTTTTATCCTAAGCCTTGCAGAGAGAAGCCAGTTTGCAGACTTATCCACTGAAGCCTAAAGGGGCTCCTTTAGTACCGCTGAGTATCTGATAAACAGATCTAGCTCTGTCTATAGACTGCTGGTATTACTGCTGGATGGACAAGAGACCAACTTGTCTTGGTCAGAAGAAGAGACTTCTGTTGAATAGCTACAGATGCCACTCTTGTACAGAAGTTATATTCCAGCACTGAATATATGGAATTTTGTGAGACAGCACAGCTGCAGCACCGGTGTTATGTGGCACAGTTATGCATTTTTGTAGCACATAAGCAACTTACAAGGAGATAAACAGGGTCTGATATGACAACAGGACACACACCCAGCCCACAGCTGTAGCCACAGCTTTCTAGTACATCTAAAAAACACTCCACATTGTTTGCCTGCCATCTGCAGCTTTCACACCACTGTGCAAAGGATATTGGGGAACGTATCAAGAATTTAAAACACCATGATGCAAAGGGAGGTGTACATACAAGGTACTACAGCCAGTGAGCGGTTCTTCTGGACATTCTCCTCCTGCTGTGCAACAGCGCTGTCGTTGGGCTCAGCCTGGTAGGCGCACAGAGCTTCCCACTCCTTCTCCAGACGATTCTTGTTTTTCAGGTGATCTTCCATGTAGGACTGGAATTAAAAGGATACTGCATTAAGCATTGACTTAGCTAGGCTGAAAGCTAAGCTAAAAGGATGTTTCTCAAAGCATGGGAATTCTGAGATTTGGGGGGAAAAAAGGCTGTTTTAAGGTTAATTTATTTACTTAAGAGAGTTAACTTCAAGCTTATTTGTGCTATAAAAAATGAGAACGATAAAATATTCCTAACAGAGGAAATGCATGAAACCTCTGGTTACTGAGGTTTAGGAGAAAATTATTTCTTCTTCAGTACCTAGAAAACATAAGTCCAAATGTCTCTTTCATTAGGCAATGGAAAAGAAACAAAGTTCCATTGACAAAAATTACTAAAAACAACGACTCCTCTCAAAACAAAGGCTTTTACAACTAAAGTTCAAGCACATATGCACATCACAACAGTGATAAAGATGTTGAAAATAATGTAAAAATTGCCAGGCTGAACTGTCACAGCTCAAGGACTGGGTCATCAGAAACTCATCTTGCAGACAAACTGGCAAGGAGCGAGCCTTGAACTGAGGAGGTGTTGTTAATTAACATTAACATATGTTGTTAAAGATTGTACATTACATTCAGTTAACAGTACTAGGAAAAGCATCACCAAAGAAAACTGTCTGTGGCAAGAATGACGGCCCATCAAAGTATATTGGTGCAGGTCTTAAGCTTTTGCAGATCTCCCAAGGCTAGAGATCCAGTCCAGCAGTGGATCAGGAATTCAGTTCCTTTTTTTTTTGAGAAAAGTGAACCAAAACCCTTTTCCTTCACCCCATGGATCAGAAAATAAACCAAGTATGTAAGGAAAAGAAAGCAGAAAAGAGGAAGGGTGGGGGAACCCAGAAATCTTCCCCTCCCTTTAACACAAAATTAAGAAAGTGACCACTTGGTACTGTAAGCCTACTTACACAGCCTCATTACCTTGCAGAGCCTGCAATCTGCTCCTACAACAAGCAAGAGAACCATCTCACATTACACCCCTGTCCATATTTGTAAATTAGACTCCATACTGCCTTTACTAGGTAGGTTGAAATTAACATTCTTAAACACATTTAAAAAGGGACAGACTGTTTAGGAGACAGGCTCAGGGCTGGGGTCAATAGCAAAGCTTCTGGCCCAAACATCAATCACAGCGGTTATTGCTGGAACCTTCACTAGTACAGCCCAATCTGTAGCAAACCTTGTCTAGAAAAAGCTCCCAGAAAGGATTCACTGTAAAGCATAAAAAGCACTTTAATTGCTTAGAAAACCTTCCCTGTAGACAATCTCTGTGATGTTGAATTGTTCTTCCTGAATGTGCTTTAAAGAAGAAAGGCTCTCATGCCCTCTTAACAGGTTTAACAGAAGGTGTAAAAAGCTTGCAGCTTGTCTTCTGCCAAACAGGAGCTCTGCAAAGCTGTTGTGCCACTGTGCTTCCCACCTGGCTGGCAGGGCAGGATGCTGCTCCCTCTTGCAGCTTGAACAGTTTTTTGATGACAAAAGAGCACCTGACACACAGCTTTGTTTGGTGCAGGGCTTGTCGGGCGCCCGTGTCCTTACACAAGGTTTGTAAATCAAACCTGGTACTGAAAAACCAATTCAAGAAGTGACGCTTCCAGAAGGGATGTCTTTAAGGACATAGAAAGATATTGCATTAGAAGAAAGATTTCTAAAGAAGGTAAAAAATAGTGGAATTGGCCTAGATACAATCAAAACACCTACTGTGTGATTGCTTTTTTCTACAACGAAGGAAAAAGCACTGCAGTGGACAGAGCTGTGACCTGACGGACGCAGAGCTGGGAGATCGCCGTGGCCCCGCTGTGTGTCAGGGTGTGGGTCAGGTAACATGTTCCCAGCATTAACTTGCAAGTTAACAGGAGGAAACCATCCTCAAATAGTTTGTTTGTCCTTGTCAAAAGGCTGTTGCTACTGGGGAAAGGAGGGAGGCTAAAATCCTGTTCTTTTCTCCTAGCAAATCTGTGCCTGGATATGTACACTGAACAACAACAACAACAACAGCAACCAAAAAAAAAAAAAAAAAAAAAAATCCCTCCAGAGCAGAGACTTGCTGGTACATAAGAATTTTTATGAGGCAAAGCAAAAAAATAGCAAAATCTTCCAATACCACAGAGCCAAGACTGCTGGCTTCAGAGTAGCTGTTTAGCATGCAGCAGAGATCAGGCAGTCAAGGACCAGCCCGTAGCATCTTCCCATTTTAAACCACATTTTTATAATCTGATTCATTTTGACATGCCCATCACCAATGTCCCACAGACTTCAGGGACATTTTATGCAGATATACAGATCTGCCAACACTGAATCTCTCCAAAATACTGGTACGTCCACAAAGCTATAGGAAAGGGCCATGAACATTGGATTCCAAAGGCAGGGCTGAATGTAGTAAGGAGCTTTTTGTTGACTCCAACTTGCCTCTTTGAAGATTTCAAGGATTGCATTTTAAAAATAAATTTAATTTCCTTTTTAAATCATCAAATCTGACACAGTTAATGTTAAGTTTAGAGTTAAGGTAAATTGACTGCTTTTACTGCACATGAACTTTTAAATAACTCACTGCTCCTCAGAAGCTTTTACTTTCACCTTCATTTTTCAGATAATCTTGAGTGTAAAGATAAATGAATTTTCAAATGAAAATATTGAAATCTTTACTTTAACCAACCATTTTTTGTGTGGTTTCCATTCCTGGATCACATGGATCAGATTCACAGGGCACTTCCTGACAGACCTTGTAGAGGGTTTGACTATTTGAATGCACCCATGGAAGGCTCTCCACAATATGAACTTCCGCTTTACACACATTTTTAAAAGCTACTGAGAAAGAAGCTGCTTTAAAACGTTCAGGAGCCAGACAATTCCCTCAGTGTTAAGTAATCTTTCATTTACAGTCCTTCAGAGCCCCTATGCTCATCCCCATTTTGCTAAACAGAAGCTTAGTGATTTTGAAACACTCTCTTGGGAGATGCTGGATGCATTAAATTGAGTGGAACTTCTGATATTTTAGAGATTGTACGTCTACTCAAATCCACTCCTTAATTAGGATGTTTTGATGAGACATTCTGCAGTGTTTGCCTGGTACAAAAGAAATTCATTACCAACATGTCAAACACGCACATGATTGTCCTTGTCCCAGAGCAGCAGGTAAAATAAATAGAGGTTGTCACCACTGTTATTGCAATGCTCCTCAAGCCTGCTGAAAAAAGCAGAGGTCTAGTTTCACCAGTATGTGCATGAGGCAAGTCCTGTAATCCCAAGTATATGCCATCATTCAAACAAACTCCATCTGCTTGCACAGGTCTTTCGATGCACCTTAAATCCCATTAATCCTATTTTCCTTCCACAGGGCCTCACCTGCAACGACAACTGGTAGCCCAGTTCATGCTTTCTGTTGTTTAGACAGAGGAGATACTCTTGCTACCAAACATGCTGTGGGGATAAGGAGGATGTGCTGACATTATGTGGACAGAGTGGATGTGCTATAAAATCTATTGTTACTGTGAGACATGCGAGTTGTAAGGCAAAAGAGGCACTTTCAGCCAGAGGATGAGAAGCTGTCCCAGGGACAATGAATGGCCAAAAGAGATGGTGCCAGTGACACATATTAAGACAGATTCCATGTGCCTGCACACAGGCACAAAGACAGAGCACAGTAGCCTGGCTTGGCTATGGTAGAACATGGCTTTGTTAGAGCTTCAAATCACTTCAGGTTTGTTGTTGTTGGTGGTTTTTTTATTCTTTTTGTTTTTCAGGAGGGGTGTCCAATCCATGCTCTATGACTAAATAAGGTTAAAAATATAACCATTAAATTCTAATTGACTGGTCAATCTCTAAATCATAGAACTATGGAATAATTTATCTTGGAAAAGTTTCTCAGATCATTGAGTCCAACTGGTAACGCAGCACTGCCAAGTCCACCACTAAGCCATGTTCCTCAGTACCAAATCTATATGTCTTTTAAATAACTCCAGAGATGGTGGTGACTCCATCACTGCCCTGGGCAGCCTGTTCCAGTGCCTGACAGCCCTTTCAGCAAAGAAATTTTCCCTAATACCCAATCTAAACCTCCCCTGGCACAACTTGAGGTCATTCCCTCTTCTCCTATCACTTGTTACTGGGGTGAAGAGACAAAATACTTTCTTCAGAGATAATATGGTTTGCATCTGTCACAATATTTGTTTTAAAAATGCCTATTTTATTAGCTGATGTTCAGTTACCACAATTATTTTTGACAACATAGTTCCAATATGGTACTTGAGTAGAAACCCTTTTCATGACTGAGGATGCATCTTTTGGTGAAAAGATGTGCAGCTCTCAAATCGACAGACCTTGACAGGTCTAATCGAATTTCAAATGTCAGCTGAAGACATGGATGTGAAATTATCTTAATCCTTGTGAACAGTGACCGCTCAAACCCACAGTGTTCACCCAACAGTGTGGGAGCCACTGCTTTCAAACTGCTGCTGCTTTTGCCAGGGACGCAGAGGCCCAGGCAGTGCTGTCATGCTTCCCTGGGTTCCTCAGAAGGAATGTGCAGAGGAGAGAATTTGTCTTTGCCATCATATAGCAAATTGTGCAGTAAAAGACTGTACTTGAAAAAGTTTGTTTTGTATTCTCTCCAATTAATTTAAGCAACGGCTTTTTTCGCTTTTTTTCCTTGCAGACTCATCGGTTGCATCGTTCTGGCCCAGGATGCCCTAGAATTCTTGCTCCTCTGTTTCAACTTCTTTGTGTTCTTTAGCACACATTGCATTGACTACATACAAGAGGAACACTTTTCTGCATAAACCCAATTTGCTTTCAACACCACATATGGTTTTGTCCTTCCTTCCTTTTTCTGGCTTAATACCTTATCATTAGTGGCTTCACAGTAAATTTCTCTGTTCCCACTCATATTACTCACAGAGCTATAGAATTCAGAGACAGAAGAAGCCTATCTGATTACCTGCTTCCAGGCCTTCAAATAATGTCATTTCTTGTACTACACTAGAATCTTTCTAACATTTGGCTGCTCTGTATCTAAAGCAGAAGCCTAAAGCACAGCTCATTATTACTTCTTGGGACTCTAACTGTTCTGAACTATACACTGTATACCTGGAAATATACAAATATTTTCAATAAGGAATACTAGTTCTCATTTGAGATGGTTTCTTCAGAGATGTCAACAATATTGCTTTTCTATTTCAAACTTGTTACTCATTTTCACCAAGTCATTTATTTTAACTTTAGTCTGCTTGCTCATAATATTGCTGTTCTCCATAATTCCTGCTTGTATATATTCCAGTGTCTTCACAGATCATGAATTAATGGATCTATGCAAATTATAGATATGTCTTCTTGCGACTCTTCAAAGATAATTTATTTGTTGCATGTGTTTTTAGGTTTAACATTTTCAGACTTTTGAATTACTCCTCTGTTATCACATCTGTGCAGAACTTTAGACTGTGATAAAAGCCATTGTCACTTGCACTCACTTCCACATCATTATTTAAAAAGTTAAATATAACTGGATCTAAGAGCAATTCCTATACTATGCCAGACACTCCTAGACATAGCTTTCGATCATTACTTTTTGTATATCACCCTTTTGCTCCATTTCAATCCACATAATTATCCTCTAAAAAATTGACAGTAATTTTTCAATTAACTATTCATGAGACAGTGTCAAGACTTTATTAAAATCTTTATGTATTACATCTGTTGTTTTCACTTCACCTACTTGGTTTTGTAGTTTTACTTAAAAGCAATCAGGTTTGTCCAGGCAAGATTTGCTCTTTATAAAATTATGCATATTCTTACTCATTGTTTAGCTATCCAATGGAAAGGGTGAAAGAGATTAGCAGACACACAAAGGAAGGACTCCAGCCTTCCCCATCCTCTTAAATGACACCCGTACATCTTTTTTCCTTTTATGCCCTTGAAAAATCTCTCTCCAGATAATCAGCAACTCCTTTTTCAATATGTGCTCCATTATTTTCTAGGGCTGGAGTCTGGACTTAGGGAATAGCAACAGAAAGGTTCATTTCTCTTCTATTTTCCTTCTCCCCACTCCTCTTTTATAAAATGATCACTTTATTCTTCTATTTTGGTGCAGCCAAACTTGTCCAGACCTGATCAGATAAAGCTCCCTGAGATCAGTGTCACTATTAGAACCTTGAGCCATATTCAGATCCCGCAGAGCATCATAATGTTTTTTCCACATTTTCTAAGCATTTCTCACTTCCCAGCATGGTTTCATAGTAACACTGAAGTTACTTTGGAGTCTTGTTTGCAGAAGATCTGACTTTGTCCCTGAGTTGCCCTGGTGTTCTTGCACAGACAGAAGGCTGGGAGTTCACCACACGTGTTTACATGAAGAGACTTTCAGTGGTGCTGAAACATGGGAGCAGAGCCAAAGTATGCCCATGCTTTCCTGCCTTTCTTCCTAGCAAAGCAAACCTTAAATAAATAGAGGATGCACTATCTCAGCCAATTTCAGTCTTTCCATCGACTAGCATGTTAAGAACATCAGTTTTCTCCAATAGTTGTTCCATGGAAGCCCCACAGTTGTTTCTGATGTTCTAATCCAACCAACCCACAATAATGCAGAGCCTGTAAATCTTACCAAGAAAGCTCCATCTCTGAAGCATCAATCCATAACTGTCAGAAACACGAGCTTTAGTCTAGAATATCAAGTTTTCAATATTAACTGCAAAGAAATGTGACTTTATTGGGGTAGTTATATTTGGCTTATATAGACATATAAAATGAAAAATTCTGTTGTGGTAGCTCATTGTCAGTATCTCACAGAACTTGTATCTGGAAGAAATCTCAGTGAATTACTATCTGGCCATAAAGTCTCACATGCTTTCAATCCTGGGGAGTGTTCTGCATCCACTGCTTTACTGCAAGCAGGATTTCATCACCTGATTAGTCAGTCATTTCAGGCTGAAGGCTCCTTTCTTTTTTCTGTCGTGTCCTGTGCCATCTCAGATCTCCTGCTTACAATAACCACAAATGAAAAAAAATATAGGAAATAAAAAAGTGGGAATTTGTATTTTCTCTTTGTAAAAGACCCTGAGAAATTATTTTTCCTCCTCCATGTTTGCAGCCATATTACTACCATGATATGTTTTGATTTAATGTTTCTCATATTCCTCAGAACATGATTACACCAGTGAAAAAAATATTTTTGAGGCTTTTCAGTTATGTACTGAAAAATACCATGGAGCTCTACTTGTAATTTGGCATAAAACACTACTAATATCATACATAATATGGTAGGTGATGAAGGAAAACTAAAAAAAAAAGACAGAGGGAGGCATTTCACTGACAAAGCAACTATTCAGTGTGGTTGAGAATAATATCCCTAGATTGCTTCAAACAGGTTGCATTATTAGGAAATAATTTAACTTCCATGGTGATACCAGCCAACAATAAAAATGACATTCCATAGTTTCAGTTTCATATTTTTAGATGTAAAGCTCATTGTAAACACCTAAACGTGGTCTTAGAGAGCAGTTGTGCTTTCAGCATGCCATCTAAAATAATGTTAAATTACTGTTCCTGGTTTGCTAGAGAAGTATCACCTTTGCACAAGGAGTGCAAGGCATTATCTACCAGACTGGACCAGTGAACAACTTTTGCAAGAATGGCTGTAATTCACAAGTATATTAGATGGCCACCTATTTTCTGTTTACCTAAATTAATATAGCCTTGATGCAGTGTATATCACCATCTCTCCTTCTCTTAATGCTCTGATAATAGAGTTTTGTAACCTGTAAAAGGATTACTTCAATCCAATCAGCAGGTGCTGGGATCAGTGTGTGTCACACAAACACTTGCTAATCCCTTTTCTTACAGCTCCCAGCTGCCAAAGGTGTTCAATGAAATCCCAATGAAATGGATGGATACAACCTGGTGTGGACTGACACAGGTTGTCATCTCTGGAGGAAATCTTGGAAAATACAAGTGATGTTAAGCATTGCTTAAAACTGAATGGTGCAGGCAAGTATACTTTTAAAAAGAAATTCAGCTAAGAAGTTAAACATTAAAAAAATGGAATGCTTAATTATGAAGTATTTACTCTACCTGGCTCTCTAAATATAGCAGAAGATAAAGAAATTCATTCTACAAGGAATCCCTTCTCAAGGAATATCAGCTACTTAATGGTGTCTTCTAGGTCTTAAAATAAAACCACCCTCATCTCCTCCTCCTTACCCCCTTTCTTGAAATCTAAATTATGCCTATGAAGTTTCACCCCTGCAATTACTTTGCTTTAAATAAACCTCAACAAAAAAGAGAAGATGATTGCCATAAAAGGAATATAATTTTCTCCCTTACAATCCCTGTATTTCTATAGCACGTTCTTGTCCAACTGTCAGAAAGTGCTCACATTACTTCTGCAGGGGAGGCAAGTATCACTGCTGCTTCACAGATGGGGGATGAAAGGGCAGAAACACCAAAATGAATTTCCCAGGGTCACAGAATATGCTCCTAATACACTAATTTTTGCAGGAATATTCTTGACAGATGTTTTTTCCTTACCCCATGATCATGTTTATAGAGATGGCTAAAGGTCAGGCAACATTAATGAATCCATATCTGATAACATTTTTGTAATCACAAGTATACCAAATATTCTGAATGTGATGGAATTAGTACGGGTTTTTGGTTGGGGGTTTTGTTTAGAAGTACATGGTTTAAGTGGCTGGTGAGTAGATGAATTTATGCACATGTTGAATGCTGTTTATATGAATACATGCTAAGGTAAATAATATATATGTAAAAGGTGAATTATCCAGAATCAGTTTCTAAAATTTCTGTACTTCTTATAGTAGATTTCACTACAGAAATCTTAAATAATAAACAGCCTTTAAAAGAAGACTATTCAAAAATTAAGGTCTAAACCTCTTAGCCAAATACTGTTATTTCACAGCACGGGATATGTTGTGACATTTCTTAAAGCCAAAAATAAATCCAAAACAAGGAAAGACTCAGCCCAAACCTCCCCATTAAAGACAGCTCTGCAGTACAGGAACTGGTGCCAAGGAGAGTGTCAGCTGAATTCGTCAGCTGAGACATTTTGGGAAGCATTTCTGGTAGCTTTGCTAAAATGTAAAAGCACAAGCTACACAGTTGAATAAAAACTAGCTGGAAAACTGAACAAAAATATACATATCAAGTCCTTTGACTCTTTTTGATAAATATTGACACCCAACACCATTCTCACAGGAAACTGCTATTTTCTTCTAACACAATCAATTTTTCAGATGATCCTTTCTCGCTTCATTTTCTTACTAATGTTTTGAACACCATACCACAATCCAAGACATATCTATGATTCATTTATATGTCTGTTGTGTGTCTGAAATGAAAACTTAAAAAATATATTACTGCACACTAATTACCTGGCTGAAAACACAAAACCAAATTTCCTGGCTTCTTCTTCTCGTAGCCCTGCTAACTCAATTAAGCATCTAAATTTGGGTTCTCTGTTGGGTACTGTGTTTTCAAATTTAAATTTTAATGAATTAAAGTCTGTGTTTCTTTTCAGAGCGCTTGCATAGTCATCTTCATTTACTATATACATATGAATTACCAAGAGATAAATAAAGAATTCTGAAAATGTCATGTTTAAAAATAATCTTCTCTTCAAGTGTAGTCAAGTTCTTCAGAGGTAATGAAACCAGTAAAACCCAAGCAACCATGACCAAGTATATCCAAATGATACAGAACATGATGTGATTTATAGATAGTCTGGAAAAATAAGACTGTGTTAAACACTGGCCATCTTGAGGGTAGAAAGGAAAATATTACTTTTACAGACATAATACCCCTACTAGAGCAAAGGGATAAGTACTTACTTACTGCTACTCTTAAACCTGTGAATAAAAGTGAAAAGGTGCTTCTCCAGGAAAAAAATAATAACTCATAAAGGAAAACCCCTCTGCTTTTCAGTGTGGGTTTGGGGTTTTTTTGGGTGGTGAGGCAAGGTAAGATATCAAATTGATAGAGTTTGTGCCTAAACACACAAGAGGTTGTAGAAAATTGAGAACATGCAATATGAAATCCAAGAAGTCTTGCAACTCATGCTATACCCACAGCCCACAGGCAGACTACGCATATAAGAACAAGTGACCACATGGTCACCTCTGAGAAAAAGCAGGGAAAGAACAGACTGGATAATCAGCCTTTTCCTTAGAAAACTCCTGTAACAGAGACAGGACACTTCAAACTCCACAAACACCTTCAATGATCAAATCCTTGCTCTCAGGACCATTTTGGAACCATGTCCACTACCTAGGAAGTTCCATGTTTGCACACAGCAAACCACAGAAAAGCAACCCAGTTAGTGAACTGCCAGTTCCGTGGATGCAGAGCAAACTCAGTGCAAGAGTAAAAACCAAGAGCTTGACTATAAAAGACAGCTCAGAAAGCAGGTTGGATGAAACATTGGTTTTTGATGGTTAGACTTGATATTCGAGGTCTCTTCCAACCTAAATGATTTTATGATTCTGTGACAGTAAGCCATGAAGAAACTCTTTTTTCACAGAAGCCCTTCCAGGACTTAAAAGAACCTGCGGGAGAAGACACTTCTGCCCTACCCCTTCCATGTCACACTCACAGCCACGTTGAAACAACATGCAGTAGGAGAATAAGCAACATTGGCTGTGAGAAAGATGCAGCTGGCATCTACCCAGCTCCCAAATCTAGAGGAAGTGTCCCATTTTTCAGGTAACCTTTTATCTATGCACCATGGGATTTTCAACTGAGGCTGGCCTAGCTCAGAGATTCTCAAATATTTTTCTCATGAAAGCATTCAAAAGGGATTGTGAAGTGATGGTAGAAAAGCTTTAGAAGTGCATAAGCTGAAGACATTCTGCCTGCTCCTGGGACTCTTGGGTTTCCATGGAAGCCAGTAAAGGATAACACTTTAAAGAAGTTTGAGGAACACTGGTCTAATCCACAGATGAAAATATTTGAAGTGACAGAGGGCAAAATAAGAACAAGGAAAAAACAATGTGAAAGAGGACAGAAGAAGAAGAAGCCAAGAACAGACTGTAGAGGTCAACAAAGAAGTGAAATGATGAAAGAAGACACTATACTGCAAAGGAAGAAAGTCAGAAAAACAAAAACTGGAACATGGCTAAATAAGAAAATGCTATGGGAAGAAGTAAATTTTGGTCATAGCTGATAACTCTCAACATTTCCTTGCATGCTGTTTCTTTCCCTTGGAACCCTTTCCTTCAAATGCTGAACAAGGAGAATACATTGAGGGAGTGAGTAGTAGCTTTGAGTAGACAGTAAAAGTACAGCTGACTGTTAAACAGAAAGAAAAAGAACCTAAAATTTGGTGCATGTGCATGATTGCTAAGGATTTAGCAGATTGGGCATATATTCTTGAAGAAAACTTTTATCAGTTCAGAAGAGACTCAAAAAATGTGTGGAAGGCACCCTTTTCCATCACAGAGGTTATTTACTATAGACTGCACATCCTCAGTTTGGTTTTCACAAGTTTTTCCAGTATGTATTTAATATCTTTCAGTCAGCTCTCCAAATATGGAATATTTTGCTCTTAGATAATGAGGTGAAAACCAAACTCACAGAATGAAATCTGGCAAATCCAAGTCCAGAATTCCTTTATACTTTCATGTCTTAAAAAAGAGTAATGAGTGACAAAAAAGGGCAAAAATATTACCTTTCAATACAATCCTTTTTCTGTTAAAGCCAACATGATGAGTTGTGAGAGCACAGCACTGGGACACCAGTGAATGGGGGTCTACTTCTGGCTCTGTTTCCAACCTTAAGGTTTGTCTTGGTCAAGATGCTTCCCTGTCTGTGCCTGAGTTTCCTGGACTAAAAAGACAGGATAATGATATCAACCTTTAAAAAGAGCTTTGAATCCACTGATCAAAAGTAGTGTATAAGCATTGGCCTATTATTATTTTGGTTACTGAAGTGAGTTGAAAGGATACTGGTGACTTTAATCAAAATTTCTTTTATCAGGCCCCAGAATCCTACCTGAAGGACAAAGTTTCTCAAAATTCAGTTGTAAGGACACCATATGGTAAGTTGAAGGCTGGTGCATACCTTCAGATACCACAGAGTTTTCCAGACTACAACAGATCTACAAATGACACAAAAGTAATTTCTGGACTTCCAGAAGAAATAGTGTACTAGGCACCATTAGTAAATTTACTATAGCAACTAGACACTATCATGATGTTTTTAATTAAACTGGTCTAATGCAAACAAAGACACCAAAAGGTGAAAGGAGGCAATGAGGAATGAAGAAAGCACTTTTCTCAGGCAGGTATTACACACACACAGCCAGCAGAAGGACACCCCTCTGCTGGGAGCCAGCACTGCCCTGGGCACCTTAGGTTGCTGTGGTTAATAAACCCAATGTTTCCAGGTGCCTTCCCCAGCAGCAGATAAAGCAGTAGATAAATAGCTGCATCAGAAATACTCCTTCACTTAGAAAGCCTTGGGTTTGGGTTCTGCATTAGCTCCATCCTTGAAAAATTCCATCTCTTAAGTCCACCCCAGCCTACCACACTGGCATGGTGACTGTCTCTTACTGTCATGGTCTACATAGTTTGTTATGATTCTTACAGATTAAGAAGAACCCCTGATGCCTTTGACCTAACACATAATTATAATACATACAAAACATGATTTATGATGAAAGTGCTTCTCTGGGTATCATTACTGCATGCTATTTACCAACTGCTATGCTTAAGCTGAAGTTCCTTTGGTATTGTCTGATGCAAGAAGTGAATGTACACTCTAGGACACTTCCTGCTCCAATAGCACTCCATCTGCAAGACTGTTCCAAGGAACATTGTAGGACTACAGATAAAAGGTCAGTTCTGTAACCTGCAGTTTTCGGAGTGAGCCCAGTGAAGTTCCATGTGGTCCACACAGAGGTAAAGCTTGGAGTAATCTCATGGTAGAGCAGGTACATGAGGGTTTGTTGTGTTGATGGTACTTCTATACATAGTCCACTCATGCAAATAATGTCTTAAAGCATTTAAATGATCTCTATCTATTCCACTGGTAAAATTTGTCACTGGCAAAGACATGTGACATCTTTTCCATTAGCTTTTTTCTGTAATGTGACACAGGCAAATTAAAAAGGTTCTTTAACATACACCTCCTTCAGTACTGATGCGGCTGAGACCACTGCAAATTAAATTTTATAAATTATCACTGCTGTGCTTTTCGCCATTTATGTCACTATATATTCACAATTTCCTCATCCCAAGGAGCACAAATAGCCTTGTCAGCTTCATTTGTACACTCCTGTAAGAGACAAAAATTGCAAATATTGCAATGAAAGGTTTTAAAATTTAAAATGCCAAACAGTTTTTCATTAAAGCAGAGAAGTTGTATATATTATATCTCTGCTCCAAAATATTTATCTATACCTATAGAGGACACCATTGCTCTACATGGTATTTGTACACAAGTATGCATGTGGGTATAAAGCACCCACCACTGAACAGTCATGTCAAGGCACATGATCCTAATAAAAATATACAAAACCCGAAAATATACTGATATTTAAAGGAATAAGAAGGCCTAAATAAACATGAAGTAACACTGTGTCATAAAAATATCATCAAGATCTAGGGCCTGATTCTGCGTGGGCTCCCACCCGCTAATCACTTGTCTGCAGACACAGCCGTGGGTGCAATTTCAGCTCTCAGATTTTCCTGCTGTAGCTTTTTTCCCCTTGTTATCTCAGTAGACATCTTCACTTTGGTGAGATGGATATTGAACTACCATCCTGCTACACGTTCTAGGAATATGCACACAGCAAGCAGCTCGGCATCAGCTCACACATGAACAGCCTTAGCTCCCATAAAATATTCATTCATTTAAAAAATATTTGCACCCTGCTGTCAAACTTAGACAAATTCACACTGAGCCTCAGAAAATAGCTGTTTTAATGGTAAATGATGTTCCAGAAACCTCTTTCAGGCTAAACACTCTCGTCAAAATTATTTTAATAAGAAAGATTAACAATTTCAACATTAACTGCTAATCCCCTTTCATTTGAAACTGTGCTGATAAAATTCTTTGCTTGTCATTCAAATAGTAAGTAATAATTATAGATTTGGGGCCTCCATCTCTTGCTTCATTAATAGTAAATTGCATGGAAGTCTGAAGCATAAAGTCAGCTTTGATACATCTCAAAATGCAATTTCCATAGCTTTCCTTAGCTATGTACAATTAATTACAGAGTTAATAAGGGGAATATGTTAATGAAAGGGAAATTATTCACTCAGACCACCTGGTCTTATCAAATTTCTTTAATATGTTTCCTTCTTTCTGTGAATTTGCATGACAGCAAGAACACAAATCATGGTGTGCGTTGTGCCTTTAGTGTTATATTTGCAACCAGCTAAAGTCCACTTAAATTAAATACAGAAAGAATGAAAGAAATAGTCAGTAGTACACAACTGACTGCACTTGTTTTCTCGAGTTTAGTACCTTTTTAATTTTAAAATAAAACTGCTTAAACGGCTTTATAATTACTAGACTCTCTTCAGTGCTGAAATACAAATATAATGCAACCAAAGAGGAGACATTGTCACCTTTTATTTTCTTTAAAGAAATGTGCTGCATGTGCACATACTTAATAAAAGATGTACAGAAACATGCTTCAATTCACTGCACTCTGACAGCTACTAGAACTTAGTTGCTATGTGCAGTAGGGTTTTTGGATGTTCATGGGAATATTCTAGTTGGTACAAACAGCCCAGTCAGAAGGTGGTGAACCTTCACATAAATCATCTTAAAAATAACACAGTTGTGATACATAGTCGGAGAAATATATTTTACAGATGGGTCAAATTCAGAAACCAACCATCTTCAACAAACCTTAATGGATTTACTACTGACCAGACAGAGGACAAAAACATTTTAGGACCTGGACACCAGCGCTCTTAGTCATTCCAGAAAGAAAAAGACCAGAGAATAATTCCTAGAGCAATGGCAGGTCATGCTTGGAGGAGGTGATGCTTGTGAGCAGTTTATCACCCCTCCCTTCTATTCTCAGTTCAATGCAAAGGTCCAACACACAGCCAGCAACAAGAGGGAACTCATAATTCTCCCTTGCTATGAATAGGGTTTTCTTGGCCAGCTTGGCAACCTAAACCAGCATTAGCTCATGAGTTTAGGAAAAGAGGATAAGAGAGACATGACAGCATTGAGGGAGAGCTGCCAACTAGAAAAAAGTAAGATATTACTCTGGTCTGAAACAAAAGGACAGTTACATAAAGGAGACAAGCTCATAGTAAAGTTATGTCTTTTATAAAGACATACTGGGGTAGGGATGTAATATTTCAGGGTAGAATACTTTACCTGGTTTTGACCAAAAAAGTAAAACAGTCCTCTTTCATTGAACAGCAAATACTATGTCATCCACAAGCAAACTTCACAGATTATTTTAATGTTTATCTCCTCATTTAAAAATGTTTCCACAGCTGCGTCGTGGGTGCACATGCAAAATTTTATCACCACAGGAGCATTTTGTCTGTGTCCTACACATCAAATTTTCCAAATACCACCCAAATTCTGTTACCTTACTCAGAAGACACTGCCAAATTATGGTCTAATCTCAGAAGGAGTTGCAAAAAGCAAAGTATAAGTTTTTTTAAATCTTGCCCTGAAGATGAGCATTACCAGACTTTTTTGAATCAGCAGTGGGATTGAACTGTCTTCATTACAAATAACCAGACCATGTCCAGTAACTTCTGCTGGCATGGCCCACACAAAGAGAAAGAGCTCTCCAAAATACTGATGGAGATCTCCTGGGCATCCTAAACTGCAACTGGCACAGCAGTGCAAAAACACAGTACCAATATTATGTCTCTTCTTTAGAAGTATCATGAAGCAAGTCCTGGTTTCACCCTGAACTCTTACATGTTTTGAAAATCTCTGGAGCTGTAGTCCCATTTACCACACGTCACTGGATCTTAGCAGTGCACCATGTCTAGCAACCCATGTGAGTCATTTCTTTACCCCACAGTGAGTCAAAACTCACCACCTTCTCATATCTGAACTCTGCCACCAGCTCAGAAATACTCTGTAACATATATAATCATCTTGGGTCTCCTGCCTGAGAAGTCTTCCTGAACCACACTTTCTCGTATCGTTCTCCTTGTAAACAGGCATTTCCATCTGTTAGATCCAAAATATGATTAACTGCTGTATCTCCCACAAAGAGTTATCAAGGATTTAATGCATTATGTGAGCATGCACAGTGGAACAAGTACAGCAAGAGCACTTCATCACTGAGGATGCATTTGGAGCCAAAAGACAAGATCTCCTGGATGAATGTCCATTTTCACGAGACTCTCGTGAAGTTCATGAGACTCTCAGAAGCAGCGGAGTATCCAGTACCATTCCTTGCCTTCAACCTGAAGTATCAAAACTCAGATCTTTTTCATTAAATTACCATCTCTTGCTACTTGCTACAGCTGATACTTGTCTTGCCTTGACATTACCTGGATGTCCTCTAGAAATGCAGGAAAGCTGGGTGAAACTGAAAAAAGTCCAGATAGCCACCAAGATTTGTTTCAGCCAAGAAAATGATCCTTTCTTTTTACTTGGTGCACACAGTTGCATAACCTAGTTTTGTGTCACATATTTCTCCCAATGTAATGCTTTTTAAATTAGTACTCTAGAACGCTAAGAGAAATGTTTTCTTCATCTTTCTACAAAAAGCTTTAGGGAATTATATAAGTTGGCTAAAAGTGTTCAACCAAAGCAGCTTAAACAAAGCTGGAATGAACACAGTCAAATGACAGAGCAAGATGTAGTCACAGAAATTTGGTGAGTTATTTCTAATCATACATACATTAGGGGAAAATAACTGAAAAGGAAGAATTTAGGGAAAAAAAGATTGTGAAATCAATTTCATACCATGTTCAAGAGGAATGTTTTTCTCAATTTAATACTGACTCTGCAATTGTCATTATTTCCTAAGGCCCATTCAACAAAATTAATACAGAAAATGGAGGGCAACTTATTATGAAACAAATAAAAATGGAAGAATTAAAGGGTAACATGTTCATGAATATTTTTTCTGAGTTTTATTGATTGAAATCTATGTAGTACATACATCCATTTATTAGATTTGTGACTCTATTAGTAGAGCTGTTTCCATATACCACAAGATTTTTTTCACTTTTCTTTGCAGCTTTGCTTTGCTTCTGTATGTCAAGTCTCAGCTTTAAACAAACACAGGCAAATGTTTCAAAATAACTTAAACATTTAGGGAGGGAAAAAAAGATGTAAAATGAAAGGATAAACACTATTTCATCAGCAGAAGATCTTTCAGGAGGCAGCCAGCTCTGCTTGTCCCTAAAAGCATGACAACTCAGGGAGAGATGGGTAAAGATTTTCCCATCCACAGTGTTTATGTCTTTTTGGGGTATTGGCTATCCTGTCACTGAGTAACACAATACATGACAGCCCTTTCCCTTGTGACTCCTCCTGTCCAACTGTTCATGATGAAATGGCCTTTAGGGCCAAAGCCTTCTTGGGACTTAATTTGGTGAGACTTCTACAACTATTTATCCTGGCACAGCTGAAAGATAACTTGGGGTTTAGATCCACTTAGCACATGTGTAAGGAGCTTACCCTTTTAGCTAAACTTCGCCACTGACTTGTTTCCCTTCCCATGTGAGGATTTTTTTCTTCATTTTCTCAGTCACAAGCTTTTTTTAAACAGGGTATTTATATTCTTGAGATGCATGAAGAGGTATTAATGCTGGTAGAAGACGGTGGGAAAAGGAAAAAATATTAGGAGCCATTTAATAATCAAAAAAATAATTGTGACAAAGACCTTGTTTTCCATACCTGCACTCCTCACCTTTGTCCCTGCCAGCATTAATCACCTTTGCAGCATCTGGGTCCCCAGGCAGTGCACTGCACTCATGCCCTGCGTGCTGCTTTGCTCAGGAAATGTTTAGCATGTATACGGATTAAGGTCAAGGTGGAAAGTACACCTGCTTCTAGCACAGTGCTATTCATCCTTACATGCTGGAGCTTCTCTCTTTATTTAGACAAGTGTGTTTAGATGCCTTTTGCTCCCAATTTTACTGCAGCTTTAAGAATAAAATCAAGGAATTTCAGCAAGATGTAGTACAGGATCTAGCAAATACCTTCTCTTGTTGAAATACGTCTTCAGTCACTCAGTTCTACACTCTTCCATATTCAATTAAAGGAAAATCTATAGCTGCTATCCTAAAGAACTCATTTTAAAAAGAGTTCATTTTAAAAAACGAGAGTGAGGGGAAACTGCTTAGAAACCATCAAAAAGTTACTATTCAGAGAGTAGAGGATATCAGTGTTATCAAAACCCCACAGGTTCAATCTTGGAGACTATTCCCTCCTTGTCACCCTTCCCAGTCCTACAGCAATCCTGCCAGTGATTCAGTATCAAAACTAAAGTGGATGCAAAATTCAGCACCTGGGGTTTGCTGGGTTTGGCAGCACCAGGCACCCACCCCATGTCCCCAGCTGAGGTTGTGTCACCTTCTGGGACACAACCTGTCCCAGAACTTTGACAGCAAGTTCTCACAGGAGGCCATCCTTTACTCCTCTGTGGTGAACGTCCTTCTGGTTTTACAGGCATATTGCCAGAGACAAGCAGACTTATATCTCCTAGATAAAAGGCCCTAGATTTCAGGCTCTAGTTCATTTGTTCCCACCACCTCATTCAGCCCAGGTGTGAAACTTTCTTGTCCTTCTGAAAAGTACATCATCACAAACAATCACAGATTATTATTATTTCCAATACATAAAGCAGTTTCATACCCTCAGGGAGAAAAAATACTGAAAAAGATCTTTCGTAAATTCACTTTCCAAAATTCTAATTTATGTATAATGCTCCAAATTTTGCACGTCTGTCTTTACAAGGAAAAAACCTGCAAAACACAGAAAATCACTTCTGCTACTGCAAATTTCCTCTCTTATATGGTATTCAGATAACAACCTCATACTGTTATCATCAGGAGCATACATTCCCTTCTTGCAGTACTGTTCTTGATTTAAAACCTCATTAAAAAATTATAATTATTTTAACCAAAAAAGCATGGTAATACACGAAGCAGATGTAGAATCCAATCCACCTTGGTGCTGAACTTGTGCTACAGTACAAACAAAAGAGACTTCTTCGTGTAAGCTGCAAATATCAACTGGATTGTACAGGCACAAAGGAGGTGTCTCAAGAGAAATCCACTCTCTGCCTGATTCTCTGGAGACCTTCATAGCCACCCACATCAACTAGAAGGGGAATTTATGGACTAAAGTCAACGCCAACACTTCATTAAGTGCCTAAAATATTGAACCCAAGTTAGGGAGCCTAAATCTCTCCTCATCACTTTTAAACTCCTTCTGGTTTTCTTGCTGGACTGCAAACGGAATTGTTGCCCTTTATTAGAACTCTTGTAAGCTGAAATATAGATGTACACGTGAGAATAAAGTGGGTAGAAATTTAGTTCTAAGTTCCTATCCTTGTTGTGACCTTCTGAAAAATGTTTTCTTGTAAAACCAGTGGTGACTGAAATGAGGGCACACATCCTGAGTTGTTGCTCATGCTGAAGCCAGCCAGTCAGTGCCACAACCATGACGGCATTAAACATGCTCCTCTGATTACACTTTCCAAAGTGCTTGGATTTTTTAGAAAGACAGAAGCAAAATGCGCCATATGCGCCACTCTCCTGTTAGAAATGTGATGAAAACGACAGTGAAAAGGAAAAAAAAAATCTCTGAATGTTGTTATCGCTGTCCTTCTGGGCCTCCTGAGCCCTCCCTGCTTCCTCCTGCCAACAGCTCAAACCACCTCACAGTGCTGTCAGCAGTGCAGAGGCATCGCCTTTGCTGCACAGGGAAGTGGCAGAAATGCAGGATTTTTCCTTTTGAAGGCTGGTTTCAGTCTAAGTGAGTAGACTGCCCCACAGCCACAGGGCTTGAAAGAGTCCTGGTTTCTCCATACCTCGAGCACTATAAACAATGGGCTAACAAAAAGTGGCAAGCCCTCCAAGAGAACAGTACCTGCGGCCAACCCAAGATCCAACAAACCCTAAGGTGAGGTGACTTAGATATGACTGCAGGTATGACTGATAGCATTTTCCAGCAAATGAAACAGCTTTACAGAAATATTTCTGGCCAATGGTACCTCTGAATACGATTACACAGAGTCATTCAGCAGTCACATACTTCTAAGCTATTTTCATTAAAGTTTTTTCTGTTTATGAATCAAAATTAATTATTTCCTGCTGCCACTTTGCACAGTAATCCATTGTTTTATTTTCTCTAGGGAGATCCTGGCACCTATGAGCAATAAGGACTGAGGAGCCTTAGCTCAGCTAACTACCTGTTCGCTGCAAATGGTAGAATTCAAAAACACATTTACAAACCTGTAAGTGCACTTACCCTGCGAAGCAGAGAGTATTTGCATTCTTACTAGGCCCCTTGCTAATATTTCTCATTGCTTTTTTAGGCACTGAGATATTTTTCAAAGCAAGTATGTACAAAATTTAAAAGGCAAAAGGATGGTGGCAGCGGGAAATGAGAAGAACTGAGAAATGTTTTGTGTTGAATGGTATAAAAGTTGTGAAGTGGCCCCTCACTCCCCTCCACTTGTATCTGCAAGGCAAAGGGAGGAAGAGTTCACCTCTGGTGAGCTGCTTCTGTTGCTAAGGTCCAACAAGCCACATCATCCCCAGAAGGAGAGAAATTCAGGTAAATAAGGTATTACAGATATGTGCATTTATTTTTGAGCAGAACATGAACTGGGTCAGCTCTCCAGTTTCATTGTGACCCACAGTGACACAAAACATGAGCATTTGTGATCAAGTCCAATCATCTGCTTCTGTGCTGTAGCTGAGAGATGCTGATCCTTCCATGTAAACCTAACCCAGCTTCGCCTTCGGCAAATCTTGTATTTATGGTTTAACTACTTCCTTAAGTAAACATCCCACTGCCTGCCTGACCCTCCTATTAGGCTTGCCCTGATAGCAAAGCTAAATGCATCCTTTCGATACTAACACATATTTTCTTCCTAATTGTATCATCTGAGTCCATTAAGAACAATTTTCCCCCATCCTGTATGCTGCAGCACATAGGCAGACTCCCCTGAATCACTGATTTTTGTTTGTTCAGGTTAGACTCAACAAATTAACTTTTTTTACTCTCTCTGTGTGGTTTGCACTCTCAAAACACTACAGCATTTCTTCACCCTTCTTTGAACCCTTACTATCCAAGATACAACATCTGCTGTTAGATAGTTAACACATGTATGAGTTCATCCAGAGTTAAACAGGACTGACTGAATTATGAACACTGAACACCGAAATAGTGATCTTGACCAACCTGACTATTTTTTAAAGTTTATTTATTGCCATATGAAGACAATTCTTTCCGGCAATTTTGCAGAAATTTGCAGAGCCAGAATAAGTGGTTCCCATATGCAAATTTCTCTCCTTTAAGCATGATTTTGAGATTATTTTTTTATGTTTCCCAGTAATGTCACTGAAAACAATTTTGCTCAATTTGAAGTAGTTGAAACTGTTTGCAAATGTTAAATGCATATTTCCATCGACATGGGAAATTTTGCTCTTATTTCCATATGAATATATTGCCTCAGAACTTTTTGAACCTTGTCTAAGAATTTGTACTTATTTTGAGGTTGGGCAACTGGAGATGTTTGGAGGTCTCCCCCCTTCCTCCCCGCCTCAAGTATTTTGCTTAACTATGAAAGGAAATCAAGTGAATTTTAATTATGGTCAGGCAAAAGTGGAGCAGTCAAAACTGTAACAAATGATTTTGTCGTGGGAGCAACCCTTCCAAACTGTACTTGTCTACTAGATATTAACACAATAATCAATTAATTACTTTTGGGAGGGGGATGGCAGAGATGTATTTACTCAAGATGATACACTCTGAGGAAGCATCTGGTTTAAAATCCTGCCCTGCTTTTGCTCAGTTTTATAGCTGACTCGATCAAGGCTGAAGAAGGTCAGTAATCTGGCTGAGGTCAAATTAGGTCTTTGGGTTTTGCCTGCCTTCATTCCTTTCTCCATGATGTGAGGTTGGCTTGTAAGAACTTGAAAAATACCTCAGAAGACAGTACTTTCAAATATAAGTCCAGAAGAAGAAAGAAGTCAAACAATTATGGCCCAAAACTATGACATGATGGAGACAAGTTCCCAAAAGCATGGCAAACAATCAACTGGAAAAGGTGCTTACTTTAGGTAAAAGCAGAAGTCAAATATATAAAGCAAAATAACACAATTTTAGGTGAAATTCTTCACCATCACCTAACTTCTACTCAGCTAATGTCAATGTACTCTAGAAAGACAGTAAATATTTAAAGAAGGATGAAAATAAGGCACAAGAAATGAAGGATTACTCTACAGCTCTCCCAGCAGGACAGAAACAAGCTCCAGCAGTCCCAGCCACTGGACTCTGACTCTTACACCCAAAACCTCTTCATGTGTCCATCTTCTACACTGATACTGGTTTCAAACTGCGCTTGGAAGAAACCCAAGTTTTCCCACATAGACTCCATCAGCAGAATATATTTGGATTATTTCAAACAGGAGAAATGCAGCTTGGAAGAAATTCATCCAAGGACCAAAAAAAAATAATCCAGGCAAGGCTCAAAAGTCAGATTCCTTTCCTAAGGCTGACAGAAACAAATTGCTCCATACCACTAGTCTTCTGTTGCCTTCTCTGCTCACATGCCTCCACACACTGGCGACACAAGAGAAAAAGCAGTGAGCTGATCAGAAATTTGGCAGCTTTCTTCAGTTGTCCAAGCTGAGGTAAACATAAATTGATAGGACAAGAGGACACCACAGGGCTTATCTTTTTCAAAGCTGGCACGCGTATGTCCAAGATAAAAGAATGTTCCCCAGAGAAGAAAAAAAAGATACAATGAAAAAGAAATGGAGATAAAAATCTCTTTAGTTTTAATTACACACAGTTAAGATTACCAATGAAGCTCAGGAATATTTCCTACCTGTGAAAAACATCCTTGTCTTTAAAAGCTCTTTCCAAAAGCTGCACGGGTGCCTAAATTCTGACGCCATTTCTCATGCCATGAAGACAAAAGTGCCTTACCAGGATCATGTGACCGGTGGAGATGTCCATGTTGGACTGGACCGGCTCCTCACACCAGGACGATGTGCTGCTGCGGGCTGAGGGGCTGGGGATGGGCCCATCGCTGAACTGGGAGGAAACGCTGTTTATTCGGGAAGAGTGCAGGGGCTCCGGGCGATCAGAGGTTTTCACTGCCATGCGCTGGCGGCATAGCTCCTAGAGAGAGAGAGAGAGAGGAGGAAACAACCTACGGTTAAGAGTAATTACAGGAGAGAGTCTACTAAAGACATATGATTTACAGTATGTTTCCAGGCCTGGAAGTGTTTTCCCCCTCACTGCAGTAATTTTTGGGCGGCTGTCTGTTCTGTGAAGCAAAGCTACAAAGAGATGCTCAATGAAATTACTACACGACGACTACCCTAACCTTTCAAAAGTGCAATTATGACTGCATGCACATCTCCATATAGATAACCAAAAATCATATTTTGAAGCTTGACTCCTCTAACAGATATATATTTTTTTCTCCCCCTAATATCGCCCCATGTTCTGCAAAGCCACTTTTGAACCACACAACCTCTCGAAGTTAATGGGGTTGCATGGGAGTAATTGAGAGCACTGCTTGGCCCTGGATATGCAAACTCAGCAAGCTCAAGGCAACTGAATTGATGTGCTCTCCAGTGTAAATCCTAGTTGATAGATGCCTCATTTCTCTTCATTAAAATAGCAAACTCGCAACACTTCCTCCCTGATGTGGGGCAGAGAGGATGAAGAATGACATTAACGAAGAATAAAAGCAGAAATCTGTCATTGTATTGTTTAAGCAGCTTTGGCGAAGAAAGAAAATTCAAGCTATCACACACACTAATGCAAGTCATGTTGAAACACCAAAATAGATAGCACTGGGAATATGTATTTTCAGTTGCTCTCATGCATAGAATTCGTGCAAAAATACAGAATTCTGGTTAGGTAACAGAAAATCCTGCTGGTAAAACCAACTCCTGATAGTACAAAATTCTGATTCTAACAGGATGAGCAGACCCACGGTTACACTGTCGTGTTGTAATGCTGGTAGAATCAGCTGTGGTGGTGAGATCACAGACATTGTGATGAAATTATCATTTTTTAACATATGACTATTGTCCATGAATGATACTTGGCTGCCTATGTCACACAGCGAGACCAGTGAGTCTATAGGATGTGGCCATACTGCACACGCGGCGTGGGTACACATTTGTCTCAGATTACTCATTCAGCACAGACGAGTACTAAGAGCATAGTCTCTTGCCTCAGGCTAACAAAATAATACAGGCTGAAGAATTCATACCATTGAAATGCCATGGCTTCTGTTTTCTTGTTCATTGATAATTTAGTTGCAGCCCAAGTGCCATCATTAGGGTGATTTATCAACTGCAATAAAATAATAAAATCTTCTTTTCAGACAGGAGCTGGAAATATAACTTAAGACTATGTTTGGGGCTTTTTTTAGCCTTGCAAACTTTAGGACACTGAAGATGGATCCTAATCCATGCAACAGCAAGCATTCAAACAAACTCCCTGAAACCATTATATTGAGTCTCCTCTTGTCACCACATGACAATGATTAAAGGCCCCTCCAAATATTCTCTTCTACCAAAACTTCTGTCTTACTTGCCATTAGAGATGCTTATGTGGTTTTACTATTTGATGGTGTTTAATACAGTGTGTGTGTGTATATATATATATATGTATAATATATATATACACATGCATGCAAGTACAAATTAAGATATACTGAGATGAAATTCATATCATTTATAAACAGGATTTATTTCACTGTCTATTACAAAAATACAGTCAATAAAAGCTTGAGAAGGAGAGATTACTACTTGTAAGTAGTTGGAACAACTGTACAGAAGACTGTCCCAAGTGAAACTGCTACCTGATTCCATCACTGCATTTTGTATATTAATTTCTCTATGCCATGAAAGAATTTTTCTAATTTTTACCAAAAATAGGGGTTTTCTACACTTGAGTAGTATGTATTCTGTCACTTGGTACCTTTGTAGCTTCCTACTAACCTTAACATGAAAAACACTAGAAAAATAAATTAAACTTCAATATGTTGAATTGAGTCACATATATTGGTGTTAGATAGGTCAGTCAAACTATCAGAATTAAACCCAGGACTTTTTAATAAAGGAAAAAACGTCATCGTATCTCTTATTTTTAAATATAGGGACAAAGAAAAAACGTCTTTTTCTGGTTTTCTCTGGATCCTCCTCTGGAAGTGGAGGATCACACACTTCTTAAGAAAAGATAGCAATAGTCCACAATGACTATTACTAACCTCAGAATGACCTTGCAGTAGTGTAATTTCAAATCCCTGCTTTTAGCAGATTTTGGGAAAAGTATAGCAGAGCAGAAACATTTTAGACAGAAAAATAAATCTACAGAAAACCAAAAAGCTGCTCAGATGTTTAGATATCAGCCATTCCCAGAGGGAATGGTTTATTGGAATAAGCAAAACTGTAATAAGTAAAGGTATGAAAATAAGAGGTCTATCACATAACTGCTAGAAGGATGTGTCTTCTGGCTAGCATGCCATGTGGCAGTGATATGAATTTATTATATTCTAACAGACATCCTGCCACTTGACTCACCCCAACTCTGTGCTAACAATAGCATTTGTACTCAAACAGGATCTTTGTTTTTAAGTTGATCTGTTCCTGCTGTTCATATCCTGCCTCAAGTCATAATCCTCTGCTTTTACAAGTGGTTGCTGTGGAAAGGATTATAGACCTCTGCTAACAAAAAAGAATTGAGATCAAGTGATCTCTAAGAAATTATTGTACCATTTTTACATGAATTATAATGACAAAAGAAACAATATTATAGACAACCGGTTCTGGAATAGATTAGTCTCTAATCAAAAAAATCTTTTTTGACATGAAGGATTTAATATGTTACTAAGAAATGTTGTTTTAAAATTAATTAACATGTTCATGGTCCTCATGGAAGGTGAAGTTGAGAAACACAACAAATTTAAAAATTTAAATATGTCAAAAAAAAATATACCTGATCCCAAATATTAACATATTTCTTTCCTGACATATATAGAACCAAAACAATTATTCCCAGAACTGCTGTAGCTGTCAAATACCTCAAACAAAGCAACCACGTCACTGTATTCTGCTGTAAAAAATGTTTAATGTAAACAGGAAGGTCAAATCATAGCTGAAGCAAAAACACCACTGAATTTCTTGATTGGAGTTTTAAATCTCCATGACAATGGGTTTTCCCCTGCCTGTAAACAGAAGTTTTTGGTTTGAATTTATTTCCAGATTAGTCTGACAGACCTTGAGAGCTTCTCCTTCCCCCCTTCCCAGCCAGTCCAGCCTGGGTGAGGAACCTGCCCCACCCCACACACATCAGCGACCTCAGGACAACTACAGCTTCTGCTCCTCCAAAGCCACCTCTCTGTTAGCCTACCCATTCCAGCTCCCACAGCTTCTAGCCTGGCACTGCAGGGATAACATGGTTAAGACCACCACATATAAAAGCTTTGATGCATGGGGTGTTTTGGGGAGCCATATGGGCTCCTCCAGGACATATGGACAAGCGACATCCAGCTCAAAGCAGGGAAATGCCTAAATGTGATTTTGCCTTGAGATGGTCATCAACGTACCCTTTCAACAAATGCATTGGGAATAGCGGGGTCTCAGGGTGTGGGGTATTTCACACCATCCCTGGGCACTTACTGAGCTGGCATCTCTTCACAAATGCACAAAGCCCTAGATGGCTCAGACCCTCTTAATACGGTATTTTTTAGCAGTGCACTTCTCTGCATGCTCAGGTATGCCCTGCCTTCCTCTTCAAAATCTTTACTCTCACAAGCACTTTGCAAATCAGCCATTTACTAAACCACAACTAGAATTCAAACTTGACTAAAATGTCAAATCTTCATACTGTGACAATGACATGAACTGTATCTCTGTATTGTCTCAGCCATTAAAAACATTTTCTAAGAATGAATTCAATTTACTGCTGCATTTCTATATTTAGCAGAGTGGCTGGGGCTATTTCTGCCATGCTGCGACTCAGTAATGTCTAGCCATTGTTTGTGTATACTTCGAGTGCCATTCTTCATTTAAAAACATCATTTACACCTAAAAAAGCAACCATAATGCATACAGTGAAAGATGAAGAAATGATCCTCCTGACCTTCAGGCTATGATCTAATGGATGGGTTGGACATAAACATTTATTTAAAAGGTAATTTGAAGTTTATGACATTATTTCCCATCACATGGGAATTGCTATCATACTGAGGCACTTACTCTGTTTTTTATTTCCCAACATTTATTATCAAACTTATGTGGTGGTCACATGCAGTATATAATGGAGAAGTAATATCACTGTATGACAAAAACTGCCATAACCAAGATAAATATTCTGTAAATAATGTTGAGTTAAATGAGTTCAAAGTACAGCACCATGATCATCTGTAGTGAGCTTCTCATTTGACACACAATTGATAACCTTAAACAAACCATAAACTGTATTCTTGGAAAACCCCCGGACCTCTTCAAAATGAGGTTCTAAAATGTCCCTAATATTTGGTTGTCCACACAGAGACAGAGAGAAGCATGAAGTGCAACTAATTCCTCAGGTACAACAAATAGATTTTCAAATCCATACATTCTACTTGTGAATGAACCACTCTGCAGCATAAATGTAGTTTATCCGCATTTAAAGAAGGGCATTAAGAGACTTGCTGTACCTCCTAGACAACAACTGGGAGCCGGTCTTACCACCACGTTTTGTTAGGTGGGTCTCTGAACCTGAAGAGGTGAGAATGTCTCCTCTCAAATAAGGAGGCATCAAGTCTGTTCAGAAATGGAGCCCACAGATACCTGTCCAGGCCTGGTTTGGAGATGTGACTTGCTTACCAGCAGAAATGCTAGGCCACACCACCAGCCAGTGACAGGAGCTGTGTTTTCTGCCACACAGCTCTGTGATGCACAGCAGCCATTGCTCTCACAGGAGGGCAAGATGGCAAAAGATAACTCAGAGAAATTTTTATCTGCCATCTACTGGAAAATCCACCTAAGGAAATTGGAAAATCCATTAAAGTCACACAGTTTACTAAAACTGTTTTGGTTTCAGAGAGATATTGAGGTATATGTCCTGGTAAGGATTAAGAGTATAAGCAACCACAGAACTAAAACTAGATGTAACTGAGGCTTGAATGGGCATTACTGAATCTTTTCCCTTGCTTTATTTGCAAAAGCAGAATTTGAGAGCCTCAGGGTGACACAGGACAGGCAGGAGACCTGACTGAAGCATCCCAGTTAAGAGATGGCAAACATTCACCTCAGATTTGCAGTCCTTGATGATGAGCCATTCCACCTCAAAGCTGCCTCCAGAGGATGCTGCATACTTAATGCAAATTCTCTAAACAATATATTCAGGTATTCCAGGTCCAGCCAGTGACCATGGCACATGAATCATTCTCCTCTAGCTGGTACCAGGTGCATGGTAAATGTTCAGTCCAAAGCAAACAAAAATAGCTTCATATCTACAACGCTGTTCTTCTTCCCCAGCCACTGTCACCTCAGATCTGACTAACAGGAGATCTGGGATCTGAGGGAAATGTCAACTTTTCAGTTTATTTAGAAAAGAAATATAATTTCATTACTGCATATTAATGAAAATAATCTATTTTGTAACTAATCCCAAAATATGCACAAACCCAAAAACTAAGTCCAGGAAATAGGACTAACATTTCCATGATTTAAAAATTTTTTTGTTTAGCAAATGAAAATAGAAATCATTTGAGTTAGTCCAGAAACAAGTGTGGCACAATTATTTTCAGAGTTAGCGAAATACAAGAGAGAATAAACCTTTCCATGAATAATTATTAAGAAAATGCAGAGACACTAAACAAAGAAATTACTGTTTATTAAAAGTGATAGCTGAGTGTACACCAAGCCCTTCCAACCTGACCTGCCTAATATTCTATCAATCAAGAAACAAATCTGCTTAAGCAGGCATGATCACAAGAACACTGTGTTCATTTTACACGTGAAACAAACATATTTTGCAGAAATTTTAAATTAAAAATGCTGACACAATTCTAAATTATTTAAGGCTACACCTTTTAACAAAATGTCTAATGAAGATTAAGAATATATGTAATCTGTAAGCTAAGTATAGAGGAATAAGACCTTTAATGCCTTTTTTTTTTTTTTTTTGCCCCCTCAGCTTTAATACATTTAATTTAACAGCAGTCTCATTTTCCTTCTCAGGAGGCATTATTCACAGGATGAGTTGGGGTCTGCATGTACAGCCTGGATTTCACTGTTCTGCAATGGATGCAGTCATAAGACAACGAGATTTAAAAAATGAAAAAATAAGGTAAACTTTTTTTTTTAACAAACGAATCTAGGACTATAAACATCATTATTCTCTAACTAAATTTGCTTAGTGTTACTACAGGGTGAAGCTAAAGTCATTTGGCTGCCTTTGTTTTGCTTTTGCATACTTAATATGCTTGCAGGTGTTATAAATTTAACTTATTTACTGTATTTGTAGCTTTGGGGATAATTACAGCTTTATTAACATTTATTTTTGAGTTATTGAAACATACTTTCAATCTTTAGCTTAATTTTAGCATACTTTTCGTCCAGGAATAAAAGAGCTGTTTACATACATGTAATAATTGTATGCATATTTTCTATCCTTGTCAGAAAAGACAACTACTGATATTGGTGTCCCTTCAGGAAAGGGAAAAAGGGATATGTTGGAAAAATGTTTGAGAATAATATTTTGAAAGACACAGCATCAAATGTATCATTGCACATCCATACTCTGGACAATTCATATTTATCTAGACTTGTATGTGATAGATCTTGGGAGGAACAAACAAAGAAAGAGAAAAAGAAGAAAGTAAAATATAGTTCTTTGATTGTCAATGCAGCCTTCTTCTGTCTAGTTCAGTTCACTGTCTGCCCTCTTGTACCACACTCCATATATCTGAATATAACTCTGAGTCTTGGGCCGGGGGGGGACTGCTTTGGTTGATTTTTAAATGATCTAAAAACCAGGGCTGCTGTTTCTTTTTGAGAGCATCGCAGCCAAATACAGGCTTGAGAATCATTCTCCTAACAAAACCCCAACGTTGATTGTGGTCTGTGAAATTAAAAATTTCAATTATTTTAGCATTGTGTGCGTTTCCTGGTGATGACTCATGTAATTATGATTCCCCTTTCCTCATGTATACAAAGAAAGTAGAGGCCATGAGGCAAAGAGAACATGGCTAACTTTATATGGAAAAATGACTTCTTCTTCTTCTTCTTTTTTTTTTTAATTTCTTTGTTTTATTCCCTCTCTTTAAATTCAAACATTTACACAGTCTTATTCTACCAAACAAAAAAACGAAAAGCCATCCACACACCTCCAGGTGTCCAGCAGACATGAAAATTTCTGGCTTGCACAGAACCAAAGGTGCTGTCTACGCAATACATCTTGAGAAAATAATTTTACTTTCATTCTTTCAGTAGCCTCTCATCAATGAGGAAGTAATCTGAATAGTCCACAAGCTCCTAAAGGAGACAGACATCTCTGACATGGCTCTCATTACCAAGGAAGACATGACAGCAGAGGTCTAATGATATTTCTCTGAAATAATGATAATATTGCCCTCCAATCCATGCCAGGAAAGCACAGGTATCTTCAAAGGATAATACTGCTTTCTAGAGGGTCAGTGAAATTTGAAGACCATGTTTAGGTTACTCAGCTGGGGAATGTTTTCCTGTACAAAAATACAGAAGACCGCTGACTGGAGCTGCGTATGACAGTTTAGAGCCTTTATTTCTAAAAGAGGACTTTTGTGAAACAGATGCCTGACTAAACAGGACTGCAGCACCCTGGACTTCACAAATAGGGGATACACAAAGGAAGGTCGTGATTCTTTAGACTGACTTGAAAGAGTATCTTCCCTGCATGATGACATCATGGTGGCTTCCCTAAGGGTTTAAAGAGACTACCTGGATGATTCCAAGGAAATCGGGGTCTGTTTCTAATAGGAAACATCTGCAAACTGTGGACCTGAAGTCACCTGAGATCTACTGGTGTAAAAGCATCCATTTTTTTTTCTCAGGGTGTTCCTGACAATGTCTGAGCTTTACTGGCCTTACAGTTCAGACAACTGTAATTCTGGAAGTGGGGGTACATCAGATTGACCTACCTGCCACAAAAAAAAAAGTGGTTTCAACCAATGCTGGTCTCTAAATTGCATTTCCCCCATTTCAGCTGTGCCTGCATGTAATGTTTCACAAGTATATGAGTATATGGCAAGTATGAAGCTGGAAGGGAAAGATTTCTTAAAGGAGTAACCAGAGAGATAAAAAAATAACATGTAAAACGAACTTCACCTTTTCCATGTTTTGTTCATCTTAACTAATCCCAGTACATGCTCATGAGGGCACAGCTGCTCCTTAAAATGAATTTGCACAGAAAATTCACCACTAGCACAGCAAGAGCCACACAGCACAGTATGGGTTGCAAATAAACCATAGCAACAATTAATTAACCTGAAAGGCCACGCAGAACCACGTGTAAATCCATCGTGTATTTTGACTTTGTCTAACCTACCCAAAGCCCGACCAGCTTCCAGCAGATGCCGGTGCTCTTAAAGATAACTGCCACAAATGTTTCCTTTTTCACTCCCAGCGTTTATAGCTGCTTGGGGCCCAAAGTAGGCAAAAAATGCAGTCCCAAGACAGCTGTAGTTTCTCAGGAAAGCTATACATTAAGGCTGTGTAGTCCACTATTTTATTGCCCTGCAGGACTGAAAATGGGAGATCATTTCTGCTAGAAATAAGAATTCCCAGCAGCCAGCAGGACTCAGCATGCACTTCCAGCCTGAAGAGAAACAAAACAGCCTACTAGTTTATGTCTAAAAATGTTATTTTACCCCATTGCAAAGTTTAGTATTGCTTCTCCCTAAGTTTGTGTAACTGCATTCATGGAAACAGAGTTTCTAAAAGCAGTCAGAGAAATACAAAAAGAAGTCCTAAAAACTTCCAAAATCTCAAATACATTTTTTTTCCATAGAAGGCAGCCATATACCAGAGGTGATGCAAGGATAAAGGAAGTATTTATCAAGGCTGGCCATCGGCAACAAACTTTTTTTATAACATTATCTATCATGACAGTCAAAATTGCCAGTCATTACCCCATCCTGATTTGAAAACTAAATTAAATGTTTTCACCCATTCTCCACTGGAAAAAAAAAAAAAATTAAATCCCTCTTCAACTCTGCAAGGAAGAACAAATGCAAATGTAGTGAACAAGTGTTAAAAAAGGATCTGTAAAGAACAAAGTTGCTACTAAGTTACACTAGGTTATTATGAGCCAAATCTTTGGTAATACAGAGAAACTCTACTAAACTATGGCAAAAAAATAGTATGAGTTTCCTCAAGTCTCTGAGTACAGACATTCTTTCTATCACACACCAAAAAAGCCTTCAAGGATTAAAAAATGGTCAATATTTCTACACTTTCACTGTATTGGTGTCATAGGAGATACAGGAAAAAATAACAGGGATTTAATACTTAGTACTGATGGTCAGAGATACAGAGAGACCTCATATTTTGGAGAAGACAGCAACAACAGCAAAAACGCACAATTTCTCTTGGGCTCTCCCGTGTCTTTCTGTACAACCGTGCTCTCAGCTGGATCAGGGTTGTACCCTGACTGTTCCTGGCTAGAAGAGAGCTGCAGCCCTCTCCACTGTCCCTGACCTGCCCCATGGCACCAGTTCCAATAAATCCCCTGCAGCAGCAGCAAGGGGTTAGTGCATGTGTTTGCATTCAAAGAAAGGGACTTCCCTGGCCATTACTGAGGTTCCTGCATTTTCTTTTCCCAATTCATACAAGCACAGGGGTCACTACTCCCCTTGGACCTCTCCACCAGGCACCAGTTTGTCTGCAAGAAGCCCCATGGGAACAGCACAAGAGAACACATTCAAGGTAGGCACATGCCAAAAATGGGCACACTTTATATTTGGATTATTTTAAGACCTGGGGTATGAAGCTACAGGCATCTTCTAAAACATTATTAGCTGTTTTATCACGTAGAATATTTTTTCCCCTGTGCTCCTTTGGTTTTTAAGATTCCTGCCAACAACTTGTGCCTCAACAACATTCTGCAGAAAGTGTTGCTTGTTGCAGTTGTATTCTGCTGATAGCTTTTCTTCTATTTGGCTTTTATTTTATGCATTTAATATAGCTGAAAATCTTTGCCCTGGTGCTTGGTCGAAGACAGAATAAAAGTTTTACACTCTCTTCAGTTTCTCAATTTATATACATATATTTTTTCTTTTCTATTATGCCACTCATTACTGTTTTAGAAGAAATAATCTGTCTTTTCAATCTCTCTTCATATGAGTTTTCCATGCCCTTAATCATTCTTGTCACCTTTTCCTTGCTCCCTCTATTTCTGTGTTGTCCCTTTGGCAATGGAGTGACCAGCACTCACAGAAGCCTCCAGCATTGATTTATACCTAATTAACTTCTAAAGCCCCCAAAGAAGCAAACAAAATTCTTAGTTAACAATGCCTGCAGACCCATTGGGTTGACCCAGACCTCCAAAAAGAAGCTGAAATTTGGAACAGCTTTCTAGGCAATACTTATGTACGTTTTAACTTCACACCCGAGTGCTTTACATTGAGGTTAATTAGGAATTGCAGTTATTTTGTTCTTGGGGGTGACAATACACAGATTTTACATGCTCAAATTCCCATGTTACTACACATATCATTACCACACAGTGTATGCAGAGGGAGATGTATGACATAATTTCCCTATATAAGATAAATTTACATGTATACATTGTTTTGCTCCCAAAAATACAGTCAACTCCATCACATTTCTCCTCCGATCTATGTGAATAGCCAGCCACTGGCACCTTCTGCTGTGAGCCACTGCAGCAAAACCTCTTCCAGAAAATCACACCATTTCACTCCAATCGAGGCATTTTTCTTCCCCAGAAAGCCAGAACGAACTCCAGTTGAGAAGCTGAAAAAAGGTAAAATCCAAGTTTCTTTTCCCTGTGCTGTCAGAAAAGCACCAGCATAGTGAATTTTACCTTTTCATGTTTCCCTCATTCTTTTCTTAGTAGTTAGTGGGAAAGATCAGTATGTCTCCAACATGTGAATATTCTCCCTGATACACTTGTGAAGATCAGGGGGATGTTCAGACCAGCAGTAGCAGAAAATGGGTGGTGTTGGTGCTCAGGGCTCTACTGCAGCCCGTTAACCTCTGTTGCTGTCAGTGTGACCAAGGACAAGCCTTCCAACATGCATGGAGTGCATGGATCCCCAAGTCAGGCAACACTTGATGAGGGGAGAAGGAGTGATTTTAATCAGCCAAGGTAAGTATGCAATCCCAATACCAAAAGTGAGTTTGATCAGGATAATGTTGATCTGTTCTCACTTTGGAGAGCAAGATCAGCCATTTCTGAGATCTCTTGAGATGCTGCCAGAACGTGGTTCTGCAAAACAACAGCCGTCCTATGTAAAAGGAAAAAGCTGGAATCATCAAGAAGACTGCAATTATGTCAGCTAGACAAGAAAACAGAAAAATAAAAATGGCACTGAAATTCAACAGGGTTTTATCAGTATGAAAGATTAAAAATTTAAAAAAACTATTGCCCTGGTCAAAATCTGTGCTTGTTCAGAAAGCAGTCGTCCCAAACAACCATCAATAAAACATCACTCATTTGTCTTTAGCAAAAAGTACAGAAACTGTCCAACAAAGCTAGAGAAAAGCTAATGGATTTTCTACTCTGGATAAGCCACTTACACTAAATTTGATTTTCTCCTATTCAAAAGCTATTCTCTCTCACACTCCAAATTAATTTTGTTTCTTTGAGGGATTTACTTTTAGGAACATCCTTTTACAGTCTCCCTTCTTCAGTCCTGGTTTGGTTGTTTGCTAAGAATACAAGTGATGAAACCCATATTTGCATACTGAAAGCTGAGAACCTGAACTGGAATGGGAAGAGCTGTGGGAATGCCCCAGCTGAATTACAGTATAGGGACAGACACTGATGCTACGAGAGCTTAGAACCTGTCACAACAAAACCCACAAAACAAAGTCAGGTGAGCTCTCTCAGTCCTTTATCATGCCTTGCTGGTGTGCATTAAATCACTCAGATTGTCTTTTACTGTTCTTTAATTGCTAGAAAGCATTTAGGTCTCCGTTGTGCATGAAACATGAGAAAGAAAATATCTTAGATTGGAGGTCCCCACCCCTGGAGCCAGAGCTTTCTCTCTGTTGAGAGAAATGAAATTGGGCCTCTTGTCCAGCCAACACAAATCACATCCTCAATGTCCAACTCGTAGTTCAGCATACAGGCCTTCCATGGCTCTTCCTGCCCTCACGTGTCACACACACACCCATGAGGCCGTTCGGGACGGCACCTCTCACTTGTGCCTTTAGGAAGATTGGAGCAGCTGAGCAGCATGGCCCCAGGAGAGCTCCAGCCTCCTCTACCCAAACTTGTCTTATAGCTTATACCACAATAAAACAAGCAAAAATATCAGAGTCCCCTCTGAATATTCCACTTGGCAACATCCCTACAAGAGTCCCTAGAGGCCTTTAGGCAGAGGAAAGTTGAGGATTTAAGACTCACTTCTGTTCATCTGTCCCACAAAGCAGCCAGGTCCGTATGGGCTTGCCAGGGTAAAACCTTAGGTGGCTGTGGTCAGCCTCAAACCCTTCCCAAAGGTGAAGCACAAACACACAGTGCAGGAAGGACAAAGACCCTTGGAGGCAAAATCTTGCTGGTTTGGGCAGGACACAGAGCTGTTCCACCCGTACAGCCAAGCACAGCACGGCCTCCCTGCACGCGCGGAGAAGGAGAAAGGAAGCGACACAGCATTCCCTGTTCCTCTTCCCTTTGCCGGCCCACTATGGGAGACTGGTGTGCAGGAGGACAGAAAGCAGTAGAAGAATGCTTTTATATACCTTACAGACTTCAGAGAATAAACTGCAACCTGTTTCTGCTCACAGGCAACATGGTCCTACAAGAACTGACAAACATCATCTACCACAGTTCTTTATGTACACAAAATTATTTCTACTCCCTTTCAGAGGCCCTGGAATAAGATTTATCCTGGAAAAAAAAAAACCAACAAAACAACAAAACTTTCCAGTTAAAAACTTTAAAAAAATGTATTTTTTTTCTTCTAGTGCAGCAGTCTGGAGGAGTATGAAAGGATCAGTAAGGCAGATTGCAGTGTTAGCTGCTGAGCACTCAGAGAATATACAATAGAAGAATGTGTCAAATCTGAAACATGATAACAGAGTTGCTGCAAAAGAAAAAGGAAAATCCTAAACAGAAAAAAGGGTAGAAGTGTGTAGGAAAGACAGGCCTGATTATCCTCTACATTACATGGGAAAAAAACAGCCACAGAAGACAGTATAGTTATTCCAGAAAGAAATCAGGACACTTGAGATGATGTATGGCCTGGGACTGCAAATCAAATACTCTCCAGCCCATTAGGCAAGGCTGTGGTTATCTTTGGCTTCTTTATAACGTACAGGCACTGGGACATAATCAATTTACCAGGGGGAGAAAATCCATTGTACTTATCCAGAACCAGCCCATGCTCAGCTGGCAAACAGCCTGTGGCACCGCAGGGATGGGTGAAAGGAGCTCTGAAGCGGGAGCAGAGTGCTTGGGAGCCGGATCCTCGGGAGCAGGAGCCCGGACCTTGGTGGTCCAGGACAGGGAGCTAGGGCAGATAAAGCAATAGGAATTCTCACCCTGTAAAACCAGGTGGCTACAGCCAAATTATTAATAAAACTGCCTGTTGAGTGAATTTATTTCTTTTTCTTTGCCTGTGTTAACTTTGCGAAGAAACTGTGAGAAAGCTGGGTGGCCTGACCTGAAATGGTGCCAGGACCATTTGAACTATTTAACGGTTTAATTTACCAGGCGAGATGCAGCCTGCAAGTCCAGAGTAACTCTAGCACATTTTCTGAGAAATGCCTGTTTGGGTAAGGACTCTGGATTCCCCAGTAATTAAAAATGAGTCACTAACTTAATTTTACCTCCTACTATTTTTACTTAGCATTTTCTTACATCCTAAATACACAGAAATTATACTGCAAGATGCTTGGGGCATGTTTGTCCTTGTTTCACAAGACACCAAGCTCAAACACCGTACTCTTGAAAAACAAACAAAGTTGGCTGAGACGGGAGGGTCAACATCACCTTTTCTCTCTGCTGCTTTGCACTAGTCCTATGCAGAAAAACAGACAACTACTTGAAAATGATGTTTTTTTAATGAAAATCTAGACCCACATGGCACCTTCTCATCCAAGCACTCCAAGACTTGCAGGTATGCTCATTTTCCTTCCACACCTACAAAAAACCTTTTTCTCACCTGCCCACTCTAATGTAAAGCGTATTTTACTCCTAAGTGTTGCTGCACTGCCACTGCAGCAGCAGCCCAGGATCTTGGCTGTGAAGGTTAAACCTTCTCTGGTAAGGGCTAGTCCATTTCTCCAACACCAAGTAATTCACAGAAGCTGATAGATCATGTACATAGGAGAAGGCTGGAGGAGAGCCATCAGTAATAAGCCAAGTAAGTCCCTCTCCCATGCCCTGCATGGTTCCCCCAGGGCTGCCCCTGGGCCAGGCCAGGTGTGCTGGAGCAGAGGGCCGGAGGAGGGACAGGAGGTGACAGGAAAGCCCTGCTTCCGGAGACACACACCACAAGCTCAAATAAAGACTTCCAGAAGCGCCCTCTGAAATCTCTGCCATCAAGCTCCAGCACTTAAGATGGGCATTTCTTATTGAACAGTATTTTGAAGTTAATTTAAAATGCTGTGTTAGCAAATAAATCCCTATTTATTTGCTGACCAAGCAAGTTTGATAAATTCCTGCTGATTTATAAATTCATACAGTATTTTGGAATGCTATTTTGAACACTGCTATCATTTAACTCAATTTTATGCCTACCACAGGAAGCAAAGTTAGGGAAAAAGAGTCCACTGCCCCACAGGAACAGTGGATAGCTCTAATCAGATAAAAAATTGACTTAAATCCAGATTTGTACACACCCTGTTTTGCCTCACTCTGCTTTGGCCATCCACTGTCTGACTTAAAGGAAGTGTTTAAACATCAGGTAAACTCTCCTTCTAACCACCTTGAAACACTCCCCCTTTCTCCTCTCCCAGAATTGCTATGTGTGACTACTGTGAATTCTGTGTAGTCATACACATTTTGTACACTGTGAAAACTATCTCACCTTAAAGGACAGTGGTTTATGTAACAACTGTTCATAAAAAGTATCTGCAGGTTCCTGAGAATTTATTCTAAGACAAAATGCTAATCAAAGAGAGACAAAATTGTTCACATAATACGCAGTAAGCAGACTTAAATGGACAACAAAAACTCTTCTAATTCATATACCACTTCGAGTATGCTTTATCACAAACAATTACAGTTTTTTCTGTAGCTTTATATAGTCATGAGATGATCTCTTTTTGCCTCTTTAAATAAGGACACAGGAAAAGAAAAGATTAAAAATGCGTTATGCCCTTTGTTTTCCCAGAAGAAAACACAAGCAAGCCCTTCACAGCATTCCGCCTTAAGGCAAAATCTTCATCTATCCAAAATCCTTACAAAATGTATTCCTTCTGAAATGTTTACTAAATACTCATGTACTGAATAACCTCATCCTCAGTGATATCTTTTGTGCTTAAGTGTAGGAGGGTCCTTGAAAATTAAATTTTATAAAGATAGAAGGTAATACTTTATGGTACGGATTATCCCCAGTTTACCAGCTTTCCTTGGTACTAAGGCTGATGTTAATTGGAATATTACTGAGAACTCGATAAAGAAGAACAGCAAAATTTTCCTTCCCCTACCCCCCCCCCCCGTTTCACCTAGTCCACAAAATTCCATTTTCTAAGGAGTTGATATGCAGAATTACTATAAAATTAAAGTATAATATTATAATAACCAGTTTGCTTTTGAAATTCAGTCTAGAGTGTAAAATATTAAGCCATATTAGAGGTAATGAATTATCTGTATTTAAACACACAAACCATGCCTGATGGTTAAGTAGAGGGTTTGTTTCCATCAGATCCTTTCAGTTGGAGACTTTTAAAAAATTTGCAGCAAAATATTTATTGTAATTGCTGCAAATAGTGTGTTCTTAACATCTCTAATAAAAAATACCAGCAGGATCAAATCTGTAAGAGCACAGAGAAGTTCTTAGGGGTTTTGAATCCAGCAGGATCATGTAATTAATAAGACTGTATTTGATAAAGGAATATATAATTTATATATAATACAATACATGTAATAATGTAGAATTTAACATATAATTTACAATTATATGCCTGCCAAATCAAGTTATTTGGACAAGTTTTTAAAACAGCTGATGATGTAATCCATCTGCATGTAACCTTGAATACTTCAGGCAGTTTAAGAAGGAACTTCATTGTGAACTATTTGGTCTTTTCCCCCTTGCTTTTTAAAGGAAGTTCTTTTGGCTGAGATGAAGGAAAATTAAAAAGAATGCTATTGACATAAAATATTAAAAGGCAAGCTTGCTGAAGCCAGCTTCAGAGCATTTTAACTTTTGCCTTTTAATTCCATTATGGGCAACATTTTGCCGGGCATTATCAGTGATGCAGAAGACTGTGCTCATAGGAAAGTTCTGCAATGCAAAGTATAAAATATGCTGATGATTTAACATGCACACCCCAGTGTACCCCACACAGGGGTCAAAAGCCAGAGTTCAGTTGGACTCACAAATATATCACCCTGAATCAAACAGAGCATCCCTAAATAGTAGCAGTCACTAACACACACTCATTACATTAATAAATTGCTCGCTAATGGGACCGGTGACAAGTAAGATGTGCACTTAGTGGCCCTGTTTGCCACCCGCTCCTGATGCCTGAATGCCCGCTTTTCTCTGGGTTATGTTCTAAAGTCTTCAAAGTGCATGAAGAAAATCTGCTCAGTGTTGTGAAATAAATCAAACAGTGTCTGCTGAAAATTCCTAAAACGCTTCTGCCCTAATCTCCTGGACCAGAGAGTGGGCTCACAGAATGCTAAACTTGCTTTTCAAAGAAGATCAAAGGAACGCCAGCAACAATTAAAAACAGGGGTACAGGTGCGCGCATGCGCCGGGGCTCCGCAGAGGCACCAAGAGCCTCCTTTTAGTCATCCCTGAATGCTAACGCTGACTTATCTAATCATTACACGTGTGGTTTGAAAGGACAGAAGATGTGTTTGTGAGGCACACAAAAACTGTCCGCCTTTATGTATAAAATGTAACATTTTACAAGACACATTTTTTCTATGAATTTTGAAAAGCTCCTCAGCTACTGTCTAATTAAACGACCCTGTAATTTTGTTGTTTAGTGCCTCAAAGATAAATGAACTTGCAATTGTGTATCTATCATTACTCCTGTTACTTAGTATTTCAGTAGGTTTCCCACATCCTACTTCAACATTTCGAGGGCCATCTGCTTGCCTTACCCAACACCTGAAGAACCAGGTTTGGCAGCTTATCAGGACCACTGCAGCGATTTAAACTGCCTGCTTCAACTTTTATACAGCACTGGTTGTCCTGCCTAAGACAGGTCCCTTCTTCATGCAGTTACACAAGAAACACTTGTGTTAGTAGCTAAGTGTAAGGAGTGCTCGTGCCTGAGGAAGGGTGATGTTGCATGACAAGTGCTACGCCTCCAGTACGGGGGGAGACTTAGCAGCCAACCTGCTATTCCCCTGATAATCTGGCTTGTCTGTTTTCCCCTTCTCAAGCTGGCATTTCACTGCACAAACCAGAAGGAGAAGAAAAAACCCCTCAACCCCCCCAAAAACAGCCATGGGAAAAAACTCTCCAAAGTTCACAGGATGAGTAAGGAAGGAGTAAAACCCTGAATGAACTCTCCTGGCTAAACTGGGTTACGATGAAAAACGCTTCTGCTAAATGCTGAAGATTTAGGTCAGTCTTGTTTATGTGAAGATATAAACCACTGACATTTTGAGAAGCATGCGAATCGAAGTGATATTTCAGTGTTCTCTCTGAATCACATTGGGCCACCAGGCCTCTTTATACTGACCAATTTCTCCCCCTTCAAATAAAAAAAAAATCTGAATTGTCACATCTGCTGTAAGCAGCAACACATGGGAGTACCATGCTCTAAAGCCTAGTGGCAGCAGTCCCTGAAATATTTCATATTTTTAAAAAACATCGAGTTAACTGAGTAGCTACTTGGGAAACATATAACAGAAGAGAACCAAGTAGGTACAATTTTGAAAGCTGCCTGCTTCTTTCCTTCCCCCAATAAAGGCTACATTATTCTCCTACAAGTATCGGAGAAGATAAGGAGAAAGATAGTGGATGCCTTTCTGAGACCTAATTGATGTTATCCAAAACATGCATCACACCAGATATCCATTACATTTAACACAGCTCTACATAAAGTGATTCTGACAATGCCAATAGGGCTCAATCCTATTTCTCTTCAAATCCATGTGAATAGTTTATTATATACAGATCCAGACTCAGTAATTCATTTTGATAAAATGCTACTTAGAAGCATCAAAACTGCCTGAGCATTTAGTCTGCCTATACCAGGGCTTCCTACTGCTGCCATTGAAACAAATGGCAGAATTCCCATGTACTTCCATGGAGGAGAGCCAAGCTCTTAGAAACCTTTGTATTTAAGGAAAAACATTTTTCCTCCCACTCATGACTACAGTTCCCCTGAAAACCCAATGGAAATGTTTAAGAAGTCAGGTGGTTAGGACTGGGCCCAGAGGTCAGGAACAAAGAATATTAATACAGTCTTGCTATTGAAAAACTGAGCAGCAACCTTGAAGCATTGTTGTTGTTTTTAAACAGAAAATGTCACTCTCAGATCTAAATATGAAGATTTAAAAATATATATAAAACTGTGAAGAAAAAATGAAGCACACATTTCATTTGGTGTCTGGATTACAGATTCTTATTAAACAAACTGAGCTCATTATAAAATCAATATCAACCACGACACTCCCAGGAGAAATGGCAAAAAAGGTCACTCCAAGAAATTCAAACAATTTTCCTGCTGGAAGGGCACGATTTTAATTACAGATACTATTAATTAGAGCTGTCAGTAGGAAGATTGTCCTGTTAATTATCACAAATTCAGTTTCAAGTGTGGTTTTGGAACCTGGAGGGCTTTTTTTAAAAAAAATTAAGAATTCTTATATTCACAATTAATGGGAGAAAAGCCTACCTATTGCTTCTTCACTTTAAATAAGCCAACAGCAACTTACCTATTAAAATCAAAGAAAAACATTTATGGCCACACTCTCATTGGCCAACAAAACTGATAAACTGCTGTTTCGTTCACACTTTATCCCAGAGAACACTCCATTTTTTTGTCTACTGGAAATGCTCTTGCTCTCACTCTGCCTTGCTTTGGAAGTCATTAAATGCAAAGATGTAATTTAATGATTTTTTAAAAAGTAAACATTACTTTTAAAGTGAAAACCAAAACCATTCCTGAAGATACTGATTGTTACAGAAACATTCTTATTTATTATTCTGTTCTTAATTCTCTCTAGACCCAGCCTGTGGAGATATACTTAATACATTACATCTTTAACATATAAGAGGTACAGACAGACCCAAACTTTGTCAGGAAATATGAGTTTATTCCCATATGACTCTCAGCTGCCAATTTGAATCTATCTCAGCTCCAGGATACAGAAAGGCCAGAATGTCTGATCCTAAGCAGAACAAGAAAGTAAAATAAAACTTGACAGGAAAGTGCCATTAGCAAGGCCCTATGGGTGCACAACAGACAGGGATACTACAGTGACAATGTTTACACATTCTCAGATTGTTTTTCCTGGTCACACTCCAAATATTTTCGGATAGCAGACCAGGGCTGTGTGGTATATGACCATAACACATGCATTACCACACCAATAGCACACCAAGAAATAAGTGCCATATGATCTAAAACAAACTTCAGGAAGATGTAGTGTCTCTCCACCCAACACTTTTGAAACTGAAAGAGAAAGCTTGAGATTTCTGATTTATTTCAGAGAAGCCGAGTGCAGTCCTCCAGCGTTACTGGGTACACATCTGCTATCATTGTTCTCCTAGAACCAGTCCTGGTTTACCTCCCATCTATCAGCATTAGATTTCATTTTATCTGAATAATGGCAGAAGGTGGCAACAGATCGGGTCAAAGGCTCTTTTCATATCAGACCCTGAAGAAGTCGATTACTCAAAAAGAGAGACATCTTCAGATAACCATGCAATCCATTCCTCATAAATGTTAAAGATTTTTCGTTATTAATAGTGGCAGGAGTGACAGATTATGGATATTAATGCTATTTTTCTGAGAATTTCAATGGCAAGGGCTGCTTTTCTTTTTTTTTCTTTCTTTTTTTTTTGTTTCTTTTTTTAATGTTTCTAATTAGGCACGAATTTACAGCAGCTACCAGAATAGCCAAGATTGATACCCAGTAGTAAAAAGCAGCTACCCGAATCCGCGGGACTATGACTGGAACGGGGGCGGGGGGGAAGCGTCGGAAACAAATCCACCCCCGCGACTCCCAACGCGAGAAGGGCCCCCCTCGGGGGTCTGCCGGACACCGGGGCCGGCCCGGAGCAAGCGAGCTTGGTCCTTACCTGGTAAGCAGCGGGCGCGTCGGAGCCGGCGTCAGCCCCCAGGGCTGAGAGCTTCTCCTTCAGGCGGTGGTGGGCGCGGTGGCGGAGGCAGTAGGCGACCCCCGACGCTGCCAGGACCCCGGCGATGCAGGCGAGGGAGAGGAGGGTGAGGAGAAGGAATTTCGCGGACTCGGCTTCTTCCCCGCGCTGCGCGAGCGGCGGGACGTTGCTTTTCTGCAGGGGAGGAGAGAGAGGCAGCGCCTCAGTTGCGCGGTCGCGGAGCAGCGCGGAGGGGGGATCCCGTCGGGGGGAACACCCGGCGGCGCTAACTTTGGGCCTGGGAAGGGAGGCAAACAGAGGGGCAGGACCGCTGCCATGCCTCGCTCCGTGCCCTCCCCTCCGGCGGCTCGCACGTAACTACCGAGAGGCGGAGGCGGACGCGCTGGATGAGCGCGAGCACCGCCGAGCGCCCCGCGGCTCCGAGCCCCCCTCGCACCGCATCGAGGGCCAAGGGCTGCGAGGGGCGCAGCAAGGGAAAATCCGGTACTGTTTTTTTTTTTCTTAGTGAAAAATAAAACACAGGGAAAGAAAAAAAAAAAGTAGGTGGCGATCCTTCCTTTTGTCTGTTGTAGAGGCAAGCGGCTTAAAAAAGCCCCGATAGTTCCAAACTCCTCCAGATTACTATTATTTTTGCAGCAATAGGACAGAATCCTTCTAGTGCATTTCACTTGTCTCCATGTGCTAAAAAGTTGTACAATAATTTCCCCTCATTAGCTTCATTATAAGCTATATTAGCAACAATTAAAAACGCAACATGAAAATGAAAAGACCAGGCGCGCAAATTGCAGCAAGACTCATTTGGCCTGCATTCCCCCTTTCACAATTACCAGGGAAATGAATTGAAAAGCACGCCCCTGCCTCAGTCCTGGTTGCTACAAGATGAGAACAATTAGCAAACTCCTTTCCACCACCTAATTTCTCGTGGTAACAAAATGGATTTTTCCCCATGAATGCCTAGCCGGCCTATTCATTATCTCTCCTCTATTAGTAATTTTCTGCTCCGTATTCAGCTAGCCAGCTCTTAATTTCCTCCTGTCTTGCAGTGTACACAGTGGCTCTTATGTCAGGCCCGGTCCATTTTTATCTTGTAATCATAAAGGCCACCAAAGCAATTATCGCTGTTCTTGACTGTAAAAGCTTGTCATTAATTAGCCTCCTTGCCTTCAGTGCTGCGGATTAGCCGGGGCTGAGTCTGAGTTAATGGAAATGCAGGTTCAGTCAGACTCCCGGATTTTCTTGCCTGGATGCGCCGCGCGGAGGAGGATTGCCGGTCCGTGCGCCCCGGCGGGGCGGCGGGGGGCGGGCACAGGGCTGGCCGCGGCCACCGGCCATGTGCCGCCCGCGTCCGCGCAGCCACCGCCGCGCCCGCCGCCTCTCCTCCCCTGCACGGCAGCCGGCCCCTCCTCCAAATCCCAACAGCCACCAGGAGGAGGGGGCTGCACCCCCACCCCGCCCCGGCCGCGGGGGGCTCCGGGGCCGCCTCCTCGCCACCGCCCCCGCGGCCCCAGCCGGGCACTGCCCCGGCTGCTCCGGGGGGAGCGCGCCCTCGGCCCGCACCGGGCGGGGGACACCGGGAGGGGCAGCACCGACGGCAGCCGCCGCGGTCTCGCTGCTCCCGCCGCCTCGGTCCCGGGGGGGTAAAGGGCTGCTGCGCTCTGCCATTAGCATCTCCCTGAAAGGCCCCGTCCCCTCGGGGCCAGGGGTCGCAATCTGCATCTCAATAGGCGGCTCCCGCCGAAGTGCCGGCGCCCCCTCCCCGAGCGCTGCGCCCCGGGACGTTAATCCTTCTCGCCGCGGTGTTTGGCCCCCCATCAGTCAGGCAGGGACAAGCCCCCCCGGACTCCCCCGCGGGCCGGCCCCGCTCATGGGGAGGCTCGGGCCGCCTCGGCCCCCGGGTGGGCGCAGGGGCACCGACGGGAGGAAGGAGGCTGGCGGGCAGTTTCGGGTACTGGTCCTAAGCCTTACTTCTCTGCTTTCTCTACCACGGTCTTAAACGATTTTCTTTCTCCGGATGCTGTGTGACGGAGCCGCACCAAGCACCCGGGAAAAGGGCTATGCGAGAGAAACGATGACAATGATGGGAGCAAAGTGCTGTCAAAAGCTCCGAGTAAACATGCAGAAGAAAAAGGGTGGCAGGGCTCTTTCTCCCACTGGAGTTAGAGCGATTTTAGATGTTGTTTCCGACTTTGCCAGGCAGTTTTTCCCGCAAAGCTGGGGCTGCCGTCCCCGGAGTTGGCTGCCCTTGACAAAAGAATTGCTCGACGAGCCCCCCCTACATACTCTCAGCGTACAGCTGCACTCGGTAGCCTGAAACACGGGGAAGAGTTAGAAACCTTCCGCGGGGTGTTCGGCATTGCTTACACCTCGGTAAGCGTCTGCCCTGGGGGAGTCAGCGTAGCCGTGTCCCTTGTGACAGGCTTCGGGTAGGCGAGGGCTTGCACAGCCCCTGCACGTCCAGGGGGGAGCGGCGCCCACGCCTGCCCCGACGCCCCGTGCCCTGGGAGGAGATGGAGGCCCCACGGCGGGAGGGCAGGGGCGAAGGGCCAAGGGGCACGGCCTCTCCCCGCTGCCCGGCGGCGCCCACCACGTCGGAACAGCCGAAAGGGAAGGGAGAGGGGCAGAGCCGCCGACCCTTCTCCCACTCCTTTCCTCCCTCCCACCTCACGGGGAGCAGCTCCAGAGCCACTGCCGTCGGGGCCCGGAAGACTCCCCTCTTCCCTCCCTGCCTGCGGGGGGCTGGTGCTTCGGGCCACCTCGGCCAGCCCCCAGGCCGCCCCCGGGGAACTCCGCGGGACCAGCGGCTGATGCCCCGCTCGCCGTCCCGCAGGAACCGCCGGGTGCGGCCGATGACAAAGTCCCACGGCCCGGCTCCGGCTCCGGCTCCAGCTCTGGGCCGCGCATCGGCGGCGTCCCCGGGCCCCGGCTGGGGACACCAGGAACCGCAGAGGGTAGCCGGGCCCGGTCCCCCCAGGTACGTCCCATCAGGACACAGCCCCCACTGTCCCCAAGGCAGTTGGAGAAACCTGCTGCCCTTTCATCCTGCTCGATGCCTGACCAAACATCACATTATGAAACGAGTAAAAATTAATCCGAACTCTTAGTTACCAGCTCCCTCCCTCCTCCCACCTCTCCCCCCAGCCGCCCCCGCTGCCTCTAGCCAGGAGCACAGATTTCCCCACCTCGCCTAACCCCCTGATTCTTCCCTGCAATAAGGCCCCAGCCTGAAACGGAGTCCAGGGTTAATTAGAGGCGTCCTGTCAGCCTTGACTTGAAATTGAAAGAAAAGTGTTTAAATATTTATGAATTTGACATTTACAGTCGGATGTCTTTTAAAGCAGAACACCTCTCCCTGTGCTGGTTGGGGCTGCCATGGTGCGTGTGCCATGGTGCGTGTGCCTGGGGTGGAAGGGGAACAATAGCTGTTGCATAACAAGAAAAACAAATTACCTCCCCACCCAAGGCTTAACAAATAAATAGACCACATAAATTACACGCAATTAAATATTAAACTCAGCTACGTGTAACTATGCATTTTTTAAACTTCATATAACAGAATATATTGACATTCCTCTGAATGATTTTCTCCTTCGAAAAGTGTGGAGTATCACAGGGTCCCAATGAAGGAAAAACAACTAATTTCTAAATGAATGGCTTAGAAAGTGAATCTGAATGAAGAGGTTTTGGAGGTGTTCATCCAGTCTTTACTTGCTTTGAAACAGCCTGACCTAGCTTAAATGCTAGAAGGCAGAGAACAACAGTGCACCTAACACACACACAGTGTTTACTTGAAGTACACTGTTTCTATGAGGGTCTGTGGATTTTTAAGAGGAAAGAAAAAAATACTTAGGGTCTGATCTCATGTAGGCTTTCCCAGTCCCTCGACAGAACACATTTGATATACACCCAAAAGTGACTCATTAACTAGAGCAGCCATAACACTGGAGTCACAAATCACTGTTCTAATCAAAGAGCAGCATCCCGTTCCGCGGTGTCATCCCATGATGCAGCAGAACAGTCGACATTTCAAACGAATTCCAGGCAAATGTCAGTAAATATTTAATGTACGCTTTCATGTAAATAAGTTCTCACACCTATGCTGGAAGTGTGGCAGAAAGTCTTTGTAAGAGCAGAGGAGCTCCCCATGCAGTGATGTGGAATCTCACCATCCAGATGCCCCAGCAGAATTACACTTCATTATTTACTTTAGGACACAGGGCATGATTCTGGTCCTTGCAAAACTCTAACTGAAGTTGAGGGTTTGTTTTGCTTCATAAATTTAAAAAGATTTAAAACCCAATTTGCCAGTTACTGCACCTGACCACTCTTCCAGTTAGCAATGGAAAAATCACTACAATTCATTTTTAAACAACTCAACATTATAATTTTTTGCAATTTTTGCATGCTTCGATTTTTACATTTATATAACAGTTTTGTTTCTCAACAATAATAAAAAAATAAGATTTCTTAGTAAATATGGGCAAAAAGAGGAACTTCAGAACATGATTTGTTTCAAAATATTAGAATGTTAAGAAACTCAAGAGGTGCTATTTTTAATTTGGAATTCACTATAGAATCTAATAAATGAGAGAAGTGAGGCGGAAATAATCATGTATTAATTCTGTGCATTACAAAATCTTTTCAGAAGCTATTATCAGAGCAAGAGGCATTGTGGTTTGGATTCAGGGTGGGAGAAATCCTTTGTGCAACTGAAAGCTATTGTTCCTCTGTGCAGATGAAATTGTACTTGCAAATATGCCATTCAAGGAGGGAAAAAAGTACCTAGGCAGAAAAAAAGAATTCTACAAGAAAACCATTAGTCTTAAAAATAAACTTCACTAAAATAAGTTTTGGTTCATTGTTTGTTTGTTTTCTAAGGAATATCCTGTGTTAACAGTTGCAGCCACTGACATTAAAAGAAAACATAAAGGATATGCGTATTATTTCCTTATATAGAAAGCATGAGGAAAGGGATGTGTGGGATCTGTGTACGTATCTATACATAGATATATGTATAATGTGTGTGTGTGTATGTGTTCATATATATATACACACATCAGTGTATATCTGCTCATTTATATAAATCTAAACTTAAATTCACATCTAGTAATTTCCCTCTCTCAGAGGTTATCTGAGACATAGGTTGATACACTCTGCTGGTTAAGTTTTGATAGGTTACTAGAAAACCAGAGAAACACTTTACGTCAGGAGGAGCCTGGCTACCGCAATCTGTCCCAGGAAAGCTACAGAGAAGATTTTCTACCTTTCATAAAGTAAGAAAACAAAACAGAAGGAAGGGAAAGCAGCATCTCCCTCAGTTTTGGTTGCTGCGTCTCCTCCCCTACTGTGCTCCCAGCCAGGTTAGGCTGGGGCAGCAGGGCCTGGGGATGTTCACCTTTTGTGCATGTAACACTCCTTGTGTTCAGCACTGCACTCCGAAGCTGTTTGGTCCAGACTACTTGTTGGTGTTTTAAGGTACAATCTTTAGAGTTACTAAGAGATTTCTGGGGCCACTACCTTCTGACTCCCTGCTCACACCCGCTCCTTCTCTCCCCAGAAAGCTCGCCTGATGCCAGGATCACTTTCAGCAAAATGTCAGTTCATCACCTGAAACGAGGTCAATTTAACGCTTTTACTCGAGAGGATGAAATCGGATGGGAAGGTACTTTTTGCTTCTTTTAGGGGTTGGAAAGATTAGACAAATCGACAAACACAAAAGGCAGATGGATTTCTGGGAACTGCAGCTTATTCAAATCACTGAGAAAGGTCACTGCAAGAGCCACAGATCTATTCATCTGTAGGAGTACAATGATCTTTCCACAACCTTCAACACCACAAAGCACTCTGGATCGTCTCTATACCTTTTAGTAGGATTAATACCATGAACAATGACTGAATACAATCAAGAATTCACTGAGTTCAAAGATCCCTTGATCAATGGCAGATATTTTCTTCTGGCTTCCTAAAGGCAAACAGAAGTGAAGTTTCTGGTTAGAGTTACAAGAAATTAGAGCTATTATTCTGAATCCCACTACAAGGTGATGCTGAAATGCCAGAACATCCAAGCACCCCAAAGAAGTTTGTGACATGGAAAGAATAAGGTTGTGAAAGAGGAAATTCAATGAGCTTCAAGATTTTCCTGAGGATCTGGGTATGTTTTGAAGTCGGCAATCAGATAAAGAGTAAAGCACAAAAGCCTACAGCATCACTGAGACACTGTAGGGATAACACACAACTCAGGAAACCGGACAGCCACATCCATGCCTGTGGAAGAGGTAGGTGAGTCGGAGACGGAGGAGCGTGGCCCATTCTGTCCGAAGCCGCACAGTGCACCTCTGAGGTGGCAGCAAGAAAAGGAGGGCGCGGAGACGGTGAAGAAACCACGGTGAAGAAACTTCGATTCCCGTCTCTAAGGACTCGGGGGCAGTTAGGGCAAAACAGCAGAGTGGGTGCACCAGGAAGCAGGTTTCCTCTGCAGCCCCAGGCTTTGCTAGCCAGAGTAAAACCGTGAAAGAGAGGGACTCAGCAGGTCTAAGTCACAGAGTGTCAGAGCCTGAGCCAAGGGGACGGTCAGCGATAGCCGAGCTTAATCAAGTATCTTCAGCTAGCAAGAGAAACACGAGCCGCAGCGCCAGCGCTGATCTAATGCTGATGCTGAAGGCACATAATTCAGGGATTAGATAAGGCGCCCTTACAGCCGAGTGCCAGCAAGCGAGCTGGCTCTCGGTAATGCTGGCAAGTGCTGGCGGATCCGTCGGTGCAGCAGCCGCCCCGTCTCGCAGGGAGCCGGGCCGGGCCCCGCGGCCGTCCCCGCCCGGGGATGGGGCTCCGCGGCCGCACGCCCGCACCCGCCGCGGGGTCCCGTCCTCGGGCCCCGAGCCGGGAACACGTCCTCGCCCCGCCGGGCCCGCTGCCCCCTCCGCCCCGCGCCTGCCCGACGGCCCCGCACCAGGGGCATCCCCGGGGCTTTGGCGGCCGCGCGGAGGCGAAGCGATCCCTCCGTCCGTCCGCGCTGCTCCGCGGAGACCCGGCCCGGCCCCGACCGGCGGCGGACGGCGGCAGCGGCTGCCCTCATCGCGGCCGCCCCCGCACCCCACGCCGCGCACAAGGCTCTCCCGAGTCCCGGCCGGGCCGCCTCGAGAGACGCGGGAGCTCCCCCCACCCCGTCCACCGCCGCATGTACCTGCTGCCGCCGTACCGGGACGGGCCCCTCTCTGCGAGGGCTCGGCGCACCTCGGCGGGCTCCAGCAATCCTCCTCCGGTGCCAAAACTTCCCCCTCTCCCCCCCCCGCCCCTCCTCAGCGCAGACAAAGGCGGCGGCCAGCACAGTCGCCCCTCGCAGTCCGCAGCCGCCTCCCGGCGCGGTGCGGTGGGGGCAGGCGGCGGCCCCGGGCGGCCCGGTGGTCCCCGCGGGGCGCGGGCGGAGGATGCCGGCGCGCCCCGGCGCTGCCCTCCTTATATCGGGCCGCTCGCAGCCCCTGCCGGCTGCCGCACATGGCCCATCCACCGGTTGCTATAGCGATGCCTCCCCTCCACATGTTGCTGGCAGCAATTGGCTAAGGAGGTCTGGGCTGTGCAGAAACCCTTCGCCGGAGTGCGGCGATGAATGGACACGGGCTGTGTCACTCATTTGGAAAAGCTGTTTGGGGTTTCTGTTGTGGATGTGCGGGTTTCTGTGGATTTTTTCCTTTTTTTTTCTTTTGGTTGATTTTTTTTTACGCGCACCCTCCCCCATCTTTTTTTATTTTCCTTTTTTTTTTTTTTTTGTGTCTCTCTTGCAAGATGGAATTGGAGGGTAGAACAATGACGGAAAGCCAAAAATAAAATCAAACAAGGACAGCAAGGAAAAGCTATAAATCATTTGCATCACAATATGGCAAAGGAGCTCACAATGCTTCTTCCTGAAAAGACTTTCCACCTTAAAAAAAATCCACACATTGCCAAGCAAAGGAGACCCAAACTTTCTCTCCTCTCGTCCTCGTTCTCCAAATGACACACGAAATTAGGAAGGAGGAGTGTGCTCCGACCAGCCCCGGGACAGTGACGAAATCCAGTTCGATAAATCGCGGCAGGCACTGCTCAGAGCCGGTGCGGGCGAGCGGGGCCGTGCGGTGCCCGGCGCCGCGCACCCGTAACTCCCAGTCAAAGCCACGCTCCCGCGCAGGTGCCCGGGGCAGCACCGACCCTTACAACGAAACGGACTCCGTAGCCTTCCCCACCTCCCTCAAATTCCCGCATGCCGCCGACAAACACGCTGCTGGGCACCCCCACAGCATCTGCCCACGAAGTGCCCCGGCTGAGAGAGCGGGACAAGAGCGGGCGGGGAACGGCAGGGGGGCTGCCGGCCGCGGGTGGCAGGGCCCTTCGATCCCCCTTCCCCCGCCGATGAAGAGCCCTCCCGCTTCCCTGTCCCCATTGTTTCCCGTTGTCACTGCGTCTGGGGATGGCAGGCAGGGCAGAGCTGGCTCTCCTCTGTCCGTGGAGGCGGGCAGTCCTTTCCCTTTCTCCTTCCTCTTGCCTTTCCCCTTTCCCTTCCCCTTCTCCTCCCAAGCCGTCCCGCCCCCACGCCGCCGCGGCCGCTGTGCCCCGGCCTGCCCCGGCCCGAGCGGCGGCAGCGCCGGCGGCTGCTCCCGGGCAGAACTGTCCTGAGCCGGGGCAGCTGCACACACCCCCCCTCGGAGTGCGACCCCCAGCCCCGCCCACCCCTTCCCCAGCCGCGGAGCGGCCCCGGCGGTGGGACGGTGCGGAGGAAGCAGTGTGCGGGATGGGATGGGATGGGATGGGATGGGATGGGATGGGATGGACAGGCCAGGCCGCCCTCTCCCCACACCCCTGCTATCCCGGCAGCCGTCGGGGGCTCGGCCACTGCCGCCTGCCCGGCCCCGGCGGGCTTTGCCTTCCTGGCTGGAGCGGGCGGCCCTGGCTCCCCGCGGCCGTCCCGGGAACACCGGAGCAGCGCCGTGGAGCAATTCCTTTTCCCACTTCCCCCCCCCGACAGCGTTCATCCTTCCAGCGCCCCTCAGCAGCCGGCACCTGGGTAAGGCATATGCACCTGTGCGGGGAGCCAAGGAAGGGCAAGGGCCGCATGAGCTCCCAGAGCATCCCCGCCCCGCCCCAGAGCGACACTTGACTTAAACTTGTAGGACAGCACCGAAATGTCATCACCATCCCCTGTACAGGGCCGTTCTGCCGTGTCCAGAAAGTGCAGAGCGGTTGTGCCGTGGGCTCACCCCCACTAACATCTCACCCACACTCAGCTCACCCACCCATTCCAGGGTGAGGAAGATGCTCTTTACATCACCACCGTTTCTGACAAGAAGGTTTCCGGGCAGGAGAGGAACTCCTCACCTGGCTTCTGCTCATGAAAATGCTTAATGTTCTCACAGATTAACACAACTTTGGCTTCTCTAAACATTTCCTCAGCCACGTTTGTAGTGCATGGTCTAAACGTACTGCTTTGTCAGTCTGTCAGCCTGAGAGGACCCCCTCCGTCTGATATTCTCCTGCCCCCAGAAGAGCCAGAGCATACATAATTTGCTCACTAACCTGCATTGTTTAAGTTGAAAGATAAATGAACCCGCCAGGAGATTTCATTAAAAGGACACGTGTGTTTGCATATTGATCCTTCTAATGAACTGTCTGAAACTGATAAATACTTCCATTAGCTTTGTAGTTTGTATTTTGTATTTAAAAATATATTCATTAACATTTCTTGGGGAAATATTGCATCTTTTCAGAACTGTCAGTTCTGAATGGGTTGAACATGAATTTGACTGGCCAAGTGTCAAGAGACAGCAAAATACTAGTTAAAACACATATTTTTTTTAACAGTGAGATTTTGAGAAATTTGTGGTGAAATTTAAAATAATTTTCATGTTTACCTAATTTTCATTACTTTTATCACATTCTAAATATGACCTTTGAAGCAATGGCAAATACTTGTGAGGGTTATGTCACAGGGAGAAATTATTTAAACATAGATTGTTTAACGCGTTATTCATTAAAAATGTAGAAGGTGTTTAGAGACAGAAGAAATAATTTTCAATTGTTTACTAATTTTGAATTCAAAATCAGTTTTTAAAGTATCTATAGAACTGCTGCTCACATAATTGCGAACTGACTTACTGATAAATTTTCTCATACGATTTAATTATTTTAAATTTGGGAAAACAAAAAAACCCTGACATCAGCAGCACTTCATTAAAAATTTTGTAGAAAGTTTCATGTATTTTTCTCAGAAAAAAAGTTGACATTGAAAGTCTAAATGACTTTGAGACAGTTTCTTTGGGTTTAGCGCATCTAAAAATACCGGTATTTTGAAGATTCACATTAACATTCATCCAAATTCAAGAGCTGTATTTGAACTATGCCTAAACTCAAAATATTCTAAATCTTGCAATTTCAGTGAGAATGATGCTGAAACGTATTTCCATTTTGCACAGAACAAAACTCTTGCCTGAGAACCACCAATGTTTGTCAGGACTCCCTAAAAATCTCTTCTTCATAACTGGGCACTGAAAACCACACTGACCATTTTGACTTGATTTCTGACTACAGATCTGTCTGCACTTCTAAGTGTAGCCACTTCTTTCGGCAAATGCACGTACAATGTACAGCATGAAATAGATTTTCATTCTTTTAAAGCATGTATGATAAAGCTAAAACACCATTTAATCTCATTTCTTGTTTTGTTTATCAGTTATCCTTTGGAGCCTTGCTCATTAAATACAGATCCGAATATGTCGTAGAGGATTTTCCACAGATTTTCTGTTCATGTGGATCTTAAAATCAAAGTTGAATTTCCTTCACTCCTATGAACAAAACATCTTTTTCAAATATTAACTTCCTATACCACATGCATTTAAATTACTTTAGGAATACAAGTATTAAGAAAGAGGCAGAACTCCCATGTCTTGAAAACACCACACCTTTCTTATAAATAAAACCAATGCCTAGGACCATAATTTAAAAGTAGAGTTAGCAGGATTTTAACCACTGGACTCCATTGAGTTTTTATGTCTTATCTTCTCATGCTCATCTGTGACGATCAACAACAGACACATTCTACTTCCAAGTAAATTCTAGAGCTCTTAGCTTTATTAAGAAAATTATTTCTTTCTGGCTAAGATTTGAATCTAATTAATCTGTCTTGCAGTTTAAAAATGATAACTAAATTCAAGCTGCATACTATTCTTCAGAGACAGCTTAAAATATTAATTAAGTAAAGAGCACATTTTCCATTTATTTTAATTACATTAATACAGTTTCAATAAATAAAATAGTTCTATGCTTCATCAAAACAAACTCGGATGCAAATTTTCCTCTGTTCACATTGGCCCTCTTCACTGTTTATTTTTAAATAGGAAAGAGATGCAGAAATGTTTGGGGGTTCCCATTAGTGAAATGAGGTCCAATAGTCTGAAAAGGTCAGTTCAGTCTTCCAGGAGACTGATGTAGCCCTGTAAAAGTGGCATTCTGATAATGTATTGCTTATAAAGGTAATCAGTGAGATAAAACTGGATGCATTTATAGACATTTTTAAACAAATGAAGATTTTACTTTATTACATTTTCCCAGGTAACTTAGAAAAACCCAAAGCTATTAGATCTCTCTGATCCACTTGCCTGTGATGCTTACTGATCCACAGACAAAATATTACAAGACCAGTGGATGAATTGCATTTTTAATATTCAATTTAATTAAAGCTGACATGTTCTAGATTTGCAGGTGCACCCATTTCTTGAGATAAAGCACAGGACAAGACAGAAGAGTCTTGTTAGTAGCTATGTCAAAAAAGAAAAAGTGTCATTCTACCTAATTCAGTAATAATTCTATCCTTCAAATATTTGAGCAGCAGCATCAGCTGAAGGAAAACTAAATATTGAAGACAAAGTTTCAAAATACCTTAGGAGTCACAGCAGGTGTTTTGAAACATGTCCTTCACACAGAATGTTTTGAGTGTCTTTCTAGGGCCCAATTCTGCCCCCTCCATTCTAGGAAATCAAATATAAATCAACAGAACCAATCTGAATAGCACCTGGAACACAGTAGCAAATGTTTTCAGAGTGAGGCTTTATGTAAATTGGTATTCCACAAAAAATAATAAAATTGCACTACTGAAACTTTAATTCCATTGTGATTAGGTTTATATCCATAGAATAGAGATAAAATATTAATCTAACTTTTAACATGAGACTAAATACTATTATTATGAAAGCCTGGTTAAGAAGCTTCTATAAAAATGCCAACTTAAAACATGTTTAATGGCAAAACATGATGAGAATTGCACGATTTTACACTGTGATCCTGTTGTAACAAAATGTGGCTATCACTGAAATGCTGGACTCCTTTTATGCATCTGTACTGTATGTGCCAGGAATTCAGAGAACTGTGAGGTACCAGTTTTCTCTACTGTAACATCAGCAGATTAGTTTGTTAAAGTGCTATTTTGGAAAGGGTGTTTGTTTCTTCTTTCCTGAGATGAAAACAAACTAGTACAGTTTAACTATGAAAAAGTATTTTCAGAATAGTAGCTAGTACTGCAAATCTGAAGGAGATCTGAAATCAAGATGTGTTTTTTCTGCCTTTGACACAGGTATTGTTCTTTCTATCTTATCTCCTAATACTGGTAGCCTCAGGACAAACATAGATTATGTTAGAAAATTGTCCTTCATTATATTGATCGAAATTCACTTCCATCTTACCTCAATCTGTTGTTAGAACATTTTTATTAGCTTTAAATTGTTTGCATTATAAATTTAAATTAATAAAATGCTTTTATAAATAGTTTAAAGTTCTGAAGCAGACGGTTTACAAAGTTCTTGTGTGCTTCATACAGGCCCAGTGAGTTTCTTTTGGCACCAATCTTCCATTTCTGACTGCAGAGAATGACCATCTCTGTGGAATACTCAGCAATGCCTTCGATGAAGACGGATGGATACAGCATTTAAACTCATACACAAAGTTTTGTGGAAAGTCAGAATTGCAGAGCACTGTCTGGCCAACTGAAGTTCATGTACTGGTAGTACTCCACTTTATTTTAGATTTCCAGTTGCTGCTACCATTGCTTTAGTGTCCCTGATAAGAGCCTTGCTTTTATGTTGTGACACACAGAAGCAGTGGAAGCCTGAGCAGCGTTAGGAATATTACCAGGAATACTGGTCCTGGAGCTGGGCTTCAATGGATAACTTGGCAAAGATGGAAGACATCCAGTAAAATCCTAAATGTACTTTCACTGTATCTAATAAAGACACCACCTCCACCCACACCCCACTTCCCTATTTTAGAAAGCAATTTACCAGGGTTTTCCTCTTTTTCTCCTCCTACTGAAGAAATGACAAAATGTCCCTTCTTCATTGGAAGCAGGCCCTTAGCCAGTAAAGCAAGTGGGCACTATGTCTGTGGCATTTGTAATATAACTAGAATCCTGAAAATATGAACACTTACCAAAAAGGGAAGGAAGATCCTGACACTTATAGGAAGGAGGATAGAGACTAGGTAACTTTCAGAAAGTCCCTTTCTTCTCTGAGTCATACAAGCATTTGAGAACATTGAAAAATATTGCCTTTTCTGGCTACAGAGAAAAAGGTGACTGCATCAGTTTAAGCAAACACAAGCTATAAAATCTAGATAAATAATCATGTGTGATATCATGCTAATGATAGTGTGCTAGCATGAATGTGTCACACAGTCATTTTAAAAATATGTGTTTTAAATATGTATCATCAGATTACATACAAAATCAGAAAAGTTGTTAAAAAAGCACCTATTCTATGTTTTCCACTTAGTGTGGCATGCACACACCTTCCCAGCAGATTTTTTCAACTGATTTCAAAACAGAATTCAGATTTAGAATTCCAGTTAAACCAGTAAGACTTTAGAGTCACTGACACAGGTATGTCAATCCCCAGTAGATGTAGGTATGGTCCCTGAGCTTTACCTGGACTCAGACACTTGGTGCTTGAAGTGATTATCATGAAGTCTCATTCTTTTAAATGGAAGAAGAAGAATGATGGTGCTGATTTATATGAGCAGAAGCTTTCATCCTCAGAAGTGGTCTTACAAGTGACACCAAGAGTTCCATCACTGTATTCCCCTAACTTCGTCAGAGTTTCAGAAGGGCAGAGAGTGGAGTGGTCATGTCCGAGCTTGATAAGACGTGCACTGACAAGCCTCTCATGAAAAGCTAATTGCAGGGGGAAAGCCAGAGCTTCTGAGAAGATGTTCTGTTTCTCACTTTTTTTGGTGATCTGCTCAGTCTTCTGAAGGAAAGACCTCACCTCTTCCCTCCTTTTAATCACTCTGTGTATGATAACTTTGTACAAAATTTTTTTCAATAAATCTCAAATATTTCACTTAATTCCATATCAATGTGTAAATTGTCAGTTATACATATGATGCAGCCCTTTCAGACATGGAGCTCAGGAAAATTTAGGGGTTTACATCCAAAACAATGTATAGGATTTAGTTTTCCACAGTGACTTAGACAGTCTCCAACACAGCTGCTTCTAAGTTTTATGTGTTACGTTTCCTTGTGAATTCAAGGAAATTAATGGGGAATAGTACTTATGGCAAATTTACCGCTGGAAGTCCTTCCAGCCTCCTTCTGGTCCTGGCCTCAGAGGTCCCTGAGGTACCATGGGGATCTCAGGATAGATTTTAAATATACTCAGGGAATACAGGCTTGGTGCCTGGATCAATTGTTTGGTGCATGAAAGTGTAACTCTCCCAGAGGCACCTCAGAGGCCAGGAAATGTGTGCCACGATCAAAGCTTGCACCTTTTCCAACCACCTAGCCCTGCTTGTAGGAAAAAAGCACACTAGGGTCTGACTTCACAGGTAAAAGGAAACTGTGACTGAAAGTATTTCACTGTTTTAAAACATACACGTACAGGAAGTTTTAAGAGTTGTAACTGTGATTAATAAAAACATTCTGCTGTTCAGCTCTTCGAGGGAATTGAGAAGATGCTTTTGAGGAAAGGATGCATGAAAATATTCTTTAAGGCCTTCATGTTCCTATGTCATTAACTCTAATTGACTGGTCTTAATAGTTTTGTTTCTTTAGCTAAGTAAAGCTTTGAGATTGATTATCCTGCCTTCACTAAACCAAACATTTGAATGGGCACTACTGGGGACTACTTGGCTGTAACCCCACTATGTTCCCCTAAATATGCTTGTGCCTCTCACCATGCCCCCTTGCCTCCAAAACCCCAAGTCAAGTCCATGGACCACAGAAAGTTGGGTGCTTAAGTGAGGTGCAACTGCTACCTTGGTCTCCTCTTGGTCTGAAAGGGCTCATAACAAATATGATTTCTTTTCTTTTATGTTCAATATTTTAGTTACTCTACTGTTGATCACAATTAAAAATCAAATTAAAAAATATCATCCCCTTAGAAAAGTTACCATAGAAACACCACCAGAGAATTCCCTTCAAAAATGTCAAGATTTCCCCCACATTTAAATAGACTCCCAGGCATTACTCATGCCCTATTAAAAATTGCAACACATCCAGTGAATCATTAGTTTAAAAATAAATCTACAAACATACACTCTTTTAGGATAGAGATGTTTTTGTCTCAGTAAATGTATATCATGACATGATCCAACTTTTGATTTTATCTTGTTCTACCTTACATCCCCAGAGAAAACTTGAACACTGTCACCTCTTGTTCAAACACCTGATTGTGGAAGGAGAGAACAAAAATGAAGAGTGACAAAATACACAGAATGTAAGAAATGCCAGCAAAAGCTACTTGGAAAGGAAGAAGAACTTTGAAAACATATTTACATGGTAGTAGACAAGATGAATGGGAAGAAAATTGTCTGAAATGAGACACAGTGCAGACATTCTCCACACACAAAGAGAATTTTAATGTTGCACCTTAAAGTAAGAAAATTTTAAATTGAGAAATGTCCTAATTTAACGTAACCCAGGCCATGGTACTGGGCTTTATAATTTAATTTTCATTTCTTTGTACCAATCTGTAGCATAACATTAATCTCACATATGATGCTGCTCCATCCTCCTTCCAAGGCATAGCTGGCAAACTCTGACATATTTTGGCAGAGCAGAAGAAGGTCCTTCTGCATTAGACACTTTCATCATATGGAAGTAGAAGAAAATAAGCTGTAGTCAAAGTGGAAGGTGCTTCACAAGTAATAATAATGTAAATTTAAAGAAAATTCAGAGCTGGTCACAAAGAAAGCTGATAAATAGTTTATTCATAAATTCTTGCATATTTAGAGGAGATAATAATATAAAGGCATTGTGCCTTCCCTTTGCATTACTGGGTCTGCTGTACATAAACAGCATGGCTGAATGGGACCAGATTAATGATAATAATGACAGCTTTCTCATTTTCTTTGCAGCAGAGCCAACCTGAAAATGAGGAAAAACAACAAAATTGAACTATTTTTTTGTTCTTCAGGCTCTTATAAAAATGTTTCATTTCTTTCATTTTCTTAATGCAGGGAGTCTTAGAAATTTGCGTCTGAATTTTTAGTAGTAAAAGTCCTCCTATTTTTGCTTAGCCCTATTTCATCCTTTTTTTCCTACCTCTTTCTCCATTTTCCCCTCCCTTACTAAAAGAGAGAAAAAAAAACCATCAGAGAGCAGCTATAAGGAAAACAAAAAACCCAGTTAAAAAAAAAGCACCAAACAAAATTATTTTTCTTTCTTTCAATATTTAGCTTCTGCTGAGCACTTAGCTTTGTCAAAAATGCTGCAAACATTTTCCATATTAAAGAGAATTTTCAAATACATTGTTTTATGAGTGTTTTTTGTTGGTTTTTTTTACACAGAATCACAACATGGGGAAGGTTGGAAGTGACCAGGTCATTTAGTCCAGCCTTCTGCTCAGGCAGGTCATGCTAGAGCATATTACTCAGGATTATGTTCAGACAGCTTTTGAACATCTCCACAGAAGGAGCCTCTACAACCTCTCTGGGCAACCTCTGCCAGTGCTCAGTCACCCTCACAGTAAAGCTCTTCCTCATGCTCAGGTGGAACTTGCCACTACCCACTTGTTTATATAATCATCATTCTCTGATAGTTAAAATATAGTTTTAGGTTTTCTGCTATCAGAATTGGGTTTTGTGTTCCCACTTCGACTCTATGATATGGAAAAAGAGAATAAACCCAAGGAATTAACTGAGATTATGTGAAGGTGAGGAGCAGTATTTTATAAGGATAGATGTATGTAGAATACACCATCAGAGAAACATATTCTGGAAGTGATCCCATGCTTTAAATTAACTTAAAGATTTTGATTATAAATTTCCTGCCACTCAGAAAGATAAATGTAGTATTTTCATCCTAAAACCAGGAAGGGCAGTGCATAGTACAGCTATAACTGAGGTATCCTTGGTATCTTGCTTCTGATTTAATTTATTCCTATTTCTAAAATGAAAGAACAGGTTTTGGAAATATTTAGATATCATTTATATACATAGATAAGATTTTTCACCAGCACCAGTCTCATGAATATTCTGAATACTCAGGTCATATTCTGAATTTTACCCCAAATTGTAGCCTAGCCACACTGATAACAGGCTTTGCTCATTAGGCATTAGTAAGAGGCAGAAACATGCCACTGCCAGCATGGACTGAAGGGAAAGGTTTAGTTATGAAACACAAGCATATTGTGGCAAGTTTTCAGCTGGAAGTTGATTTGAAATCTTTGGTAATTATGCTTCTATTCAGTGCCACAGAAGGAGTTTCACATAGCAATAGATCTGTTTGTTTCAAAACGCAGTTGTTCAACATTGTCTGGATCAGCAAAACACAATTTTTGGTTTATAGACTCAGTGCCATAACATTCTATGAGAGCTGTACTTTGTATCTGGATATCAAAGGTAGGTGATTAACATGCTGAAGCTGCCCTGGCAGAGAGCTCCCCACTGACCACACACCTGAGCATAGGCTATTTTTATACAAAGTGAGAAATTTGCCAAAGGGAGGTGCTGGTTTCTTCAGTAGCTCTCCTCACCTTGTTTCTTCAGAGGGATGTATTTCATTTCTCTATTGTGAGACTTTCTCTGTGTTTACCTCATCATTCATCTGCCTTTAGATAAGAAAAGATACAAAATGGGACTAACTCAAAGGCCTGAGCTTCAGCCCTGAAGCTCCTTCTGCGTGGTCCTGTAGCTTTGCCACATATGAGTAACACACCCTGCCCTAAAATCATGACGAAAATCTCTATGCCACCTCTCCTGTCTCCTCTCTGAGAGACAAGTCTCTGGAGCTGTAACAGTTTACACTGGGGAAGGTCTGTCCTCATCTATTTTTATTCACACTTGTATGAATCACACTTCCATGCACCACAGCTAGAAATAAAACAGTAGTCCACCTCAATGCTTTAAATTACTTAGGGCTTAATTAAGATGATGATAGAACAGATATGAAATTTAAGACGCAGTCGAGTGGGTAAATTAATGTAGACACAAATTTATGTGTCCGCTGCATACCTCACTCTGGTAGTTTCATACAGAACAAATTTCCTCCTCTTTTTTCCCCCTAGACATAACACAGTGTAACAGCCATGATTACCATCATACAATTACACAATTTTGAAATTGCAGGGTTTGGAAACATGACTATCGTATGGACGACAAAGAAAAATGGTATCTTTCTGCATCAGTTTATCTCATCCATGAATGAGTGCTGGATCTTGGCCCACTCCAGTTGCTTTGTGACACTGCAGTTTTCAACCAACTACAGGGCTGGCGTAGGCAGGTCCTCGAGGATTCCCTTGCATCAGAGAGGCAGAAGAGTGGCTGTGTATTGATTCCTCCTAGCCTCTATGGAAAGGCCACTCTTTTGGGATAGGAATATGACATGAGTACATTAAAACATCAAACTTCTTTAGAGATCCCCCTTTTCACTTTAAATGGTCCCTCAAAATGGGAAATCTCTCAGGAAAAAGACCTAAGTTCTCCTGTCTTATCCATGAATCCATACCTATGAATCCTGCATACTTTTCATGAGTTTGAGTATTCATTCACATGGAAACAAGAGGTGGGGTAAGGCTGCAAATGACTTCTCATCCCAGCCATTTCATCTGGCACTTTTTTCAATAGGACTCCTTGTTATAATTGGGTTCTTTTGCAAGAAATTTCCCCACTGCACTTGGTTACTTGCAATAAATGCAGATCTGGGCTAAAATACAGCATATTACCCAGTTTCCTTGGTAGGACTTTGGTTCTGCCAAAACATTTACTCCGAAGCCCAGGTTACTTCAGCTGATGGAGCAGTAGAGGGGAGATGCTTAGGAACAAACTCTTGACTCTTTGCCCCATCAGACACCTTCTAATAGAATATCAGACCAGTTTCTAATTTCTCTTGGCAGTTCCCATTCTGTTTCACCACTTATACCTTTGAAACAACCTCTTCATACCACTTTAGATTTTAAAAGGCAATTCATCTGGCTGAAGGATAATGAGCAGAAAACCTAACTAATAGATCATCAAGGTCATTATTTATTTTTAAGTTGCTATCCTTCTGTGGGTTTCCTACAGAGCCCTGACTTTTGCTTTGTGTTGTGCAAAACAGAATTTAAGGAGAAGACTATGGATCCAAGACTATGAAGGCTCTGTTGCTTTATACCTTATTACAACACTAGATTAAGAGATCCAAAAGTTAGGCTTTAGTCCTGTTTTTGTGTCAGCAATGACATGTGCTAAGGAAAGTAAGAGAATTTCTCAAGAGTGTATTAATAAAATACAGGTTTGAATGCAATTTGTTAACACATTTATCAAAATGGATGTTAAACAAAATAAACTCTACATTTGGCCAGAGAGCTGGACCTCATTGTAATCAAGAGCTACAAAACAAGAATGTTATAAATTGCTTTCCAGTGGCTAAGAAAGGGAATAAATCCAAAGTGCTTTTTAAGGGAGAAGAAATCAGACAACCGTACCATCTCACAGTTACAGTGTGTGGTTTAGAGATACAATTACAAATCATAATTTTCAAGGGTAAACTCCCTGAATGGCGAATACAGGATGAGCTACTGCATCTCTCAGGTGCATGCTGAGGCAACCTAGACTGCCAGCATTGGTCCATCAGCTGCTGTGGCTGCACCAGCAGGTTGCTTCTAATTGCAGGGCTGCAGAGCGGTGCTGCAGCTCCTCTCCTGCTGCTCAGACCTGGGGGGCATTCCTTCCTTCCTTCCCGCTCCCTCAGGTGTTTCCTTGGGGGAGGGCTCCTTAGGTACTGGAGCTGTGCCCTTTTTCAGGAGAGAGAGAAGGTTGTTAGGAGCAGACACGATGCTGCTTGGAGGGAGGGGAGTCACAACTTCCAGGAACTCGCACACCTGAGATCAACACGGCGCTGAGCAGCAGGGCAGAAGGCAGGGCCTGCAGCCTCCAGCCCAATCCTGCTCCCAGCACATCAAGGCACTTAGAGCAAAGGATCACCTTGGAGCCATCCTCTGTGCCTCTAAAAGCTGCTCTCAGCCCATGCTCAGACCCAGATCTGACTTTTTGTCACATGCTGAGACTCATGCATCGGAAAAGCCTGTAAGGGTGGGTGGGGAGAGCTCGTGCCTTAGCACATCTCTGAGCTCTCACACGGAGAAGTGGCTGTGCCCGAGTGCTGGAGCCCATCACCACCTCTGAGCAGAAACATTGTGTGGCCATCACGGGACAAACTGGCCGGCCAGGCTCACTTGCAGAGAGACCTGATGTGGATAACACAAATAATTGCAAATGCAGTTTAAAAAGTTGATATTTTCTTATAAATGCACAGATTCAGAGTGCTCTTGGATGCTACAGACAAGCTTTCCCAAAGGCACTGGGCTGCCCTCACCAGGCACTGTCTGCATGTGACCACTGAAGAAATCAAACACAAATGCTACAAGACCTTCATAATGTCTTCGTTAGACCTTCTGAGATGTGTGCAATGACAGGCAATCATTGAAGGAGAGAGAAGTGAGGGCAGCTGGACTACAGTTTTGGATGTAGGCTCCTAAATCCTGCACTGAATTCAGCCCCAGGTTTCAGGGGCAGCAGCTGCATTACGCATTTTCCTCAGAGTGTCAGCTCTCAAGCTTCTCAGAGCAGGGACATTCATCATCTACTGAACTGCTGGATTATTTATCATTGAGAAAAATCAAGGACTCTTAGTTATACATTAATTTAAAATATTAATAACAATCTATTTGCCAGTAAAACTCTCTAAATGGTTATGAAGTATGTGTGGTGCAAAAGATTTTACTTAGAGGAACACCAAACCATTCCTTAATATCTCTTATGCTGGAGTTCAGCCTTAAACCTTGTGACTAAGATGTGCTATGACTTTAACACCTCTCCAGCGGCTTGCTGCTTCTCTTTATTAAAAAGGATCCCAGCAGAGAATTTTTTCTTGCTATAGATCACTTTCGCCCCTCACAGTAGAAAATGTGTGCTCACACTAATTTCTATACAGCAGATTATTATTATTTTTTTGTGATGATCAGATCTGAACAACTTGTCCTGGCAGAATGATTTATGCACCTCATTTCAATAAGAATAGGCCTCCATTTGATTTTAAAGAAAAGGCAGGATATAACAACTGAAGTTAAAGAGGATTACAGAGACCTCTAGAAAAATAAAAGATGCAAGCATTTTATTTATTTCCTTACATGTGCCTAATAATATCATCAGCACAACAACAACAACAGGTTTATTTTAAAGCCTGGAGGATTTTAACATAATTGGTATCATAGGCTTTTATTGGTAGGTATAGGCTAAAGCTGCTAGCTGGGGGGATTTAGGGAGATAGGAGGGGAACTGTGCATTTCATGGGCTCATTGGGACACTAGAAGGAGAAACAAGATGCCTGTCTGGGGTCAGGACAAGGCACCTTCATGGAGAGCCCTGTTCATCCTCTTGCAGCCTGGCTACACAAGGAGAATCACACTGGCATAAAACCATTGCACAGCTGGACCAATAAATCCACTGCTGGGTTGGTATCAGTGCACCTACTCCAGATGAGGGGGACAATCAATACCTTCCTTAACTACAGGGTTTACCAGCCCTTTCTGAGTCCTTCAAGATGCTCATCCCCTCATTAAAATATTAATTTCATACATTATCCTCTCCTTTTCAAACGAAAGTATTTTGTTGGCACACAGTGGAGATGAAAGGATGAATGGGAAGAGGACAGGCTGATTTCCATCTTCAGATTCAAGCCAGATCTCATCAGTGCAGCATAAAAAGCCCTCCAGAGCCAGCAGTGACAGCAAAGCATTTTGTTCTACAGATTTCCATATGTTTTTGGACCTTGGGAAGGTGAAGTAAATAAGTGGGCATTGAGTTTCTAGTTTTCTTCCCATGTCTGCCCATGACACTTGGTATAATCTTTCTCAAGTTATTACATTTATCAGTTCCTCACTTTTCTTATTTGTAAAATGGACATAGCAGAACTTCAATCCCTCACAAGGCTGTTGTAGAGTTCAATTCATTAAAATTTATAAGATGCATTCCAGTTTTTAGCCAAAAGTTACCATATAAATTGTGAAGATTGTAACATCTGTTTCCCTATACAGCTGAATACAAACCAGAAGAAGAAAAAAATAACATATACAAGTTTTCTTGTGCTACCATAGCCATTGTCTACATTTTTCTTTGTGGCCCAACCTGAAAAGTTATAGGTGGGTATTCAAAAGTGGCACATCCTTTTTGAAGAAAGTGTGACTCCCCTTTGGGACCACCAAAAGAGACCTGCCTCTGGACTGCGTGGATTTCTAGCTAATAGAAGTAACATGAATTCACTGAATGTAGGGTCACATCTCCAAGCTTACTGCAAGACTTTGATAGCATACTACTAACAAAAATTTGAAAATAAGACCAGGCACAGAAAAAATAAAATTAAATTAAGCAAGATGTCCAAGTATTTTTAACCTGGATGAACAATAAGAAAGAGGGACACAATGCAGTTAATTTAAATATCACAGCTGATAGACAGACGTTGAGATAGATTCCTGTAACAAGTGCCATAAAGCAGGAACAAACAAAGGTGGCTTTGTGAAGTATACCAAAACCGAAACAGTAAGGGACAAAAATGAATTTTTTTTTTGGTGGGGGGTGTTTGTTGTGTGTGGGAGGATTCTAACAGATCTTCAGGATGGCTGAATGGTTACTTGTATCATTGCAGTGCCAACACTGCAATTTCATCATCTTCCTCAGATCTTATAATATGTCATGGATATGCAAAGTCAACTCCACCCATAAGATGAAAAATCTAGTGTTTAATGAGATGGCTGCTAAGGGATGGTTAGTTTCATTAAAAAATGACAGAAAGAACCTTCTGTTTCAATGCAGTCTTGGGGAGAAAGAGAAAACAATAAAGACATAATAATTGCTTGGCAAAGCCCAAACATATGAATATCTGAACAATGAATTTGCTACCTGCAGGCTGGTCAGAGGGATGAAGTGCTTGGTCTAGCTAGGAAAGCCTGGTATCTAATGACTCTTACATTCCAGTAGCATGACAAAAACCCCAGCCCCAAAACAGAGGAGACATTGGATACAATCAGTAGCAAATTTAAGTTGGGATCAGAACTCTCAGGCTCTATTTCAAGCTCTTGACTTCTCCTGGGAATGAAATTTAACCTCCCAGTGAAAGATTTTTCATAAGTACCTGAGGGATTCAGAAGTGCAACTCTCATTAATTTTTATTAGACTTGTGGAACCCTCGCCACATGAGCACTTTGAAAATCTCCCTCCCTGTGTTTTTTAGTTGACTCCCCTGTTAAATAGGGATAATAATTACAACTGATCAACCTGTTTAAATAATACAGTTTTAATATCACTGTTATTTTCATAGGTTATACTCAGCACTGAAATAAATGCATCATAATAAATAATGCAGAACTTTAACATCTGTTCTGGTTAGTAAATAATTCACAAGTCAATAATTAATTTTCTAGCTGTTCATTTATAATTCATAAATATTTTCCAAATATTCAGAATCTGAAAATTTTTATCTGAACTATTATACCAACTTTTCCTTTTAATTATTACATACTCACAATTTGTGTCATTTAGTTGGGCACTTAATTAGCACAGTGTTATGCTCCTCATCCTGACTCAATGAGGGAAATTTGTCAAAGGTTGGAAAGAAAGTCACTGTCAACACCAAATCATGAATATTCACTTAGCATGACTTTTCAGTGCCCACAAAAACTCACAATGCTTTGAGGACTTACCAGCATTTCCATGAACAGAATGATTTATGGAGTCATCTCGGTGCAGTTACCCATGTTAGGTACACTCATGCTATGAGACTTCATCAGCCAACTCTCCTACTTCCCAGTTGTTCCATTAGCCAGTTCTCCAGTTTACTCCCAGTGCTTACCTACTCAACTATTTAATAGCTGCATGATAATTTGGAGCTTGAGAATCAAAATATAGGTGGACTTTTTTTTTTTAAACACTAACAGTTTTTACAGAAAAAGCAACCCCCTTTAAAATATTCATTTAATAATTCCCCCAGAGCTTAAATGCCTTTTCTACACTGTCACATTAGGAAATGGGACAAAAGCATCTTTGGCATATCAGACTGTGGCTGTTTTAACAAAAAACAAAGGACCCCAAAGCTATTTTTATTCTGCAAAACATGCAGTGCTAAATACTGCAGATAATCGTTACCATCAGTGTGCATTTGCAATGGAGCTCAGCAGCAAAAGACCTGAAAGACTGAGATTATCCAACCTGAGGCACCTTTCCTGGCTGGTTAAATTGGGTAACTAATTTCTGTAGGCTACTTGGGCTATGGAAAATAATGAGTCTGCCCTGGCTGTGGGCTGAAGTGTTTTGAGGAGACATATCTTATTCTTTCTCCAGTGGCTCCACACAGGGCCAGAGTAACTTTGCTCTTTAATTGATTCATGGAGGAACCGAGCCCTTAACTGCTGACTGAAGAAGTTCTTGTCGTTTCAAAAGCAGGACAAATAAATATTCACTGATTACTTTCCCCTTGAAAGGGATCTCTGCATTCACCAAATGGTCCTGATTAGGCCACTGAAATATTCTAGAATCAAAATCCCAGTTTTTGTCTGGTTCTCCAGAGGATGCAAACCATGAAACTATTTTACATCTGGATTTAAATGCTTGTTCAGAATAGCATTCTGCATGCAGCTTGTGCCTGTGTGGGTGCATGGATAAAGATATGGGGGTTACAAATGTGTCTGGAAGACAGGCTCAGGGCACAGCCTTCTGTCTGCAGCACCAGCGGCTGCACTTCTTTCACTAATTAGACCTTGATCAGATTAATCATGTATGCAGTCCTACTGAATGCAATGGGATTACTGCTGGGGACAAAAGTAAAAAACAAGTTTAAGTGCTGCAGGTGGTTAGATCATCAATAACCAGAGCCAGAACCTTTCATATAGCAGCTCAAGTAGGGAGAAGCTATCTTCTACCCAGCATTTCCATACCTATTACTTCACCAGAACCATTAGGATTGTCATACAGTGAATATCCTTGAAACAGCAAAGTATCATTATAATGGATTTTTTTGTTAAGGGTTCATAGCATCCATAAGCCTATTCACACAGCAATGGGCAGCCACAAAGCTTTGAAGAGTGAGGTTTAGAGAGCGGAAAAGTAGCACAAAGGTAATTCAATAAGATGTTGGTCTCACAAACAGTATCAAAAGACTAACTTTTACATAGATAGTGACATTTACTTTTAAAGCTAAGAAGATTTTTTCTTATTCATATTATTTTCATTAGGAAGCTACACTTGTTAACGGATTTTTTCCCACTCGGGCACAGATGAATGACACAAAAAGCCATATATTTAAAACATTAATATAATGGCCCGATACCCTGTAAATAAAGCTTTGTTGATTATCCATTTGCTTTAAGTGTCTCTTTTGTTAAACCACCAGTTTTTAGGTCATCTCTGCAGTTTAATCCAAAGTAGCTGTAACAGGTACTAGCCTTTGAACACAAGCATCACTTACAGATGTAGGAAGCAGATGGCAGGTGTGTTCATTGCATTCTGCCAGGAGGATCTTTGCAACTTTTAAAAGGGATTTGGTGACACCCAGGATAGGGTTCATGTCACTGTTGCACCAAGAACGGCGAAGAACGACGCAAGCCCAGGATCGGGTTCAATGGCCAAAAATGGCTATATTTAATTATATAAATCAGCTTATATAGCTTTGTTTGCAAGGGTGGCATAACACCTTTGGGTGCTTGACCATCTGCCTCCCAGAGTGATTGGCTGAACGGTATAACACCCATTTCCAAAATATTTTTCCCAATGTGGGAAACAAAGACGCAAACAGCTTGCACCTGTGGAATAGTTTACAAAACCTCAAACCGTTTTCCCAGCTAGTTTGCGTGAGAAAGGAGGCTTTCACAGGCGGCTGCAGAAAGCTAGAAAAATCTATCTTCTAGCTTTTTAGTATCCACAGGTTTACATTGTCATCCATGCTAAAATGAATTTTGAAATAACAAAAATACTCAGGGAGATGCCACTATAAAGGCTGTCAAAGGCACTGCTGCAGTTTCCTTCTACCTCATCTTGTTTTAGCCATATGTATACTTGTTTAGCAATGGGCACATATGGATTGGGGGGTGGAGTCTCTCTCCTATGAGGATAGGCTGAGAGAGTTGGGGTTTTTAGCCTGGAGAATAGAAAGCTTTGGGAAGATCTTACTGTGGCCTTTTATTACTTGAAGGGGGCATTTTAAAAAGATGAAAAAAAGGTCTAGCAATAGGAAAGGGGGTAGCAGTTTTAAAATAAAAAGGTTTGGATTTAGACACAATATAAGAAAGAAATTATTTATGATGAGGGTGGTGAGACACTGGAATGGGTTGCCCAGAGAAGCTGTGGATGCCCCATCCCTGGAAGTGTTGCAGGTCAGGTTGGATGGGGCTTTGAGCAACCTGCTCTAGTGGAAGGTGTCCCTCTGTGCCTGCCTATGGCAGGAGGGTTGGAACTAGGTGATTTTAAAGATACCTTCTGACCCAAATCAGCCCATGAATATATGATTTCATGATGTTGGCCCCTTCTAGCCCAACAATCGTTTAATTACGCCATGTACAATGCAACAACTTCAACAGGACAGCTTGAAAGAAAGCATCTGAGAACAAGCTGGTGAGTTACGACAACTTCCAGGAGACCAGACATATCAGTATATTTCTCAAGGCATGGAAATTGAATCTGGTTGTCCGATGTCCTTGGTGATCTACAGGTCAGAAGACAAGGTATTGTTCACGGACAATGTCTCCAACTATTGTTTTCTTTTTCTTGAAATCTGTCCGGTGGATAAAAATCTACAAGTAAAATAAGCTTCAAGGTTTTAATTCCCATCTTGATCTCCTGATTTTCTGTGTTTCCTTAAAGATATGTGACTTAATCCTCTTTGGCTTCCTTAGGCAGTTCCTGGTCAGTTTTAAGGTTCATCTACTGTATCTGCAAATCCTACTCACTGAGTGAGTAACCTGCATGGTGAATTTCTCACATGTAGGCTTGGTTAATAAACTAGTTGTCATTACTGAGAGTTTTTTAACTTACTACACATAGAAGAAAGTTACTTTCAGAAACAGTGCTTATGAATTGTGTCCCCATTATTCTGACCATATTGGTGAGAAATTATATCTGCATTGTATCTAAAGGAATGCTCTAAGTCACAAAGAGGTAATTTACTCCAGTACCTCAAGTATCAGGAGTTTTGTTGAAAAATTGACAGATCCTGAAAGTAGGCAAACTTTGACAGAGAAGCCTATTTCAGGAAAAAGTATAAGCAGGCTGACTGGGAGTGGAGGAATCCACGACAGTTTGCCCAACCTTTTCCTCTTGTTTCTTAAATAATGTGTGATTTGAAGTGAGAGCAAGTCAACATCTCATTACATGCTGGGCCCTCCTCTCACAAGTCACATCAGCATGCAGATTCCCAAAGTGCTGATTCTCAAAGGTGCAGCAGACTTGTCCAAGCTGTTATGAGCATCAAGATGCATTTTATACAATATGCTATTGGAAATAACTTTACCCAAAATGTCAAGTTTATCCTAAGCATATTTGAGGACAAGGGTTCCTAATAAATTGTAAGACTAGAGAAGCCTAAGGAAAAGGAAGCTTTGTAAGTCCTTTGTTGTAAAGGGACTAGCTTTTAAATTTTTTTTTTTTTTCTGAAGTTACAACATTTTGCCTTTGGATGATTTTCTTGGCAAATACTATGGACCAGTGTCAGAAGGGGAGGAGAAATAGAGCGACTGTACAATATTTTCTATTATATGCATCACACAGTGCCTTTTGGTTCAGTAGACATAAACAGCTTTAAATTTCAAGGCTAATTCAAATTGGATTTTAGAAACAAAAAGTCTTAAAATATTTGCACCAAACTAAGGGATTATACTCTTATCTTATCCTTATAAAAGCTTTTGAAAAATATATGGTATCTCAGATTTTAAATTGGGTCTTCAAAACCCTCTTGTCTGTGGCTGTGTCATCTGCTTGGTTGCCTATTGTCAAAAGGTAAAATGTTGTATAGGGAAAAGGATTTGCATAAATTGCTATCACCTGCTGGCCATCCAGGTTAATGAAAGTGGGGGAAAAAAACCAAGGCAGGAAGCCTTTGAGCCTAATCTTTCTTGACTGTTTCTGTGCCAAAACAGATGAACAAAATATTACCGTGGTGTTCTTCTTAACCCTCATTTACAACCTGGGCCTGGCCTTTCCTATTGCTATCACTGAAATCTTTATCTCCACCTACTGAAGTCAGTCATCAGAAGGTGGAGGAACCTTTTGATTGCACAGATGCTTTTAGCCGTGTGTTCCCCACAGACACCAGAAAAGATGTAGTACAGAAAACTGCAGGAACAAGCTGTAGAGAAAATTCCCCTTAGTGGCTTGAGCAGAGCATATACAGCAATTGAACAGCCAGGCCAGAAACAACAACATGAATGAAAAGCACATCAGAGAAATGCTTGTACTCTTAAATTAATTGAACACTTGGTAAAGATGGGTTAAAAGGGCAACCTATAGCACCCTGCAGCCACCTAAGGGTTAATTAAAGAGGAGGAAAAGCCAAAATTTTGCAGCAGTGGTAGATGACATATGAGGACAGTGGTTACCAGCTGCAGCCTGGGAGATTAGGATAGCCCAAAAAAGGCTGTGGAACTTCCACCCTTGGCGTTTTCAAGACTTAGGAGGACCAAACACCTGAGAATGTGCTGGCAGTAGCTGCAGTTTGAACTGAAGTTTGGCCTAGACCTGCTCATGTGCCTTCCAATCACCATTTCTGTGACCCCGAATAATGTTAAGTGAAAGTTAACATGATGAATATAACTATTTACACAAAAGATAATAAAAAGTATAGCAATTGCGAAAGCAGTAATTTTGTTCTGAGGGAGAAAGAATGGTTCTGACAAATTACCACAGCATAAGGAATTTTACCAGTCATGTCAAATGAATTGGTTTTTATATAGTCTGTTCTTTCCTGTTTAGACAACTCTCAAGAAACTACCATTTATATTCATGGGGATTTTATATTTACATCAGAAGAGCAGATAACAAAATAATAGACAACACTCACCTACAGGTGAGTCTCATTTCCAAAGGAGTCTCCACACTGCACTCTATTGTCTAACATAGTTTGCCACATATGACTTTTTAAAGGATACTCTTTTTTGGGGGGTGCAGCAGAAGAAAAGGAAAGTCGGCATATTGCTGAGGATTTTTAAACAGCTGGTGAGATTGACTGAAGCATAGCCTGGAAATCTGAGAGAAAAAGTAACTGCACATGTGGCAGGCTATTCTGGTTTATGTGCTATAACAAATACATTACCAGATATATTAAAACACATTTAACTAGGAATGATTATAATAGTGAAGGCCTGGATTATGCCCTGTAAGATGATCTATACATGGAAAAGGTATTTGAGGTACATCCACATTATTGTTCACTGGCAGATCAACTGTGCTGTGCTGGGACTGCTGCTCAGTTTACCTCAGCTGCACCCAGCTCACTGCACAGGCCGTGCAATTCAAGACTTGGATTTCTTTCAGGGAAATCTCTGATTGATCTGCAGGGGACTTACACCTGGCTATATGAACGAGTACAAAAAGCAGTGCAAGGGATGCCAACAGGAGGTTAATCCTTTCTCAGAAGTTGCTAAGTAACAGTACCTGGAGCTCAGGATCACTCATTACTAGACAGCTCATCCCCAAAGACTTTGTGTTTTTTTTGGCTGAAAACCACTATTTCTTGGTAGTCTGTTTCGGCAGTATATGTTGAGGGGGGAAAGAGAAAGCCCTGAGTTGATTTACATCAGTGGAGAATCTGACTTATCTCACAATTGTGAAGTCTGAACTAGCACCTCTGTAAAACCTCCCTAGTCATGAGAAAACACAGTGACTTCTGGACTGGTATATGCTAATATACCAAATGTTACTCACTCTGGCTATGACAGCACTATCTTTTTAGAATGCAGAAAAAATCATTAGAAGGCAGGTGAAGTAAATTTGGTTTTGTCAAGCTATCATGTGAGTGCAGTATTCATACAGGATGGAGCACACTTATGTTTTACATATCCTAAATACATAATTTCTGTTTGCTGGAGGTTCTTTTCTGTCTGCCAGGGATTTTTCCTCCACCTTTTTAAAGAAATAATCAATCAAGTCCCCTCCCAGCACACAGGTAAATAAACATGTACCAGCAACTGGATTAAGGTCAAAAACATAGCCAATGTTCTGTAAATACCCAAGATTAAAAAAATGTATTTTTATCATTTCTGTTAGAAATCTCTCCAATATTTGAATGCTGTGACATTTGAACAATAATAATCTTTTGGGCCCTCACTGACATGTGCATTTTTGTCAGCAAATATTGTAATACATGGCTTTCAGATCCAAAATAAAGTTTTAGCAAACCTTTACATAGATTAAGAACAAGACCAAAGCCAAAGGATCTACATTTGGTTTACAACTGCCATTCTAATATTAGTGAGTAATGATGTACGAAATAGAATATTAGCTAAAGCTTATTCAATGTAAACAAAATGGCTATTTCAAAAGCATTTAAAAACAATATAAAAGACATCAATTCACATCAAACATAATGAACATGCAATTCCTTGTAGTGAAAAACATATTTTACAGGACTTCAGCAGACAGCGTGTGTGTGTAACTGAAATAAAATCAATATAATTTGTTGTATAATTTAGACATAGCTTTATCCTCTTCTATTCAAATTAATGTATGGGTTAGCAATTTATATGCCAAGTCTCAGTTCTCAGGGATTAAACAGCTGAGATATACTGCAATACTGAGGTTTATGATGTGAAAATGCTGACAGACTTGGATAGAATGGCACTGCTGCTACGTCAGGTTGGAAACCTGATCCATGAACTATTGCTGGTTGGGTGTAAATGCCTGAATCCCCAGCTTCAGTCTAAAGGGTTCACATTTGCCCAGAGGATGTTGCCTAGCCTATATCACTTTGTTTACACTCTTCAAAGTGATATTGTACAGTAAGTGAGCTTCAAATCAGCTACTTGTGGAAATATGCTGTAGTGGATCACCGGCACAAGGCTTGCATGACAGCTGAGCCTGCTTAACACCTTAAAGAAGGGATTAACAGATGTATTTTCTCAAGCACTGTGAGTGAGCCTCTTCCTTCTCCTATCCTTCTGTCTCTGGGTTTGCAGCACTGTGATCCCTGTCCTGCTCTGATACCCCAGTGCCCAGCACACCTGGTTACTGCAACCAGCTTTCCAATTCAAAAGTATCCCAGTGGAAAAGGACTTTCTTTCTAAATATATTTTTTTGCTGTGGCCTTACCCTGAAGCTGAATGCCTAGATTATGCACAAGCTCACACCTAGACCTCAGGCTAATCCCTCTGGATGAGGGGATGTTGTGGCTTTCACTCGTAAAGCTTTTTGTCAAAGTCATTTCACAGTGCAGCATGTCCCTCTCACTGAGGAGCTCTTCTCATGAGTCCTGGCCATCCTGGGCAGTTATAAAGGAAACCTCAGCCTCACTCACTGCATTTGATCCCCACAGAGATCATTATGTTTTTCTGGTTCCTCAGCACATGGCTAAACAGGGCTCGCGGTGCCTTGTGAGTATAAAGATACATTTTTCTTTCAAGGCACATCTCCGCTCTGCTTTCTACAATACTTCTCCAAAGTACAAAAAAACTAGCGAAATAAAAATGAAATAGCGGGAAGTAGACCCTGAATGCTGTACTAAGCATGAAATTCCCTGAGGTGCGAGGTAATTGTAGCACCTAGCTGTCATGGTAACAGGCACGACTGCAATTAATACAATTTAAAGTGCACTATATGTGGAAGATGCTAGGTACAACCTCCACGAGCCTGTTTGTTTATAGCTACTGCAACCTTCCTGCTTATCCTTTCTGAAAACTTTCCTGATGCATCTCGGCTGGGCATCAGATTTCCTTCAGGGATTTCAAGCCTTTGCGCAAAGCTGTTGCCAGCCGCTCATAAACAGAATGATACTTAATAACAGAATGACAGAAAAATTTCTCTGCCCTGAGGAATAACACCAAACACTTATAATTTGGAGAACTGAGCCTTTGGTTTTCCATAATGTGTGCTCTTGAATACCAGGAACTAATCTAATACTGCGTAAACCTCCTTTCAGCGCTCAGCTCGGCAGCCATCACATCAGCATGGCTCTCTAGCCAATGTCATGCTGCCCTGAATTGCAAAAATCAATGAAGGTTAAAATCACACACATGAAGGCATTGTGTTGATCTGCACTGCCATTAATTTAAACCATTTGGGGAGGCTAAAAAAGCAACCCAATTATTTTCTATTTGCAATTCTAGTGTAGGGCTAATACACAGAGCAATACCTAGTATATAAGGAATGTAAACCTGTCAGTTTGCTGCTAAGTGACCAAGCTTATATAGATGTAATTAGAAAGTTGTTAAACCAGAGTCCCTTTAGCCATGGCTTCAGCTGAACAGCTCTGCTACTAATACTATCCATTAAATTGCATCCATTTATAGCTGGAGCACTCACTTTTAATAGCACTACTCCTAACAATCAACCAGCATATGCTGCTTTAATCATTAATCCTCGCATGCCATTGACTACTTATAAATACAATATACATTAAAATTAAAAGAACTGTAGTAGCACTACCCTTGCAGGTTGTGATTAGGAGGTACTCCTTCTCTTTGAGGTGTGCAGGTGCCAAGGACCAGACCTGATTTCTCCTGGTCAGAGAAGAAGAGGCCAGAGGAGCTACATTGTGTCCCTGGCTGTGGAAGCTCACCTGGGGTGATGGCCCACCTGGGCACAGGACTGTGCTGTGTCACCTGCAAGTGAGCTGCTGAGCACCTTGCCAGCTTGGTGGTACCACTGAGGCCTTTTCATGATGCTTTCACACCTCCTTTAAAGAGTCTGTGACCAAGAGAAGGCAAAGTTTAGCAGAAATCAGACAGGTAAGACGTACATCAAGGTCCAGCTGATTTTTTTTTCTGGGAGAATTTTTGCCCCATACCCATCCCTTCTGAGAACAGCCCATGAGATCACAGAGGAACCTGATTCCAAGTGCTAGTTAAATATGGGGATTTGTGGCATTTAATCAGATACCAGGTCTCCTCTGTCTAGTCCTTGAGAAAGGTTGAATCATATCCACAGGAAAGATACTCTCATTCCACTGAGCCCTGTGGACATTACTGAAATCCACACCTCTACACGGGTCTGTACAAGAGTTCATTAGATTCACAGAAAAAAAATCTTCAAAATAGGTTCAATGGGAATGCAAATAAAGGCCCGTGGCAAGAAGACAAATTTTCTCTTTTTGAGTTGACCTTTTCTATTTCCATCCATACTGACTGATCTGTATTAGCATGAGAAACAGTATAATTTCAGCTGCAGCACTTTTTGAAATCAGGTATTTTCCGAACTCCCTGCTCTATCAGCGGGAAGGTACATTTACTAGAGATTGAATCTAGAAGCATCCAGGCTTCTGAGGTTGTACTGTGTGAAATAGTTTAATTAGGTAATGGTACATCAGTATTTTTAGGAGAACTTTCATTTATTACATGGAAGTGATCATAAAAGTTGAATGAGTTCTGGAAATAACTTGTTCTTTTCTGAGACTATTCAAAACCTCATCTTTATTTTTAGATTTAAAATCTGTCTTAATTTTAAACTGTATAGATATAGTGTACTTAGAACATATATAATTAGAAAGGAGAAGTCTAGATTGCTCTAGATCAGGAGCAGTAAAATTTTCCTTAAGCCTCATAGTGGCATTGAGTGTGGTTTAGCATTGGAGACAAAATATTTCTTTATCATAAAATGACTTGCTTCTCAAATTCTTTCAGGTATAATCATCTGTCAGCTGGGTCAGCTGGATCTAACCTCAATTCTACAGATATCAAGACTAACAGAAAAGGAGGAATTCTCACCCTTTGATAGGCTCTTTGTAGTCTTTTCTCTCCATCTTCTCTCCTGCATAGGGTGTGATATTGAACTCTAAGCCCAAAGGTTACATCAACGGACAGTACCCACAGGTCCAAGGCACTGACAGTCCCACACTTCCCGTGCATCTGTGGGACTTCTTTCACTTTGCTAGAGACTGTGGGAATTGTGTTTCTGATCAGGTAGCTTTCTATAGGGACTCCATCTGAAAGCTTCCTCATTTTGAACAAGGCATCTTTAAAAGGAGAGCATTCAGCTACTATACCCCAAAAGTATGAAACTCTAAGGGGCAAAAAGAGAGCCTGGGCTTCAAACATTTCTAAGAAAGACCCTGAGTTCCAGCAGGTAAGGCTACCTGGTATTAGACAGTGGAAGATCTTAGAAGTAACAAATCAAAGAAGCTATGCAGTGCTAAAATACTAATAACTGCACCAGAACCATAGGCTTTGCAGCACTAAGAAGTATATGTGCACTTCTCCATCAGAAACATGTGTGTACTGAAAATATTAGTGTGGAAAGGATCAGTACAGACAAACCTCAGCATACTGGAGTAGGCTGTCTTTAACAGTGGAGAGGAACAATCCTTAATCACAGGTGAGCAATCTTAACTTCCCTAATCTTTGAAATAACAGGAAACTACAGCACAGAGCACAATATGGCATGATTTAAGACAAGCTGCATAAAATGCTTGCACTGTTGATTCACCAGTACATGCTCTACATGAGGCACATATCACAAAAGAAAATTTTCCTAGGAGAAAAGTCTCTTTTTCAATTTCTATTTGTTGAACAGTTATTGTATCAGCACTGAAGATGCTATGTTTCCTGCTGAATTAGATGTTCTATGGTTCCTCATTATAGCAGTTGACTACATATATCTATATGTTTCATAAGTAAAGGCCACAAAGGGCTCTATCCAAAGAGAACTCCTCAGCCTGCAAATCACCCCATTATAATCCATATAACAAGGCCCGACCCAGTGTGGCAGCTTGCTGATATACTGCTGTAACAACTACGTATACACATGGTAATACAGTTCAGGCTATTACCAATAAAAGTCAGTTATTTGGCCTCTGACATTTACACAAGCCATAAATATCCAGAAATAAGAAAGCTAGATCCTGCTTTCCTACTTCTTGTGATCCTAACGATGCAGGTTTTTTTCAGACTTGTTAACAACCCTGTGTCCAAGAGCTGTTCAGCTCTATGCAGTCATTGTGCACATTTCCATTTGCCTAAATAAATGCAAAACTTTCACTGAAGCTCTTTAACAACGATTTTTCCCTCTGTGCTTTTGACACCTCAGTTATATTCTCTCTAGATTGTAAAATGAAAAATCTTAGATGCTCTGAAAAATAGTCCAGTTGTGATGTTTGTATTGTGATGTGCTTCCCTCCCAGGAATCATTTATAATATAAAGCCAAAGCTGGTAGATCAGACCAAAATTCTTTTTTTTTATACACTGAAGTGAAATAAAAAATAAATGTAAAACAAAAATACATTTTCTTAAATTTTGCAAAGTAGAAACACATGACTTTTTTTAAAAAACCCAAATGTCCTCTGCACCAGGCACACTTGGACATATTCCATTTTACATCAACTTCAGCCACTGCAACTGTCTTCTACCAGGCATCTATGAAAATTTTAAATACTTCCACTCAGCTCCTATATGCACTTAGATGGTTTAATACCTTTACTAAAACATCTTAAGTCACTTGTTTCAGATAAAACCTGTGTAAACAGAGAGAACCCTCATGCTATACTCAAACTGTCCAATTTCAGCAGTCTGATCTTAGCACCAAAACCCACTCAAATGTGCCTGATTTCTGATTTAAGGAGCTGGTGGGACCACACAACTCATCTAACTTTAGACATGGGGTAATGAGTACTTGGAGAACTGTGCCTATTTTAACACTTAAATACAAACCTTGCTGCCCAACCTGATTGCCACAGTTACAAATGTGGGCTTGTAGCTGTAAACCCCACTGACCAGGCCTGAAAAAGACACAGCCCCAAAGCCAAAACTGCACTCCAGATCAATAGGGACTTGACTTAAGCCTGAAGACTGTGTGTAGGGATGGTGAACAACAACCTATAGCCCAGCTGGGGCTGCCCCACCTTTCCAGGTGGCCAGTCACTCTACCAAGTTAGGTAGGGTGCATGTCACCCAAGCACAATCCTAAGACAAACACAAGTATCCATGTGACAATCACCCTAAGAATTGTGTCCCGGTTTGAAACCTGAAAAAGTCTTGACTGCCAGCTTCAGACCTTAATATGTTTTTACTGCACTGCCAGCATTTTCGTCCAGGCTTTCTCCTATCTTGCTGGTATCTGAACTACTCACCTCATACCACACTCCTGCCTTGCCCTTGTTTGGCTCTTTCATGACTTCTCCATCGCTTCATCTTGTTTGCCAACATTTGTCTTCTTTCACTCTGATTCAGCTGAGTTTAACCAACAGGCAGGACCACCCGTGCCCCAGTCAACACAAACTGAATCAGACAACAGCTTGATTTCCACCAAGTTTGAGACTCCTGGCTACTGTAAACATATAATAAAAGAAACTTGTTGAGACTGGGAGACTTTACACTCTGCTCAGTGGCATTTTTTTTTAAATTGAATGAAACATGATGAATTTTGGGAATGGCACATCTGCTCTCCTCCACAAATTCAAGGGGAATGCTGGAGGTGAGTTGAAGGGAGAAAAAAAATGTATCAAAGGCTATTAAACACAAAGATACCATCTCTGATGCAGGAAGTCCCTGGACCACAAATTACCGGAAGGTGGGGAAATACATCAGCAAAGTGTCACTCGCCCTACTCCATCCTGCTGTTGCTTGCAGTTGGACACAGACTTCAATGGTCCAAGAAAGACGTTTTTATGTGCTCAGGTAGCCAGGGGGAAAATTATCATCAATATAATCAACTGCATTTTTTGCTGGAGTGGGGTTGGAGTGTGTGGAGGGGAAGAAGTTGGGAGAACGGAAGGTGGGAGTCCTACCATCTGCTTCATACAACCACTGCTTCAGGTACCCCTGCAACTGCCTAAATGCCAAAGAACTGATCGATGGCACCAGTAGACATCTTCCAGAACAGCACTATCCCTGTATGGGTGTCTCCCCATAAATTTTAAGGTAGTGCCTTTCCAAATGACCTGCCTCCTAGCCAGACAGAAGATGGTCATGGTGGGAGAGGGGGTAACCCCAAGCACTCTGTCAGAGGGAAGGCAACAGGAGATCTACAGAGCCCACTGAACTAACTGAATGGGGGAGAAAAGGGGAAAAATTGGAACACCACCTCCCTCCCGGCCAATAGAATACATGTCTTGGGTCAGAGGCACCACAGACCAAACAGTGTCCCAGGCACAGAGGGAAAGCTGAACTTTTAAGGCCTCTCTTAGCAGAGAAGACCTGAAAGAACTCAGCTGGGCCGTGAGTTTGGATGGCAGATGCCCCAACAGAGAGGAGCCTCCTGACAGAGGTTATATGCAGGGTATATATCCCTACTGTCAGGAGATGTCACTCCTTGAAGGCCCCCTAACTGGCGGTGCAGAGTTAAATAATATGTGGAAAATTGCTAAAAGGCTAAATAAGATCACTCCATTTCTGAACAACCTGCTTCTGAACAAAATACAGGGCTGGACTGTGCACTGACAGAGCAGTGGAGCCTGTTTCAGCTTGTCACAAAAAAGGACAGGATCAGCCAGCATTTGAGCTGGGGTAGCACAAACCCTGAGCCCTAACACTGTTGTTTCTGAAAGCAGATGTGTTTCTTTTATGCCCTGAATGTGCTTGCCCCTCATCTCAGACCCCAAATGCCGAGGAAAGGAGGGTGCCACCAGGCCCAGACGTGTGGGCAGGAGGTGCCCGAGGCAGGTGCGGAGACACCACAGCGCAGGCGGCTGACACGTACCATAGCCCAGAGCTGCCTGGGGATAACCTGAGCATCTGGCAAGTCTATCTGCTGCAATGTTCTACACCATTTGTCCAAGATATTCTCTTCTCTCCCTCTGTGTGACTCTGTGCAGTGACCTGGTGGACCCCTAGGAAGAGTCCAGCTCCAATGCAATTAGCACAAACATCAGAAAACGTCTCCCTGCCGCACAACTCCATACAGCCAGGGCACAGCTTGAACATGTTTATTCTGTGCAAAGCTTATGAAGAATTTGCATTAGAAAACAGAGACAAATGGAAATTTTGGCTTTCGCTGCTGTTTTTAAAGGAAGTGCCACCCAAAGAGCTATTTACCTATTATCTAGATTCTGTTGTTGATAGTGCTAGTTTTTCAATATGAATTTTAAAAATTTATTTAAAGCAATATTAGGAAATGCATTTTACACCATGTAATTATATTAATAAAGAAATTTGTTTGATGTTAAATATTTATTCTTCTCTCCCTGTAATCATACTTCCGATGCTGCATACATTTAAAATGAAAAAATGCAATTTCAAATGTCTTCAACCTAGTTTTATGATTATTTGTCAATCACAATCTATTAAAGCCTTTGGGTTCTGAGTGGAGGGTTTGGGTTTTGGTGTTTTTGTTTCTTGGTGTTTTGTTTGGTTTTTTTTTAATAGTCTGTTTTGCTTTGGTTGGCACAGTGAAAAAAGTAATTTGGGTTTAGCATGTAGAATTTAACTAAGCTTTATTTATTTTATTGTCAAAAGTAATAATAGGGAGTAATTTAAGTGTTTTGAAGATGTGAATTTAGTGGTCATTGTAACATAATCCCATTAAGGTTAATAATGAATTACATCTGAGAAAGACTATGTCCTTTAATGCTAATGTCTTTTGAAAGGTGGATAAACCACTCAATTTAACAGCAAAGACAAATGTGCCGAGGAGCTGTAGTTGCACTGGTTTATTTGATGTTGGGAGGGTCTAATTTTGGTTTTTGTTTGTTTGTTTTGTTTTTGTGTAGTAGTGACTCCTGGTCATTGAAAACAATGAGGTGCCTCAGGCCCAGCATCACCAGCCAGGCAAGGGAGGGGATTGTCCCGCTCTGCTCTGGGCTGGGGTGGCCTCATCTCCAGTCCTGGGGGCAGTTTTGGGCACCTCAACATATGACAGATATAAAAGTGTTCGATATCACCCAGAGGAGAGACATAAAGATGCTGAAGGGTCTAAAGGGGAAGCCATGTGAGGAGTAGCTGAGATGTCTTGGCTTGTTCATCCTGGAGAAGAGGGGACTGAGAGGAGACCTCACTGCAGTCTTCAGCTTCCTCATGAGGAGAAGCAGAAGGGCAGGCACTGATCTATTCTCTGTGACGAACACTAACAGAACCTGAAGGAATGGCCTGAAGTTGTGTCAGGGGAGATTTAGGTCAGATACTGGGTTTTTCACCCAGAGGGTGGTTGGGCACTGGAACAGGCTCCCCAGGGAAGTGGTCACAGCACCAAGGCTGACAGAGCTCAAGGAGCACACAGTTGTCCTGTGCAGGGCCAGGAGTTGGACTGGATGATCCTTGTTGGTCCTTTCCAACTCAGGAAATTCTGTGACTCTATGATTTGCATAAAGTCATTCCCAGAGGTGACCAGCTCCCTCAAATAATCACCATCCATGTGCCATGATTGCAAACCTCACTGGAAGAGTTTCACCAAAGATTTCCCAGCAGGTCTTGGTCATGGTGTGCACAGAGAGCTTGAAGCAGCCAAGATGGGCTGAAGAGCTAAACAATTCAGAGAATGTAGCAGCCCTAGTTCTAATTTGGCTCACTAAACTGTGTTCCTAAGCAACCCATGGGGTCTTTCACAGACACCTGCATCCAGGATACCAACTTCAAACTTCACTCAGAGGTGCTGCAGTGCCCCAGAGGAGAGAGATTCCGCTTCTTTGCCAGCAGTGGCAACATTTTTTGTGACGTGCAATAGCTATGAAGTAAAAGGTAGATCACTCTTAAGTGTGATTTGGCTCTTTTAAGAGCAAAAGGAATGCACCCAAGAACTGAAACAGAGTCCACAAAGGAAAGCCCTAAGTTATGGCTCACACTAGCCTGAGGAAGAAGTACTTTCCCTTTGGAGTCTTTTCAGATCCTTGTAGCAGAGACCTGGTGGGACAGCTCTCCATTCCCACTCAGGGAGGACAAACATTACTAGCAGGACACCAGGCAGAAGCTCCTCCTGTGTCCTGCCATTATATTTGTGTCAGTCAACTAAGTCTTCATCCTGTTTAATTTATAAGAGCTAAGGAGATCACATTACACAGTGGTACAACCACAAAATCAGCGCTGCTTTGCCCAGCAAATAATGGTAGACGTTGCTTCTGATTACAATTGGTTCAAGGGGGCAACAAACCTCACAGTATGTGCAGCCTTCAAAGCACCTATTAAAAATACATTTTTATGTTGTAATTGCTTACTAAAAACGATGCATCGATTTCTTTCCCTCACATCTGAGAAGCAATTGCACAGACGTATTCAGAAGAATGCACGTAATATACTTGAAACACTAAGCATGAAAAATCAGTTTAGATTTCACTGAGTGTGAATTTGGGGAGAAAAATTATCCTTCCACCTTCTCACTACTAATGCAGTAGGGTTTATTTTTGAATGAGGCAATATGAGCTTAAATTAAATGTCAAATATAATTTAACATTAAAGCATGAAGTGGCTGAGCATGTGCGTGTCAAAGCTAGCAGCTCTTCTGAGTGGTTAATTGCTATCTACAAAATAATAACCTATAAAAAGATCTCTCATTTTCAGTAGTGAGGCTTAAATTTACTGTACTGGAATAATTCTAACAAAATAGAGCTTAGAAGCCTTTTTAGTCACCCATGCCACATGAAGACACACAATGACAAATAAAAACATGTGCAATCTGGCTGCCTACTTCTCCGGGAGATGTCTAGACTCCTTTTATAATCAGCAATGAGAAATAGACACTTCTAGCCTGTAGTTCATCTTGTCCTAAACTAGATATCTAAAATAGGCCAGAAGAAACACATCTGAAAAATGCCCGTTTGTATCCACTGACTGTAAAGGGAGCCAGCAGTGATTAATTCAGAGGTAGAAAGCTACAAGGCAATGTGTAGTTTTGATTATTTTCTGCCAACATGATCAACTGACCAATTCTGCAATTACATTTTTTTTTTCACTGACAACTGATAGGTAACTATTATTAGTGTTAGAAAGCGACTATTTTATGCAACATGCTGCCCACTTTAGAAAGCAGTGAAATCCTTGCCAAAAGAAACTCTCAGTCTGAGACTGTAGCTCTGGGGCAGAACTCCAGAAAGACATTACAACAGCCAAAACAGCTAAAACTGTCCCAAGGGACCTAAGCTTCCATGCAGTTGCTTAATCCTAGCTACACAAATAGGACAGATATAGACGACTTTTTAAATGAATTTCTGGCTACCAGTGGGCAGAGTTCTGTGTGCTGTAGTACAATGGACTGGCTAGAAACCACCACTAAACCAGCTGAGTTCTACTTGAAGGAAGGGGCAGTTGCAGTAGGGGAGAAAAAACAGAGGGGAGCACATGCTTTTTATATTGGTATACTCCTTTCTCAAGATTAAGTTATGAACTAAGCTTCCCTTTTTTTTTTTGTTTGTGGTATTCCTAAATATGTAAAATAAATAACACAGAAAATCAGACTCAAATGCACTAGGAACAGCTAGACAAAATTCTGAGGTGTGAAGTTAACAGCAAAGCTGTCACTGACTTCAATTGATTCACAACTTCAATCCTTCAGTGCTTAGAACAACTAAAAATCTAAGATTTTTTCCAGAATATGAAATAAACTATATGTCACTGTAATTTCTCTATGCAACTATTTCTGCAAGAAGAAGGAGGAAGAAATTTGAGATAAGGAAAACAAGAAATGATTTTTGTAAAGGCGTTATCACTGGGGGCAATGAATATGAAAACAATAAACTATAATTTTCATCATGATTTCTTGTTTGTTTCCAAAGTGTTATATCCACCAATACAGAAGTTTTGATATAAAAGTTGACAAGGGTCATGCAAATTACATGATGGAGAGTGTTGGGAAGTTAAATTAACAGAGGAACCTGAACACTAAATACACCTTAAGTAGCAAGAATTACTATAAAATCATAAAACACTGAGGCTTCTAAATGCTAGACATAATAAGGAGTGAGTAATATGGATGAAAGAAATGGAGGGTAAGCAGGAATCACAGGGGAATGAGTACACAATTCCTGTCCAAGACTTTCTACCAAAACAATGCCTCTAAGTGCTACGGTGCTGCCTTTTTATTTTATGATTAATAACTTTGAAGCCTAAGCAAGGCCTAAGTCTCACTGAAAATTACTGTGTTGTTTGCTCTCCAGTGTCCAAAGTCAGCACAGACAGCAGGCAGGAGCCCAACACGGGACAAGGCCAAGGCAGCTCGTGCCCTGGTGCCACAGCCACGCTGCACAGCCACTGCCAAATCTGCAAATCTGCGGGAGGCTTTCACACAGTGGCATGAGCCCTGGGCATGCTGCTGACATCCTCCACCGCTGCCAGCTTGGCCACCGCTCGCCCTCCCCATGGGCGGTCGGGTGCCAGCCATGAGCTCCACCTGCCTGCTGGGCCACATTGGCAGCGGCGTCTCAGCACAGCCAGGGCAGCCCTGACCCACCCCACCTGCAGCAGCGGGAGCACAGGCCTTGGTCTGCCAAAGCAACGGGGGCTCTGTGTAGCTGGGGAGGCACAGCAGCCATGGGGGTGAGTCCTCATCCCTGTGATCTCTGGCTGATAAAGACACTGGAGGTCCAGAGCATTATTTCCAGCCCTGGCACAGTGTGCACAGGACAATCCTCCTCTGCTGCCATCCCTCCCCTTGACATACCATGAACAAGCACAGAGGGGCTCAGTTTTATTTCATGCTCCCAGCTAAGATCTAAGTTGGTGAAGGGCCTAGAGGGGAAGCCCTATGAAGAGTGGCTGAGAACATTTCGTCTCTTCAGCCTGGAGGAGACTGAAGGGAGACCCATTGCAGTTACAACTTCCTTGTAAGGGGAAGAGGAGGGACAAACACTGATCTCCGTGGTGGCCAGTGACAGGGCCTGAGCCTGAAATTGTGTCAGGAGAGGTTTAGGTTGGATATTAGAAAAAAGCTCTAGACTCAAAGAGTGGTTGGGCTCTGGAACAGGCTCCCCAGGGAAGTGGCCAAAGCACCAAGCCTGACAGAGTACAAGAAGTGTTTGGACAATGCTCTTGGGCATATGATGTAACTCTTGGGGATGGTCCTGTGGAGGGCCAGGAGTTGGACTCGATGACTCTCGTGGGTCCCTTCTAACTCAGCTTATTCTATAATTTTTTGCATTCCATTTGATTTCCAGTTTGATGACTGCTAGGAGCTTGCTGATGTGGCTCCTCCTCCACATGTAGCTTGTGTTAAGCTGTTAATAACGTCAATGCCTTTCCTGCACTGTGACTTCTGCCAACTCTCTGCTGTATGGGCTCACAAAGGGACATAAGGACTATCTTCCCTGGTAATAGGCACAGGTCCACACCACAGAAAGCAGAAGGCTGTGATAATCATATCTTCCTCATTTCAGAGCTTTCCTGTATTTTGATACCTTTTGACAGCCCAGGACAGGAGAAAAAAAAAGAAAGACTGGCACTTTACTGAGTAGAAAAAACACCTACTCAGTTTACTGAAAAAGACAGTGTAACATCCAAGGGATGCTTTACTCTGTGGAGTGACTTGCATTGAACTTGCATTTCAAGAACATCCCTGTGCAGTGACTCAATGGTGAGAACCGAAAGTGGGTCAGAAGAAAAGGCCTGTGTGGAAACAATGGCAGTAAAACTCTGGCAGGGCAAATGTTACTTTACCTGGTGTCAGGTCTGCTGACAGCAGTTAGGCAGGGATTATTATCTATTTAACTGTTTGGAATTTGGAACTGGTGCAGTGTGATGTAGAGTAATCACTAATTTATGTCATCTGGTTTCTCCTTTTTAGCTTTGATTCTTAGGCTACTCTACAGACCTAGAGATCTCTACACATGCTACCTGAAGTCTGGTAAGCTGCTCCCATCAGTGCCATGATGCTTCATCAACATAATTCACCAGCAACTCTGTCTTCTGTATACTTGAGGTCATAATGAATGTTTTAAAATAAGAAGTAATTTCTTTGCCCGCAAAAGAAGATCTGAATACTTTACTGGTCATCATATTAAAAACCTACCTGCAGTATTTGTTGTATGGTCTCCTAGTCTTCCACAAGTTAAACTCCATCATAAATAATTAAGAACTTTGAAACCTCAAGATATGCTGATTTAACAGTAAAGATGTGTTGTAGCAAATGAACTTCAGCAAATTTTGCTGAGGTGGTTTAGATGTTACTGCTCTCAGTTATTTTTTCTGTCTTTCTGCCAAAGTTACTGCCCCTGGACAGAAGGAAAGACTAAAACCTGGGCCCATATCTCAGACAGCCCTTTCAAACTGCTGAGATATCAGTCTGCAAAGGGACATCCTTGAAGTACAGGTGTCCAGTCTTTTTCTGTTGACCTTGACACAGGGCAGAGTTGAAATAAATATCTCCATCTTAATGACAAAAATATATAACCCCAAAAATATATAAAAACTACCTCAGTTTTCTCTCCCACTTGTTCTCAATGAATTCAAGTCACAGCCTTGTATCTCTACAACTGTCCTGTCTCAGCTAGCTGCTAATTTTAGCCACGGTATTCCATTATAGGGCAAGATGAAAAGCAAGTTATGAAAGGATGTGAGGCATAGCTTTCCTAAACCCTTTATATTTTTAAGTTCCTCACTCAGCTCCCAAATACCTTTTCTAGTTCTCTCACAATTCTAGCATACAGAATGGAAACACAAAGTGCCAAACAGATGCAGCTATTTGTAAGAAAAAGCCAGAACCTTCTGTCCTCTCTCAGTGATCTCTGACTTTCAGAATCTTGCCTTAACATTCATCAAATATTCCCTTTGTCTGCTGTCATCCCTCTTAAATACATAAAGAGCTCATTCATGAATGTATAAACTTTTGTCAGTCTCTAAAGTAAATGGAGTTTTCTTTTAAAATGCTTTAAATCAAACTCACTCAGTGCATGGTGCTCTGTACTGTTATCCTCCTTTCTTCAGAGACTGTGTCTGCTTTTGATCCTTTATTCCTGACTTCTCCCTAGCACTGATTTCTCTGTCAATTTGGGAGCTGTGCCCTGTGTTAATGTTTAGGCAGAGTATTTTGATGTTTTTCCTGTCTCACTTTTAAAAAAATTCTCTCTTAAAATTGGTGCTGATAAAGGTTAAAGATACTCAAAGATAATGTAATTGAGACTTTTGTTCTCCCCCGCATCAGCACTCCATTATATGAAGAAATAGTCAAGCAAATGTTGAAGGACCAGAGACTCCCTCTGAGATGCATCAAGCTCTGCATCTGCACTGGCAACAAACTTTGGTTCATCCCACTACAGTATTAGGGCCCAAACTCACAAAGGACCAAAGACCACAGTCCAGGAAAAAGTTCCTCTTCAGGAAGCAGTACTCAATTTCTAAATTTCCTACTTGAACCTATTTCATGCTAAGGGAAATATGATCTTGCCTTGCTAAGCCATTTCTGTCATGCTGTGCAAGGAAACCACCACTTTGGATTCAGGAGGCCATCTCTTCCCAAAAGTCATTCAATATTCTTTGGACACTGCTTCATTCTTCATTTCTCTAATGGTTAAATCATCTTTACTCTTCCAGTGAGAAGACTGGCAACAAAGCAGCAGACACTGAGTCAACTTTAAGACAGAACATAGCTGAAAGAGCAAAGAAATCCTTCTTTGGTGTATGTGTGCGTATATATATATACACACACATTAATTTTTGTATAAACTTTAGTATTACGCTCACTTGCAGAGATAGAGACGTCTCTGTTAAGAAGCAATGGAGAACTCTGAGATAGAGTAATTGGAAACATGTCCTTCTGCAGCTCCTATTCACTGCTGGTGTTCAGCAATAAAAAGAGAATTGCAACCATGAATCACAAACACTACTGTGCTGTCTTAATACTGCCTTTCAAGAACTGAAAAGACAAATACCACTTAGTCAAGGAGAAACCCTCATATATCTGATACACCTCCAAACACTCTGTGATTAATCTTTTTTCTTAAAACCAAACAAAACCAAACAAACAGTGATTGAACAAAAAAAATCCCACATCCGACAATCTAGATTTCTAAAGCTTTGATGGAATGAGGCCACTGGTGAGCAACAGTAGAACTTTACATAGGAAAAAACCCCCAAACACTTCAATAAAGCTATCAAAAGAGCTATTCTTTTAGGTAGTTTTGGAGTAAATAAAACAACACTTACTCCTTTAAGTGATTTGTTTGCATTAAATGATTCATTTGCATTTATTTGTCTAATCCCAGAGAGGTTATTGTGTGGCAGCATACTCACACATTCAATTGGGCTATTCTTGAAAGCCAAGTGGTGTGGCTTCTAAAGTGGGAGTGTGGATGCTGGATTGCAGCAGAGTTGGAATCCCCTACATGAATTGAAAGAGTTGGCTATTCGGTATTGTCCGTATCACGCTTGCTTGTTGAAAGAACATCAACCTTTCAGCAGTGGGAATTGGGTGGCCTGGGGAGCAGGAGGGATTCCTGAGGCACCGTGTGACCCTTTGGGAATCCCTGTGAGATGTGCTTGCAAAAGCTCTGCTGGCTGCCTCTGTTCTTGCTGTGAACGCATTTTGAACAACTTCCACAAGCCTCTTCAGGATTATGGTCTCATAGTGCTCAACTGGAAGGCAATGAGAGTGTGCACTGCAGATCCTTCCACAATGTCATGAACACCCCTCATGCTTCAAGGTGGGATGGGAAGGTTTTGGTTAGGCTAGCTGCCACTGTCATTTTTTCCTACATGCTCTTGCTGCTTCTCTTGCCCTGTCACCGGCCCTCATCTCGATCAGGGAGCTGAACTAAGAGACTATAAAGAATGTGAAGTCCTCAGATTTTTGTCCATCTAGCATCCTGGACTGGTTCACCATGACTGATCATGGGTTTAATTTAAGAAAGAAAATAGATGCAGATAGCTGGGATAGGTCAGAAGAAAGTTTTTACAATGGTTTAACTATATTCTTAAACCATACCCTCAAGTCTGTCTGTCTGTCTGTCTATCTATCTATCTATCTATCTATCTATCCTCCCCAATGTGCCAGGATGTAGGAGCTGTGGTTGAAAAAGACACTTACGTAAGTGCTAATGCAATCAGAATAAATGGTGACATTTAGGCAGGGGCAATGTGGGGGTGAGACAGCCATTACATAATGTAATTGGAGATTTATCCACCAAAGCTTTACACTTGGAGTGGCACAAACTGGATGTCCCAGAAACCAGCAGTTAAACAAACACTGAATTTGTAAACCCATTCAGAATTTGTAAAAAGTATTGTTGTTTTATTACTGTTATTTATCTTGATCGCGTTTGTTCTGCTTAGAAGAAATAAAACACAGGCACTCTTTGCCTTAATTGCTGGGCCTATTCTTTAGCAAACAATGAAAAGTGATTAGAGATGTTTTTTGGCATGCACAGTCCAAAACCACCTAGTGAGAGTTCAAAGAACAAAGCAAATGCTTATTGAAAGATATTACTCAGCTAACTAAACTTGTATATCTTAGAGTCAGACATTTTTTCGGCATCTTTACCCCATTTATCAATGCACAATTACTGTCACTATTGTGTTGTGTCATTAGGCGTAAGGTTACAAGTGCCAGTCGGAATAAAAAAATTGCAGTAATGTTGGCATAATTTTTCATTATCATCTTCATTAACCACAGCTAGTGGGAGTAAGAGTTTATCCTTGCTGTTGTCATTGTCATGACAACGCTTCCAAAGCTTGTCTGCCGAGAGTTCACCAGATACAAAAAACTGAATGTCCTCATTATTCCACTTCTCACACTCTCACCCATGCCAAGGGTGATCCGAGATGCACAGGGCCCTTGATTTATCCCCTGTGATTTCTCTTGACAGCCTGGTATGGTGTCTCAGCTTAAGGCAATTGGTCTGATTTCACAGTTTAATTACTGCTAATCTGAAGGAGCGTGGCCAATGCTAATGAGCCAGCAGCAATCAAAGCAGTAATGGCTAAACTCATCCTGTTTCATTCTTCTTCTTTTTTTATTAAAACACCCCTGCCCTGAAATAAGCAAGTAATTTCTCCTTCTCTGCACAACTGCAGTGAAAGAACAGATGAGCTTCATGTACAATTTGGTGTTATTTCAGATGCAGACCATAAGATTCCTTTATATTTTTTCACTTAAACCTCTGCTTACTGTTAGTTTCCAAACAGCTTTGAGTCAAGAAAAGAATCAATAATTAGAAAAGACTCATTAGCGGATCACTAGCTCAACTGCAGAACATCCATGCTGGCACACTGGGGCCAAATTTTGGATGGAGGTCTCCTTGATTTTTGCAGCTGGGCATCACTGAATTATGCAGAGAATAAAAATACCCACAATGGCACTGCAAAAGAGAACCTAGAATATTCAGAAGGGGCTTTATTGTAACAGAAATTAATTACAAAACTGGGTAACAATCTACCCTGCAAAATGACCCACACCTTTGGTTAACACCATCCAATAGCAGCAACTTGCACACTTCCTTTTCTTGAGCTGAAATAGATGAACAAAAGCATGGAAAAAATCTTCAGATCTGATTTTTTGTCAATCATGCCAGTCAAATACCTGGAATAACTGTAGGGAAAAAAAAAATGAATTGGCCTTGTATCTGCTTTTCTCTACATCCATCAGCTGTGTTACAAATTCCTTCAGAAATTTTTCTTGGTCTTTTTCTCCCTCAGTAGAACCTTGATTTTAAATATTTACCAAATTTCACTGTGACAATTTTATTAACATACAAAACCTTTCACTCTTTAATGATTCTCCAAACAGAAAGTAACTAATCAGAAGCAAGAGCCACAACATCAGTGTAAATCCTGGCTACTTCAGCCATCTTCATACAGATATTCCATGTTTACTCTGGTGAGCCATATGCAGACTCTTGCTCTTTGGAATTGAGAAGGAAAGCTGTGTTTTGGTGCTACTGTGTGTGATTTATGACACATTAATAGAAGGTTAGGCAATATTTTGCTTGTTAAATGACACGGGAGGAAGATGTGTAGAGAAATCCTCCATAAAGAAAATAGTTTAGAGCAAATTTTGAAGAATATGAACTTCTTGGTTTGTGCTTGTCTCGTGCTTGTCTCAAGCTTATCTGCCATTACTTTAAATTCGGTGTTGCTCAGTTAATCTGAAAGAAAATAGTTTTTTCACAATTTTGTGGCACCTAGGAATACCTGACCAGTGCAAAAAATCACATCTTCCTTGCAGAAAAAGGTGTTTAATAAAACGGTAAATATTAGGACGTATGATTTGCTTTTTACAGCAGCATCATTTAAACGTGTAAAATAGCAGGACAGTGGCCCTTTGTAAGATTAAGTCTATTATAAATAATTTTATCTCATCCCTCCACTAAAAAGCTGTTCCATCAATGATTGTTTCACACTCACAGTGTTTTGTATTCGAAAATACAAAAGTCCAGATTGTAATGCTACAGAGATCTGTTATTTTGCACTATTTTAAGAAGTATTTAACTTATTTTTTCCTTTTTTCTTAAACTCTGTCTCAGCACAAGGAAAATAATGCTATGGGTACTCACAAAATATGGCTATTTCCGTAAGACATATGAAAGAAAGAGAGTGTCACAAGAGGGGAACATCATTCTAATAATATTTTATACTTCATCATAGCACTGTCAGAAGATGCCAGTGGAGACTCTAAGTCATTTTAAAGAACCACTTCATTTACAGGGAAGGAGTTCACTCCTAATTAAGTTGGAAAGCCTCCAGGGCTTTCTCCAGCCTTTGCAATTCTGATTTCCTTGGAGAACTCTTGGTAAATCTAAGAGATCCAGAGATTTCAGTGTGATTAAGACCCTATTGACACAGACATTAAAATGGCACTAGTCAAACTATGCCATAAACCTCACACACAAAAAACCCAACCTGTCCACAACAGCTCATGTAAACTGAACTAGAAATCTGTTGGAATGACAATAATACAGCATAACTATGAGGAACAAGTGGTGAAAAGGAAAAGAAGGAAAAAGATCTAGGTTCAAATCACTTGTCCCCCTTAGTAAAGCTCCTCGATACTCATCTGCCTTAGATGGCTGAGGAACTGGGAAACCTTGATGTAAAGCAAAAAAAAAAAAAATAAAGCAAGGAGTAAGTTTCAAACAGTGTATGAAGGAGTTAAAATTCTTTTATCTTCTCACTTAGAATGGTTCTATATGGCAAGAATTTAATCAGGTGCCACCAAACTGATGTTGTATAGCTACATGAAAGATCGGAAGCCCTGTAAATAAAACTGACATTTCCATATAAGAATAAATTCTCTGGTTTGTTTCACTGAGAAACTCCCCAAATCTATCAGTACAACAGGCAGAAGAAATGTGGCACAATATTATTATAATTTTAATTTTAACTTTAATTTTAATAATAATAATATACAACTATAAGATGAGAATCAACCTGATTTCCACTTACACCCCTATTACCTCATTCTGAACTAAACTGATTATGTCTAACATAGCAGTGGACTGTCCATATATATCCACCCTGACACACAAGGCAAGGAAATATGCATTCTTATTTGTAGTTTGTCCTTTTTTATTGAATATCCTTCAGAAGGTCTAAGTTGATAAGAAGTTGTCAGTCAAGAGTAAGTAGCAAACACAGGGACTTGGGCAAAATTGAGGCCTTGTAAATTTGGGTCAAAGAGAGCAAGCTGCACTGAAAAGAAGTAATTTTATGTCATTCTGAATAATGGAAAGTACCACAGCCATTGAATTATCCTTCTCTTCCCATAAATAGGAATTACTAGCAGAAGTGGAAAGCCTTTTTGTTACAAAAATGATAGAAGCACCAAGTTAGAGATGTCATTAACAAATGTAGGGTGTTTTAGTGAAGTGTGGTGTGATGGACCCTCTGACAAAGGAAACACAATGATGAGAAAAGACTTCTAAAAAATGATGCAGGGACACATTAGTCACATGGAGGCAATGAAATCCAAAGAACAGACCATCAAGAAATCTCAGTTGATTTCCTTCCGGATGTCGTGACCTAGGAGGTCAGCCGTTTCAGTCAGCTGTGGACTGGCATCTTGGTACTCTCCCCCAAAAGGGAACTGCTCAGACAATAATCTACCATAGAGGCCAGACACAGAGCTGCTGAGACTACACTTCTTGCACACTTAGAACTGGCTCAATTTTTAAGTTGCAATAAAGCAACTACCTTCTATTATTCTAAAATAATGTTACTGCTGAGGTGTTTTTTATTGCAAGACAGGAGTGAGACTGCAGTATCAGGTCACTGCTGTGGAAAAGAAGGGATCTGAGGAATCACAAAGAAGAGTCGGGAGAGGGGGCATTTTAAGTGAACACAAAGGAAGAAAACCAAAATGAATAGAGTGATCTTCAAACAGAAACAAACGTCAGAGGCAAAGGAAAATAAAAGAAAGCAAACTTGGTTTGTTTAGCCACCAAGACTAATTCCCCTTCCTGTTAGAAAAGACCTTCATAGATCAAAGTATTAGAGCATTCTGAATTTCACTTTGGCTACCAGTGATATCCTGATTAGATTTGTATTTAAACAGAATTCTCATACATTTCAATTATCAGAATCATTGGAGCCAAATGCTCTTTCAAGTTAGACCTAAATTATCCATTCTCTAACAGAAAGTGAAAAGGCATACAATATTGATACCCAACATTGTTCTGCAGAGCCATATATACTTTTAGCAGTCATGAGCCTAAAGAGAAGCATTCTGTATTCATACAGTTCCCCTGGCAAACTTAACACTTGCCACAGCAAACAAAAGCAAGCTCATTCTTGGTTTTAATTTTTTTAATATCCAAAGGCTAGGCTTTCATCCTAGTCTTCAAAATTTTTCTTCATAATAATTCCTCCTGTGTGCCCAAAATGATAAAAGAAAATAATTAAAAGATACTACAAAAGGTACCGATTTTCATGTATTTGGGCTAGGCACCTTCTAAAAACAAGTGGCCTTGATGGCATGCCATTTGAGGGGTAAAACCAGACGTACCCCAAACCAGGAGTCTCTTCAAACAGTGATGTGTGATCTAGGGAGTTGCACATTTCCATATTGCTGGCAGTGAACAGGAATCTAAATACCTATTGGTACAGCCCTGAAAGATAAGCATATTCACTGCTACCGAGAAACACCTTAATACCACCCAAGCACAACAAAGAGAAATGAAAGGTATCTCTATGACAGGTCTGGGCATCAATGGGAATTGTACCTGTTCTTAAATGCACATGGACATATATAAGGTGAGAACATTCATTATTCACTCAAAACTCATCAAACTATGAATTTTGTAAATACACACTTTTCTGACTTAACACCTGCATTTTGACTCTAGGATTTTTAAATTACAAAGATTTTTTTGTTTTTTCACATTCCATATTGCCTCAACTTTTACTTGCTGCTGTTCAATAGACCCTAGGGGTCATACTGTTACTGTGTCTTGTGCTGTCTGTAAAATCATGAAGAGCATGCAGGATAATAGGGAGAATTCATCAACACAGTTTTTCAGCACATAATCTTCCAGATTATACCATCCTCCTACCTTCCAGAATTTTACTGCTCAAAGATGACTCTGAATCACAGTCAGCAAGACAAATTTCATCAGTGCTTGATGCCATTGTGGACCTTTGACTGTTCTGTGGCTGCTCCCATCCTCCCTGCTCTGCTGCTGAAAGTAGCCTCTTTGCACTCGTTGTGTTTTCTCACAAATTCCTTCCACAGTATCTACACAAGATCCTACTTCTATTCCCAGACACTTTCCTTATTATAGCAATTTTCTCTAAAGGATGATGCTGTCTACCTCATCTGCAAGACACAGGAGAAAGCAAAGATGCTTAAAAATGTCACGGTCATCCAGATATATCCTCCACATGTATCTCCTGATCAATGTCATCTGTAAGTCCCAATTTCTGCGTGGTACTACATGCAGTTACCTGGGACTGAGATCAGCTATTTCCCCATCTCACAAGATGTATTTTTGAAACCCTAATAATAATAATGCACAATAATAAAAATTAAATACCAAAGACTGTTTGCAACTTTTCCCTTATTCTGATGAAATTACAAGTGAAACAAATCTACTATATATATTTCTAACACCACACCACCAACATATCTGAATTATGGTTTTCTCTTGTTTGATAGTTTAAATAATTTTAGAAAAATGTTAGGTGAAATGTTAGGTGCACACCTGCTGTTTCTACTGAATACTTTGTCTGTAAGGTAGGATAACCCTACTCACAATTCACTGTTCTCTTGCACAGAGAAAACCCAGAAATTATAGTGTGAATTTACCGGCCAGGTTCAGGTCTTATTTCAAGTAGGTAAAATGTCTGGGCTGGAAAATTCAGATGTAATTCATATGTACAGTGTCTCCTCTTGGGATTTTATAGGGTGTAAATGTCCATTACCCAGTTCTACCTCACCAGGTGAAATTCTGGAGTCAGAACCTCACTTTGCTTCTCATCTGTGAGAAGGAAAAACATCAAAGGACCTTCCATTGCTAGAGAGAAACAAGGTCATCATCATTATCAGTAGTAACAGCTCTAAATGGATGTACAAAACTTTTGTAGAGTTGGAAATGTGGCACAAACAAGTTCAGATGCAAACTGTTTTGTATTATCCAAAGCCTCTGTGCACAGCATTTTTCCTTTTTAACCCTTCTGTAGCAAACAGCAGCTCTTTAAAAGGATGCCAGAAGTTTCCCTGCCATTTTTGTGGCAATATTTAGTATTCACAGAGGCACATTTCAAGGTGTCAGTAGCTGCAGCTGTCCTTATTTGTGTGGTCCCAAAAATCAGGTTCGAATAGGACTTCTGCTTCTTATATGCCCTGGTGAGTCTGTCAGCCTGCAGCCCCCAAATTTAGCAGATGGCCGTGTTTAGCCAGTGAGCCACAGGAATGACAAAGAGCAGGAACCCTCTCTCCTTTCACCATTCAGAAGGCCCTGAAGCACAATTCTGAGTAGGGGCTCCAGGATATTTATATATATAACGGGAAAATAGTTTAAAAAAATAATTCTTAATTCTAAACTGTTTAATCACTTCAGTTGAGATGATGAGCTAAGTCAGGCCATTCTACCTGCTCCTACTCTTTAGTTGTCTCACATGACAGCCAGTGTCATCCTCTACAATAATCTCTGTAGGACAGAAAGAAAACCAAACACACACCTTCCATTTCAAATTATTTCTAGTAAGTTGTATGAGTCATCTTTGTCAATATAATCCAGAGGATAATGAAAGCCTTCAGAAAAGCTAACTCAGGTTACTCTTTCCATCAGACCATTAAGCATGTCTAGAACTCTTTAAATCTTTTTTTTTTTTTTTTTTGCAAATGTTGTTAAGCTTTGTAGCCATGTTCCTCAAATAAGAAGAGATCTGATTTTTCTTACATATGCTACTTGCAATCAGGAAAAATAAAAAATGTGCATGAGTTATCTTTAGGCTCCCTGTTTGGTATCTTCATTTGATTCAGTACATAGCAAGAGATGCAACACATATGTTTAGAAATAGCTTAATTGCTACCAAGGACTTATTTTTGTACTATTTTTGTATTATCTTGTATTTGCCTCCTTCCCAGCCACTGAAACAACAGCAGTGGATGGTAGCAGGCAGTGTCATAAACATTTTATACTGTACGTATAAAATAATATGTATTAATATCTCTACTTCTCTCCTTTTAAATCTTCTTTAGCAGTAAAAGAGGCAATATCATCCTAGCTGGACATCGAGTAACTCATCAGTGCAATGAAGGCAGTCTGCTTCCCTCTTGTTTAAGATCATCTTCTGACTCAGACATCATCTTGTTGGTTTACACTTAACTTACCTCATTATCTTTTCAAGCATAAAAAGATGATACCTTCTTTGCTACTTAAATAGAAACTCTGGACATAACCAAACACTCCACACAGACCAAAAAAAAAAAAAAATCTCCTGGTTAAGATTTTTTTAGTCTGTCTTTGCCTGTGAAAACCACAAAAAAATCCAGACCACACTGTAAGGATATTTCTCATTTCTCCTTTGCCTTAGGCCAAAGGCACCTGGGCTACTGAACAAGTAAATTTTCCCTCACCGATGACCAATTTTAGAGCTGTACCCCTTCGTGGTTGTTACTTGAGCCAGTTTAATTGCTCTTTAGCTCTTGCCTGAGGATATGCCTGTTCCTTCCTCCAGTCCTCTTCCAAGAATCCTCACCTTAACATAAAGAAAGCAAGGGAATGTGATGCACAAAAAAAGAGACCAAAACATCTCTCTGGGAAGCCAGAAAGATGGGGAAAGGGAGAACAACTTTGTGTTTCTTCAGGTTTACCATCAGAGCACACACTGAAGCAGGGTGGGATGGGAATTTCTCCTCTTCAGAATGATATTAATGGTACTAAAATAATAGTAATACAATTTTCCAGGCTTGAGTCTCAGTGGTCCATTCTCATGAAAAAAAGCATGTAAAATATCCAGAGAACTGAAGAAAGCTGAAAAAAGGATTCTTTTACTAATCTGTCCTCATTTAGCCCAAAACTGCCAGATTATGTTCCCCAACATAAACTTCTAGCTTCTGTCAATTAAAAATTTTGTGTTTTCCTGAGCTGGAAGTTGTAACCAGACCATTGTATTTAACAACCTTTGCTGCATCTTTCTGTCTTGAATTTGTCCAATCTTTTCTTAAAGCTCTTTAAACATGTGATATCTAAAATATCCTGCACCAACTAAATCCTCAATTTATTTTGCATTAGGAATTAAAAGTGCTTTCCTGCTGCCTAGCAATTTCATGGTGCCCCTACTTCTTATTCTGTGGTAGCAGGGCATGATCAACTCCTTTCTGCATCCTCTAGATCATTTATAATCTTGTACATCCCTTTACATCTTTGCTCTTCACACCATTATGCACATCATGAGACTCCTTTTTCCACAGGATGAAGAGATTTGGTGCATTCAGTCTCTGCCTGTACAGAAGCTGCTCAATTCCCCTGTTCAGGCTGGCACCTTCTCTGCAGCTCCTCTAGTTCCATCACATCCAGCTGGAGACAGGGTAACAAAAGCTGCACATAGCTTATGAAGCACAGGAACATCACAAGTTAGAGCTGGAAGGTATTTTCTTTTCTGTTCTGTTCCTTTTCTGGTAACTCCTTTTTGTTTGATGAAGTTGCATTTTTACAAGCTTCTGGGCTGAGTGCCAGCATGATGCGAGATGCCTTGATGTTTTTAGTGTTATTCTTCTGAACTCTGACTTCTCAACAGTCATGTGTCCTGTGGGATAGCTTCCCGGGAAAGAAACGAATTGGCCATGACTGAACTGTCACTGCTACCTGTGTACCAGCCACCTCTGCTATAGATATCATCTCAAAGCAAGTGTTGCTGCTTTGGAAAGGTCCCTGTGGGAGAAGGCAGGTCCACACCATGGCTGAGCAGCTGCATTAGACACCACAGTATTCTAATGTAATTAGAAAACAGCTGGGAAGGAACAGTCAATTGTTTTTTGGCAGTCACGGCCAATTTTGCACCAATGCAAATGATGAATCAAATCCTGCAAGTTTACAATATCTGCTGAGAGCATAATGGCAGAAGCCATGCTAATGATTTTAAATCTTGTTTATGCCATTTTTGGCTGATGGAGTAGTCTCCTGTCCCCTAGAAGCCTCCAGTGTGAAGGAATTCCCATACATTGCACCATAACACCTATTGGGCAGGGGAGAGGAGAGCCAATCTGTAAGGTATGGAAATCAGGCAGCCACCTTTCGGCCACAGACTAAACATAGTATGTTCTTCCTTTCTGGAGCAAAACCCATGCTGTTGACCCATGCATTACTCAGCCACAGCAAATAAACATAAAATTTTCAAGAGAGAATAACATGAAGTACCCCATTACTACCAGGCTGCTCCTCCCTGACTATCAACCCCAGTCTACCCACTACATAGTAATGCATCAGAAATATTCATCCAGGAGAACAGTGTTATTCCTTTAAACGTGTTCCTCATACTAGTTCTTTTAACAAATATCTAGCCCTCTTAAGACTATCGAATATAGCCTGTAAACTATCACCTGCTCCTAAAATGTGTGCAACTTTACTGTCTCAACGATGATGATAATCTCTAGGGCCACATTCTCTTGCTGAGGCCCCCCACATGATCTTTCAAAATTATTGCATGTGTCAGCTGGGATTGAAAATGCTTCATAGGAGGATAACTGCTAAAAAACATATTTTTGCCTTTGTAGTAGTTCCTGTTAACATGAACAAATGGAATCCACTTAGCAATGTTTGCATGAGTGCAAACTTTGAGATAAAGACATTAGAAACAATATCTCAAAATGGCCCTTTGCCCTTCTTGTTCTGGCCCAAAAATAGCTGCATATAAGTCTTGAGAAGGCAGTACTTTTGGCCAGATAGTCAATAATTTTTATAGAATTAGCATGGGACAGAAATGCCATCCAAAAATGGATTCATGTTTAATCTGGTAATCTGATCCCATATGACACTTTAAAGAGTGGGAGGAATTAGTGTTTGCTGCTTAAAGAAATTACCCAGAAAATGACTGCTGAAGACAGACCAAATAGTACCTCATCAGCATTCAGTGTGAAAAAGGCAAACAACACAGGAACAAGAGAAGTTAAAAGGTGAGCCAGCAAAGAAAGCCAAAATTTGTTCCTGCATGGCTGGGAAAGGGATAACAATCAGATGATAAAGGCAATCTCACAAAGTACTGGATATAAATAAAGAGGAATTAGAATATATTGCACAGGAGGGTAGAAGGCAGTTTAAAAGCCAAAGCTAACAATAAGCCAAGCTCCATCCTTAAATGCCCATTCACCTTCTCTGCAGTTCTGAGAAGGTGTTCAGAATGCACACTTTTGTCTGATAGTTATCCCTAATCATCCTAATAAAGGAAGCAAAGGTCTGGGGCACAAGGATCATAATGACAAACTTGGTTCTGGCACTCCACTGTGCTTCATGTCACAGTTTCAGGACACATTTCTGGGAGGCAAAACAGGCCAGTGTGGCTCTTTCTGACTTCATCTCTCAGTACTGCAGATGTTTGTCTGTGTGACCTTGTGGTGAACTACACTGAGAAACTGAACTTACAACTAATCCTGTTAAAGAAGTACAAGAAAGGACTGAGCATAGTTTTAAAATAGCTGAGGTCAACCAGTTCATCTATAGCCCTGCAAAAAGTGGCAATGGCACAACTGAGGAGCTACCCCTGGAGTGAACAGTTGGAGCTAAATGGAATAAACAGATGGAGTTGAAGAGGAGAAAAGCGGGAACAGCTCACGCTGCCTTTGATGCCAAGAGCGACGTCTGCAGAAACACAGCCTCAGCTCCCAGTTTGTGCTGTCTCTGGAAGTGTGTTAATATCTGCATAAACACAGTAAATATGGCCTTTGTGCTAAAAAAGAATTGTAATGGCCAGAGAGAATAAAAATAGCTGAGGGATGAAATGTGATGAACATCCAAAACACTTCAGATTCAGGCAGGCAGCACAATAATGTCATGGTGCCTTTTCTGTTCTTCGTCTCTCAGCTAGGCTGACCTGCCCCATGCTGGCAAACCTCCTCTCATGACATCGACCTTTCACTTGGCCCATCCCCAAAAATCCTACGAGATATGAGGAGCCCTTTTTTACTGAAATTATGAAAACTGAAAGGCACCAAAACAACAGCTAGTGAAGTTGCAGCTAAACCAGTGCATGGTTTGTGGCTTGCAAATGTATTTGGTGTTTCTATACCTTGACATAGACATGTAGCACAGGTTAAAAACCAAAGAAAAGCTATTTTGACCCTTCATACCTCTCTGGAAAAGAAAGCATTTAGCAGAACAAAAAGGCTGTTGTAAAATGAAATAAGATGTGACTGTTCCCACACAGGGATTACACAAAATACACCCCTAAAGAATTATTTTGTTGCTTACTTCTGGGGTAAGAATACAGGATTTATCTGTAAAACCAGCTCAGACCAGGGCAGTGCAATGGCTAATGAAACCCATGCCAATATATGTCCAAATCCTTTCCTTTGTGTCACCAGTTCAAGCACACCAATTTGTGACAGAGCTACGAAATGAAAAATCACAGCCCAGTGCACAGAGATAATATAGACAATAACTAAGCTTTTGCTGCGTGCTTATGCACACATGCAACACCCAGCAGCATTCAGCCCAGGCAGAGCTTGTCTGGCTCACCAAAGCCAACAGCCCCGAGATAAAGAGTCCAAATTGGGGGCAGAAAAGAAAAGTCTCTTAGGTGCAAGCTACAAATACAAAACCCCACAATACTTTTCAACTTTTATCCTGTGGTTCTGAACAGGCACAGGCTCTGGGTTCTGTACCAATGTCCAATGGCTATGGTATTACATCCTTAATGGATATAATTTTCTATTTATATATAGTCTCTCTTTCGATAATATTTTCTTTATATATATATTTTCTCTTTTCTCTTTATTTTATAAAGTCAATAATTTGCAGAGTAAAACATTTTTTGTTTTGTTTATGTGGCGATTGAGTCAGAGGGAGGACAATACACCTTTTTCTCTAAAAAAATGAAAAATTCTTGTGAGATTCCCTAACATTAACTATAACTTAAGTGCCCATAGCAACTTAAGTGTGCTCACTTAATCATCTGGGTTTTCACAGTCCATGGCTAGTCCGGGTGTCAGAGCAGCTATCAGCTCTGCACATTTTCAAAACTTCTTTGACAAATGAAAATAACCCCCGCCACATTTATGAGAACAGTATTTACTCACCAAGGGGGTAAATCAATGCAGGTGTCTGTGCATGTTTGGCCTTGCCTACCCTTTCATACAATTTTCTATCTGTGAGATGAAAAGCTGCAACACACTCTCGGTGTCCCTTTCACTAAGGACTGGACACTTCTGGCAGCTCCCCCAGTCTCATGCCACATCAGACACATTTACATGGTTTTATGTGGATATAGATTGAGATTGGAAAGGTTATGATTTGCTGGACAGAACCGGGCTGGATAGAGCCAGGCTAGAGGCCTTCCCTAATTAAAAGCACCCAGGTTTCACCAGTGATGCCTTCCAGGCCGTACTTGATTTCCCATCTTCCATTTCCCCTTTCCCACCTCTAAAGGTCTTGTTTAACTCTTTGCAGAAAAATAACAAATAGGTGAACTGACCTGACAAAAAAGCCATTTCCCTACACTCGCCTTCTTTGTGCTCAGTTCAGCCAAGATTTCCTTATTTCACCCATGAGAAAGGCAAAAAACCACATTCCTAAGCCCAGCATTTTATTTGCCTAGCAGTCTACCAGATCATGTCACTATCAGAACATCCAGCTCACTAACAGCACAGTGGTCACTTTCCATCAGCTTTTACAATAAAGTGTTGACTGACAGGTCAGAAAGAAAAAATGGCAGATTGAATAAACCAGAGCAACTGTAACCGTAATCCTTTGCTAAACGTATCCCAGAAGTGTCCTTCAGATTCTGGAGTGTGATTAAGATGAGAATGTCAATAAATTATGGTTTTTATTCCAGGATTTGGCTAAAATAAGGATGATATCCTGCCTTTTTGACTGCAGTATTATTTTTTATGGTCTTTAGATTGTGTCCCTTGTTTGTGTTCTTTCCAGTTCAGGAGTTCAAGTTCCAGTGACTTTCTGCATTTCAGATAGAAATATCACCACTTTGCATCCCTGAAAGGAATCACATTTAGAAATCAAAAGGTTAAACTCTATTATCTGGAAAAACCAAGTTCCCCTTGTATCTCTGCAAGTCGATGGCTTTTATGCAAGTTCAGATTATTACTTAGTATGAAAAGCACAGGCTGGAAATAGGACAGAAGATGTGCAAGACGTGTCATGAAAAAAGTTGGAATTAATGGATGGGTCTCATCAATCTCATCTTGTATTTGTGATGAAGACAGTGCAAAGTGAATATACACCTTTAATAAGAAAGAGAATGTCAAAAACATGACAGTTATAAAACCAAGGTCAACTGTAGCCTTCAAAGAGTTTTCTTAAGCAGTTGTGATGGATTCCCAAGTTGCTGGAAGTTTTACATAAAACAGCTTAACACTATATTACCACATGTTTCACAGCATAAGAATTCCAAGGCTTTCAGCACACACTTCTGAAGGAGATTATAGAACTGTGGCCTTGTTCTTGGTCCCCATGTTAGTTAAGCCATGAAGGCATTCCCAAGTCAAACAGGAATGCTATATTTTGCCAAGCAATGGCCATAATTTTCTTCTTTTGACTATTTATAAAAAACAGCTTAGTCTAAGCCAAAGCCCACAAAACTCTTGACAACAGTACCACTGACTTTCAGAGAAAACCCATAATGTCTTTTTAATCTTGGAGGCTGTGTAAGCATTCCACACCTTCATACACTGGTGAAGTTCAGCAGCTTTCAGGCTAGTATAGAGCAACTATTTAACAATTTAGAGCAAACCTACACAATTCTTTAAAAGAAAATGTGAAGTCTACTCTAAACAGCATTTCCAGGGTTATTTTAGGTAGGTACAATGTAATCACTTTCACAGTTTAACAGCATATGTTTTGCCTTCAATCTCTATATAGTCCCTCTGAGAACATAATCTTACATAACTTTTTTAAAAATTATTTTAAAGATAATCCCTGAAAAAGCTTTACCTTGTTCTCCCACAGCTCTCTCAGTGAATCCCAAAGTCCCTAAAATCCATGTAAAGTCTCCAGCCTCCAGGGAATGACACAGCAGTTCGGAATAGGTTTCCCAGAAAAGACAGCATCTTCAGGCTGCTGGCATTAAGCACTGCCTTTTGCTTCAGTTCCTGTAACTTCCTCCCAGTTTCATCTTCCTCCCCAAATCTGCCATCATTACCTCTACACTGCAGCTCATTAGTTGCAGTAGTGGGCAACCTAGCTCTGTATTTTTCTCCTTGCACTGGCTTTCCATTATTCTCTGCCCATCCAAGTATGTCTGTTCATTTCTAACTCTTCTACAGCAGTGCATTCATGCCAAATCAGAGGACAGATGTTAGATACCAGTGCAGACAGACACACAGATGCATTTATATGTGGGATTCCTCCCAATCTCCTTTATGAGAAATAATTTTTTCCCAGCATATATTGGGAACAAAACCAGGAAAGCAAAAATACAAACAAATATTAATTCTGCAGAATTACCAGAACAGAGCATTTACACTTGTACTGTGGCTCATACTGGCATCAGTTATAAAATAGCACATCCAAGAACTGCAGCATGTGTCATGGTCTTATTTCTAGCCACAAATTCCAAATTTTAGATCTAGTCTGAAAGACAATTTTCGTGGGCAACCCATCTCCTACTTGAAGGAGCACAACTTTTGGTGCAGTCTGTTTTCAGGGGACCTGATCCTTCACTGCCTTGCCTCGATATCGATACTTTAGCACAAAAGGTATAATGTGCTACATTTCCTGCTGTAGCACTGACTCTGCTCTCCTCTCCTGCTGAGCAGGTGAAAATGAACAAAGAAGCTGCAAGGCTGCAGCAGTATAAATCCTTACACTTGCATTTCCAAATCTTTTCTCTCAGAAACATAGCATTTAAAAGTCCTAGCAGAGAAGTGGTTATTTTTAAAGACAGAGAAATTAAAATTTTCTGTCAACACTTCAAAAATTCAAAGGGTCCTGTATATTTTTAATACTATTTTACGTTTGATGAAATTCTGAAAATAATAGTTACACCTTTGAAAAAACCCAAAGCTTTAATAAAGATTTTTTAATGTTTCCTTTCTTGGAAACATATTTTAGAGTTTTGGTTGAAAGAAGAAAAACTTATCCCTTCCTAGTTTGACTTCTCTCTTGAATGAATTTGATCCTCATTCCAACCACTGTCTCCCCTTTTCTTCTCCCTGAAGCTCCTAAATGAGCTCTGGAGTGATCATGGGAAGGGGTTGCCAGGTAATGGCAGCCAGAGGCAGCAGGGGGGGCTCACACATAGGGTTACTTTGCTGGCCTTGCATATTTTCATCTTCATTTTCACTCTTTACTGATGGTAATGGCAGAAGACAGAATTTCTACAGCAGTATTAAACTTTGGAACCTAAATTTTCTGATAATTTTCCTTGGAATTTCTGTACATGAATGCTTTTGATGATAATTTATATCTATTTCTTGCATCGAGACGTTCATCAGTAAATCTCAAAGCACTTTAGAAAGGAGATCAATGTCATTATCATCATTTTGAAATTAGCTTACCAAGAGATTATTATTTCTGGTACAACGTGATTGCTGTATAAAAGCAGTATGAGTGCAATGGCATTTGCCTTTGTGCCATAATCTTAACACTGCTATCTAAAGATTTCTTCAGCCAAATCAGGATAAGACTGCCTTAGTCTTTTCTGCTATCTTGAAAAAAAACCACACAAAAACAACAAAGGAAGGATTGAAAGAAATATGAGTCTTTTGACAAAATGAAGAAATTCAAGTTAACATTACTATATATTTTACTTAAATCCAGACATGTAATTCCAAAAAGACTTGACACACATCAAAAAGAACCACGTTCACTAAAGGAAAGCTTTCCTGCTTGAAGGCTTGCTGAGCCCTGTCCTTCACAGAAAGGACTTCACTGATATGTTGTGGAAACACTGGCCCAATCTTGAATAACTCTGTGCTTTCTCTCTAAATAGAGAAAAACCAGAGGCCTTCAGAGAATTTAATGCTAAAATGTCATATAGAAAATTGTTTGCTGTTTGCCATTCTGCTGCAATGCATCCTTGACAAGGCTTAAATGTTATCCTCACAGTACAATGCAAAACTCAGGCAAGTCCCAAGAACTCCTTGAAGAGAGGAAAGTGGAAAGGAAAACATTACAAATAAGTAACAGAAGCCAAAGGATCTATGAGCAGTACATTCTTTCATGAACACCCTTAGTACAGCACAGATCTACACTGAATTTTGGCATTTTTTTTTGCAGTAAGTGCATAAGAAAAAATATTACTTAGAGAAAGAGAAACCTATAATGGTTAGTCAGAAATCGTAAGTTTTGCACTGCCAAAAGAAAAAAACGTGGACAAACATGTGTTTTGAAATGAAGATATATGTATTGCAAATAAAAATGAAAGGTGTGGGGTTTAATAACTTGACTGTTTCTACCATTCAAGCATCAGCCTCAAAACGAAAAGCACACAGAGCAAGAGAAAGTCCTGTAACTTTTTCAATATTCTTCATTAGACTCCACCACTCACAGCCCCCAGAGTGAACTGCATCATCAAATCAATTGCACCAAAGCCTCCTCTGATTTATGAAAGGCCTCACCATGGAGTTTTCATATAGTAGTTATTTAAGTACTGAAAAGTCTTACCTATAGATTCTCAAGTAATTACACACCGAGAAAGCTCATGCAGAGCAGACTTTCAGCAAAGGGAGGCCACTGTAGGAACAAAAGCCACTTTACAGCTGAAATCAGGCATGTATTACAGGTTTGTGTTTTTATAGGGCTGCCTTAAGAGCTGAGCCCCAAGACTAGTACAAAATGAGAGCAAAGGGACCTTTCTAGTGATGAATCTGAGGAGATGTAAAGGCATTCCCAGGACCATCACTATGATAAAAGCCAGGTACAGGTTTTTCCTTTTCAACTCTCTGTTTCAACAATCATTTGGTGACCTGTGATGGTGCACATACATATGCATATAGTAGGTGCTACAAATATCACCTTTCTACAGTTCAGTTTGCATTTTTATTTTTAATGTTCTCATCACCTTCATTTCCCACCCCCCACCAGCACAGTTAAAAAGAACAGCCAAGTTTCTGCCTACAGGAGTAGGATCTGCTGCACTCCTGCTTATGGGATTTGGGCAGTGGACTTCCAGGGGAGGTTCCCAGCCTCCACAGTCATGGACCACTGTGTCCTACTGGTCTGGGTAAAAAGAATGCTCACCCCTTTTCTCTGAAACCTGCTCTTCAAACACAGCAGAAATGGAGCTTTACCCACTCTGAAATACAGTAAAAACAGCAAAAGCAGCATCAGCATCCTCCTCTTCACCAGTGCAAACTATTTTCCCGCTTTCCTTCCCCCGTCCAAAGTTTCTCTAAAAAATGAATTGGGTAAGTGAATCAGCCCTAACCCCTTCAGAGAAAGGAAAAAAGACCATGTTTATATGCTTTATCCCCTTACAAAAAATTTATACACAGTTTATAGGCATTGACACATGTTCATGCTCATTTAGGAGGGTGGGCAAACAGAAATTTGCAGGATCTTTGCACCAAACTCAAACAAACATAACCCCTCTGGTCAGATTCAATCAATTCAGATGGCAGCTGTACATTCACTGATATTTTGGAAAAATCACTGCATTTTGTGGCTCCAAACGAAATCTACACCCCCTCAACAGGAACAGCTAAATTGATCTTCTCTGCTTCAGAGGTAGTGGAAAAATAGTTACACATCATCAAGTTATATAGAAATACATTTTATATATGTTAAATCTCTACCAAAATGCAAATGTAATTCAATTACAGAAAACTGAGCTATTGCATCTCTGTGATGCACCTCATGGGGGCAACTCATGTGAGCACAGTCACAAGGCATTATGAAGGCACTGGTTTAGTTCTTACTCTGATGTATTAAGTTACCATTTCACTGATATCCCAGGACCTACAGGTATTTATAAGTGTCCTATTGTTTACAATTTTTTCCAAGTAATTAAATATCACAGACTGTGTCAAAGAGGTATCTTTGGTTAAAATCTGCCAAAACAAAGCCCCTCAGCTGCTGCATCCTAACTACTATCAAATAAAATCTTAACCTAGGCCCCATTTGTTTAGAAAGCACATACTTGTGCATTATGGGGAGATTAGAAAGAAGATGAGATACTCAACAGAAAAAAAAAGCTAAAAGACCTAAAACTGCTCAATCTAAAACTGCTAGATCTAAAACGTGGGCTTAATAAGACATCCTTGAGTTATAGCCTGCTTCAAGGCTAAGAACCAGCATGCAGCCAACTTGAGTGTAGTTAGCAGAACACTTTTATTTTAAAATATTTTTTGAACCTAATAAAACAATTTGAATGAGATTTTTTAGTCAAAAGTTAGAGAAAGCCAGAATAAACATTGCTATTCTGAACACAACCCCTTCCTACAAACTGAAAAGGACAGGTATCTTAAAATGGTAAACCACATGAATTTGTACTGTACTTGTGCTTATACAGACCACTTTCTTCTCCTGGGTCACCTAGCAGATGCTCTGAATGCTTATGAACATATTGTCCTTTGGAATCTGAAATCTCATGTAGTTTTAGGATAGAATTTTCAAAAGATTGAATCTCTAACTCCATTTAGGATCTTTCCCGTAAACCCTAATCCTAATTGCTTGATGGGGCTTTTCACTGGATACTGTATCTTTACTATTTTTGAACTATAAAGGCAGCAGAGCCGAGGTTTGGGCTCACCTAATAGAACTCAGAATAAAAATACAGCATCTGGTGACCAAGATTTTGCTCTCAAAAGTGACTGATGTTTCTGATTTGTCATTGATCGATGTGCAATTTATCTTCCTTTGGGAAATAAGAATGACACAGTATTTCCAACAGGTGTGACTCACTCACTGCTTTCTTTCAGTGAACTTTCAGTGGCAAAATCATCATCTGGCTTGGCACCAGGTATACTGGCTTTCCTACAGCTGCTATTTCTGCAGTGTTAATGACTTGTGCTCGTGTTGGATCACACTGAATGGCTGTGCCACGAGGTTCCCTGTGTCTCGAGGGATGCTGTAGCTCTCCAGCAGCACATCTATTACCTGATGTCAGACAGCACTTTCTCCTAGAGCAGCAGCATCCATCAGCTGCCATGAGCTAGGAAAAAAAGCAGCTGTTTCCAAATCTTTTTGATATGATGTGCAATACACTCAAGTGAACATCCCTTCCTCTCCCCTGGGATATATTATAAATATTATGAATTTGTATTATTAATACTGTATGAGTGTTGGAATATTTACTGTAAGTGTGGGGCCTTAACATTTGTACAACTCAAGTGTGTCTAGGGAATATTTCACTAAGTGCTGATATGCAACTGCTTCTAGATAAGTGTAAATATCACAGGACAAGAACTGCACAACAGTTTAAGACAGAAAGTAAAAAAATGTCATATTATCCTACAGGGCTGATGCTGGAAAGTATGCAGCTGTATGACAGGCAGCCGAGGGTGAATTCTGACAGGGTATTAGGCAGCCAGTGTAGCAAAAGTGTAATAAGATCACTAATGAACAAGAGATCAATAGCCTTTTAATTTCTCCACCTGAAATACTGTAAAATGCTCCCAATAACACGAGGTTTTTCAGGAAAGGATGTCAACTACTCACTAATCAAAGCTACTTTCTGCAGCAGTGCTGCGCCTCACAAACTGCCCTTTAAGAAAGTGTTCCTGATTTACTTGCGAATCAAATTGCTCTCACAGTCCAATGTGGGATTGCTGTAATAGGAGAAAGCAACAAGGGAGGACACCTACTGATACATTACTTTTCTATTTTATTAGCAGGAACCGTGTTAAAGCCAATTAAATTTCACAGAACTGAGATCAGTTGTGCTCTTCTGGAGATTCCTGTGAAGGTTTAAAGCTAAAATGAAGAGTCTCCCACAGAAACTGTTAATTATAATTGTTCTTAATAAAGAGGGAGCACAAATGCAACCAGAATTTGAAACTAGTGCTGCTGATTTGGCAGGTCTGCTAGTGAAGTTTTGTTTGTAAAATCTGTTCTCCAAACTGACTTTAATAGTGCAGTAATATCAATGCTGTTCATCACAAGCAAGATTATTTTCTGATTTCAGTGCACATAAATGCACAACATTTTTAGTTAACGAAAAATTTCTGTCAAAATTGGTATTTCATATTTTCAGCTACCAGGATCAGGAAATGGCCATTGAAATGCATTTTTCTCTTTTTGATGCAAAGCACAGACTGTTCTGCTGGACTTTTCATAATCACTTCTTAAACAGGTATATTCTCAATTGTTTGTAGTTTAAAGTGTTCAAGAAAACTAACCTAGAAGAGGGAACCTAACTTTCTAAGTATATAGTTCATTCTTTTGGAAATGACAACCTTCTTGGTTTTATTTATAATTAAACACCCCCCTTATGCCAAGTTTCCCCCCTGCCCCCCAGAAAATGAAAAATTGCATTTTTCAATATTTTGAATGACATTGTTGAGAAAATGTGATCAGGTGATGCTCCAGGAAAGAGCAGCCATCCCTGTCAAGCTGCAAGTGTTTCATGGCTGACTCAAAATGATGCTGAGGAGAAGGAAAAGCCAGACTACCCCAATATATTATCACCAAGTTGCCTGCAGTCTCAACATCTGCAAAATCCTTTCTGACCTCGGCAAGCTCCAGCTTTTCAGCTTTTGGGAGCTGCCACCCACCTTCTCACACATGCCATGTCATCACTTCGAGCAAACTCTCCTGTAGTTTCAAAAAAATCAGTCTAGAAAACCCTCTCATTAAAAAAATTCTGCAGAAATTTGCATCTACTACCATCAGTGTCTGCCTCTTTTCCCCTGTTTATTTCCCAGTTTGTTCTGATAATTTTTGATCACCAGGCATATTTCTGCCCTGTGGCACAAGTTCTATAGCCTTACACTGGAGCCTTTCAACCCAAACCTAACAGCCACATCAGCCTCCTCTTTGGATTTCAGCCACTTAGACCTACCCCACTCTGCTTTGTCTTTGTTTCCCATCTCTTCCCACTGCAGAGGCTTTTGGCTTTCTTCAGTTATATTTGTGTGTGTGTGTGTATACATAGAAATTAAATAGAAAATAAATATAAAGCAATATCTTAAATATTCTGATTTTTTTTCTCGTGGAAAAAACATTCATACCATTAGAAGTGTTCAGAACAAGATTCTGAAGCAACTCCCAGTTCAAACATGTGAGTGGTGGTGAGTAGGGGTGTAGTTTCCCCTTTCTGCTCTGTCATAATCTTATTTCCCCTACACAAAGGGTTCACACTGTAGTAGTCTGAATGTACCATGTAGTAGTATGAGCTCCCCAGCTGCCACCTTCTGGAAGAACAGGTGCAACAAACTGCTTTAAAATTGGTTTCTATTTATTCATGCATTTGGCACTTTAAAGCTGTGATATATAATTTAATACAAAAATATAAAATCAATACTGATTCAGTTCCAACTATAAAGCAAGTTGAGCACAGATCAATTTTCATAACATGCTTATAATCATTTAAACGCCAACTGATGCCTGATAAAAAAATCGGAGAAGCATTTTGCTGGTTGCTGACTTATGGAAATAGATGAATGCTGCGAGATAAGGACTCTGCATTCAGTAAAACAGAGCCTTCACTCTACAATCGTCTTCCTCCCCAGCACTGCTCTGTTACGGTCACCGTACAAGAAGCACTGCATTAGGACTTCGCAAAGAACTATTATACTTCAGCATGTCATGCAGGATTAGCAATTTTCAGTCCCACAAGCTTCCATAGAGCTGTGGACTTGAAGTTACATAATCTCAAAAAGGCTGGACTGGGCAGGCCATACAAGCTTTACTTTTTAGGGCTGCCCAGTGCTATGGCAGTGATAATATGGGTCAGCCTCTGCAAGCACTGCCAAGATTTGGTGACTGCAGGCTTTGCACTGCTGAGCATGAATTGCTAAAAAGGAGACAACTGGGCTGCTTTCTGGGCAAAAGGACCCATTTTCACGGGGTTCTCAGTCGGTTCTTGCAAAAAAAATAATCTGAGCATTAACAGAAATGCATTCCATTACACTTGAGAAAGACTTGTGAGATTTAAGTTCAGAGTCAGTTCCAGTGTGGACTAGCTTGTTCTCAAACACACCATCAGCCTCTAACTTGCTGTATCTGCTCCTCCTACAACAGAGTCCTGGGCTTCTGTGACATCCCTGTGCCCTTCTGGGCTGGAGCATCCCTCCAGCTGACCTAGGACTTGAAACCAGAATCAAATCCACAAGGCAATATGTGAATGAAGCTGCCAAGAGGTAGCTCATCACCTCTCACTGCAAAAAAAAAAAAAGACTGTTGCACTTCTGAGCTAGGTGGCTTACACTTAAAATTCACCCTGAAGGTGAATGTGATGGATGCCTGGGCAGCCAGAGCCTTGTGAGGAAAGGCTGTTCACCAAGATGAGCAAATACAGAAAAAGGTTCCAATTCTTCAAGACAGCACAAAATACTAACCCCAAATGCAGTAACTACTCATCATTATAGTGAAAACTCAGCTATGGTGAGACTAAGATTTTTGGAAAGGGTGACTTTCAGGGCTTTACTGGGTCAACCCAGCCCTGACACACAGCTCTGGATACATGGGAAAGTCTCTATAGGCTCAGTGTCCCTGCAGCAGGCAGGTCTCCTCTTCCCAAGCATCTCTCCTTCTCCACCCTTGCAGTGCAGACCTCCGTTTGCAGTCCCTGACCTCTGCTTCACCTGCAGTCCCTGACACCTGAGATCTGGTGTCCTGATTTCTGCCAGTGGAAGGGCAAACAGCCTTTTTGGAGAGATCAGAGCCAAGACAAAGACCTCCAGCTTGTCATTCATCACTTTAGTAAAGCATACAACACAACACAGATAGCCTGCAAACAAATAAACCAGCTAATTATACCTTTGCGAGAGTGAGACAAATTTCAGATCCTTTCCTCAGCAGTGTTTCATTTTGAGCTAATATAATACAGGATTAGTTGCCAGAGGAGCTGCTATTCAGTTTTGGGTAAACTTGGATAAGTGACAGCTAACTGAAGTCTACAGCTGCCTCAGACATTATGATATACAATTAATCAGACATCCTGATAAAGAGTCTTCCATTTCAGACCAAACTGACAAGCTCAGATCAGGGAAAGGCAGGCTTTTGCATAAGCAAAGTCTTTGCTGGAAATCAGCATTCCTCTGTGAAGAGGTGTAAGCTGTATGGAATGAAGCAGCCTACGATCCTCTTCTCCCAGTCTTTCCTGAAGCTTTAAGTGCAACTCCCTGTACTTTAATTAAAAAACTGGCAAAGCTCCCAATACCATCAAATCCATGATATTCATCTTTCCCTAGTAAACTGTGTTTTGATTTACTCTGGGGACAGCGACACGATCAACAGTAGCAATCATTTCCCTATTGCATTTTTTTATTTTGATCTTATTTCAGATTAAAAACAGGAACACCATTTTAAACCAAGAATTCCAATAAAGAGATGTCACTGCTGCAGTGATATCTAGTGACATGGATGTTTCTTTACATAGAATTGTGTTTATAGACCAAAAATTATTATCTCAGTAACGCATAGCTGTCCTAAAGAGGGAGATCAGCAAATTATTTTGTTAGTGCTGACAATTTACAAGTTCCTCGTATTAACACATGAAATTGTGTGGGATTGTGTGAAAGCATTTTTTAGGATCTATTCTGCTTATCTGCAGAATAAAACTCACTTTTATACATTTCCTGTTATCTAAAAGATGTCGAAGTCCCTCACAACTTAAACTAATGTTTCAGCTGGAGAGACAAAGACTAATTCCTCAGTGAAAGTCAGCACCAGTTTAACAACACACAACACTAAATAGGAAATCATCTCATACCTGCTTCTGTAAAATGTAATAAACCACTAATGAATGGAAAAAGATGAGTTTGTTAGAGTGCAAGGGAAGCAGTTAAGATAGTCTGTTGAAAATATGAAATAAATTGAGACGTCAACGCTAGCAGAATTAAAATATCACCATCATTGATGACTTACCAGAATTTACATCCCCTTCTAAGAGTCATATTTTTCCAGCTTTGATGGAAAATAGATGAAACTTCAACCTTTTTTGGGATATATTCTCCCACTGATATTGGGATACCCCAATATGCCTGTAACGAGTCACACTTGGAAAAAGGGTGGCAGCCCTACAGACCTTTCCAAAGTGAAGACAGCTGGGGGTAGAGAGGGTGAATCAAAGCAAAGCCTGGGCTGGCAGAGGGATATGATATATTTTTCTCTTTCAAAGATCAAAATGGGAATTGACCTTTCCTGGGGTTTACAAACAAAGGACAATCGAGGACCCAGATTTGTATCTGAGACCCTGTTCCTCATGGTCTGCAGGATGCGTATTCCCAGACCCAGAGTTTTCAGTTCAAGTCCTGTTTTTTCCATCCTTTTGGAATAATTTCTGGGCTATGTAATTCTTTTCTCTAAATTTGAACAGACCTGCAGTCTTTGTTGAGAGTGCATTTAGAATGTGGGGTTTTTTTAATAGAAGCATCAATTTCCCAGAGGGTGACTATTTGGTACAGCAAGCTAGATAATTCTTGTTAACACTTGCATATTTTAAACATTTTCATCCTGAGATAGTTATTTAGAAATACATTTTGTTCTTTATTGACTTTCCTCTTTTCAATTACATTCAAGAATATTAAAATTGGGTTTTTTTTCAATGTTTCTTGCCCTTTTGTAAAATTAAAGTTTTGGAAAACTAAGAAAAAGCAAGCTCTCAAAACTTTGTTTTAAAAGTATTAAAACCATACCAATGACACTGAGGGCACTTGATTAATGCCATAATCATTCTCAGAATGTCTATGTTTCACTTAAAGTGCACCACACAGAATTTAAACATTTAAATGCAGAGCAAATATTGTCATACAATTTTGTTTCCTAAGCATCAGTGTGACATTCTTCACCTCTAAATAATACAAATGAATCCAGGAACAATCTGCTTATAAATAAGCATGAACCTCTGGAATGATGAGCTACAACTACAGGCAGTGGATGTGTTTTCACTCACAACACTAGGGGCCTGACCCAGACCTTTGATGAGTATTGTAATTCCCTGTGTACACAAAACAAAACAGAAGAAGAGTTAGTGACTGGAATCAAGTTCTCTGTCATAGGTTGTCTTAGGAAATGGCATTTTTCAGTTCCTTCTCTTTTTGGGTGTTCAAGCCATACCTCTCTTTCCTTGTTCCTTTAACGCCCTCTGGAACTGTGTTTCAGAATCAGAAATGTTTTGCTCAGTCTCTTTGAAAAAGAGTTGTCTCCCACAGCTACAAATCCACATTTGACCTTCACACTGCATTTCAGTACAGCACTGCTTCATTTTTCACACATAATCTGATTTCGTTATACAGCTCAGAATTACTCATAATGAAAAGCTGAACTAATAACAAGGGGCACCATTGATGCCTCTTGTCTCCTCATTAAAGCACAAGACTTTAGTTTGTGATAAATGGAACCATAACTAAATATACATGCATAGGTAACACTAGAGATTTAAGATTTTTGCTCTTTTTTTTCTTTTTTCTTTTTTTCTTCTTTGTATTCTTATTTTCTGAATAGAAAGTAATCAAGTTGGTTTATTTAGTTTTATTTAGATTGGAAAGAATTCTATTTATCTGTTTAGGTAAGATGTTCCGCTCACAATACAACAGCAGCAGCACATTTTTTAATGCACAGCTCTGCATGAAAATAGAACACAAATCCCCAGCTCTCCACCCACTGTGCAGTGGAATCTGTGGGTGACAAAGTGCAGTCAGAAAAGCACATTTGCAGCCTGTAACAAAACAAATGTTATGATGGAGAAGAGAGGAAAAAAGGAAGCGATTTTTAGAAAGGGTTTAAACCATCGTTTACCCTAGCGGGAGGATGTGACTGACTTGCCACTTTAGGGCTTTATTGATTAATAAGATTTGAGGATACAGAATAGTAAGAAAAGTTTCCTTCCTTTTTAAAAATAAAAATAACTTCAAAAGATGGTACACAGCTATTCAAAGTTGCTCATATTTACTTTGGGATTGAAATGAAGCCTTTGAGCATCAGGAATCCATTCCACAGGGAATGAATGATGTATTTTGATTTTTAGACTTGCTATTGTACTTTTAACACATCTTTTGGCAACAATTCAAGTTCTTATTAGTTTAAATTGGAATGACTTGCTTATCTGTGGTTGAACAGACCAAAGCCGAAGAGCCAGTGTTCCTATATGCTACTGTGGAAAATGGGATGCTTACTGTTTTGAAAACACAAAACAAGGCTCCAGACCTGCAGTTGACTCCAAGCCTGGAGCCAGCAGACACTGCCAAGTCAGTCCCATGATCAGAGGTTACATACTATTTAAAAGCTATGTTTTTTTATTAACCTGAAAAGAAAAAGTAATTGTAAATGTGGGTAAATCGTAAATTATTTTCACATGAAACCCCTCATCTTTTTTGGGTCCAGTCAGTACATTTTTGTCTGAGAGAAGTCTTGATTGGCAAAACTAAGACCTCAGTCTCTAATAAATAGCTCTAGAAGAAAAAAAAAAATTAATAGGTATAGAAGAAAAATGTGTAGTTTAATTCTATACCAGTTGAAGAAACAAGTGTTTTCACAAATGGATTTAGGAAAAGCAAATTCTAATGTGACTGCCACTGCCCAGGCTAAGCTAGAGACTTGCCCTGATGGAAAGTTGAAGCCAGAGAAATCTAAGACCAAAAGAGTTTTCATTTCTTCCAGCTATTTTCTGTTTCACTTATTATTTCTTTTATGTCATGTACTAGAAAGGACTCCTTTTTTTCCCACAACACTTTCATTAAAAGAGAAATAAAAAACCCCAACCCAACAACAGTAATTCAAAGCTCAGACAAAAAATAAAGGATGCCAGATATCAAGAATGAAAGAATTTTTTCCTTCTTTCCCTCTTAAAATGTCTTGGTTAAGAGTTTAAAGCCATTTTTTTTTCCTTATAGGCTAAGATGGAATAAAATGCCATGCCCAAGATTTGAAGTACAATTTTGAAAGTACATGTAGAGTTCTAATTGGCAACAGCAGCAGAAACTACATACCTAAGAAAAATACCACTTTTCTTCAGAGTCGCTAGCCTTTACAATTTTCATTCTTTAAAGAATGTGGATCAGAATTTAAACTACAATAACTAAGCTGCATTTTCCAGCCATTTAATTTAAAGACACTGACCTAGATCTATTGTTTTCACCAAGGATGCAGCTACATGCAGCTGCATCCTTGTCATGTAGTCACAAGCAGGCCAGCAACAGAGCTGGGAAGTGAATGAAATCCTGTACCCCAAAATAGAGCATGGCACTCATTAGGCAGGACAGCATTCCCATTTGTAAGCAGACCCTTGTGATGCTTCCAATGTTGCGTAAGAAATGGAGGGCAAGCAATATATCTAAAAAATTTGAAGACTCTCCCTGCATTGAAATGAAAATGGAAGAAATAACAAAATGCTGTCAAAGAATAACTACTGACGAGCAGAATTTTCTTTGAATTAAACCGAGATGACATAAACCTGTCATGATGGCTGTCTCTCTGCTATAGCATTTCACTTCCAAAACCTGATCACTTTATATAGAAGTTGATATTTTCTCTCTGACATTTACAAGTCCTTCCTCAGCCTCTTATTAAGGGTCTACACTATTTTTTGAATCATAATACTTAGAAGTTCCAGAAGAAAGGGGCACATTCTAAATGTAGGAATCTCTTAAGTGGAGATCTGTGGTACCTATGTTGTTTGCTGCACTATGGACTTTACAAGGGCCATTATTTGTAAAAGCCCCCTATGGCCAGCATTCAAATTTCAGCTATTGATCAGTATTGAGTCCTTGGGGAAACATAATAAACAGCAGAGTTAAATAGAGGTTTTTAAGAGCCTGGGATTTGGGTTATGCCCTAATTATGAAGTTTGTATTTGTTTCTATGTCTGGCTGTGAAAACAAAGCCCCATGCAGGCTATACTATTACGATCCCCACCAGCAGCAGAATGAGCAATCTGCACATTTGCTGTGACTTTGTGAGTGTTGCATCACTTCATAAAGATGCCTGTCATTTCTCAAAAGATACAAGAGCATCCTACAAGAAATCTCCACTGCTCTAATTCAGATTTTTTTCTCCTCTGGAATGTGCTAGAGCCTTATGTATTCCTGTATACAGACAAGCTTTGGGTGACAACATACATTCAAGAATGGTTACTGTTTGCATCCCCAGCTTGGGGGTCAGTGATTCAAAACCATTTATACATTCAAAAAAGAACTGTTTGCATGGTAAATGCTCGTGAGCAGCCCAGTATGAAGGACTGCTCCTAAAGATTTTAATAACCTCTCTTATTTGTGGAGTTTGTTTTCCTCCTCTGGATATTCTGTCTGTGGTGCTATTAGCTTTCTATTAATACACGAAGTAAATTGCTGTTGTGCATTAAAGCAACCAAATTTGGATATTTGAATGCTAAAATGACCAGCAGTTTCTGCTTATTTCATAGCTGATTAGAAATCTGCCTTTTGCACCGAAGCAGTATTTACAGGGTATTCATGTAGCAGACATACAGTGTAATCTTCTTTCTCTGCAGCTGACAGCACACAGAGATGTTCAATGTAAAACTCAATGATGTACAAAGAATTTGACTGCTATGAGATAACTGGTCCTTTTCTTAACCCTCTCCTGATGGATTGTGGGAGGCAGACAAAATAGGGATCTGCTTCCAGGCTGATAAGTCATTTCTGTTCTCAAATAGGAAAGCAGGGCCATATTAAAGGTGAAACCATTTATAAATATAGTTCTGTGGAGAAGGGGAGAGACAAAAGGTTGTGTGTGATGTTTGAGTACCTATTAAAAGAAGCAGGAACACAAAAACTGAGCAGATCAAAATATGCCTGTTTGCACATGCCTATTAATTCTGAGACAAACTTTTGAAGAATACTAGCCAATATATTCCAGCCTGAGTAACAGAATTGGGCTAAGTTCACAGCAAAGCACTTAAATAAATCACTTGATTTTCAGAGGATATTTGAAACTCAAATACGAAATGTAATTGCCTACCTTTAGGCACAGAATAATGAAACTGCTGACAAAATTACTAAGTCACAGCAGCCATGAGTTCAAGGAAGCTCAAAGACTGAAACCAAACATTAATACACAGGTAATAATTTTTTTTTCTTTTTTTCCCCCCATTTCCTATATGATGTCACATGTGATCCAAACTTTTATAAATGCATAATATTGCCTTAGGCACAGCAATACCTGACACTCAGTGAATCTGATGGAAAAGTTCACTGTAATTGGCTACTGTGTCTGTCCTTAATCCTTCTTTTGCTGGAGGTTGTCACAATACTATAAATTTTCTCCTTTAGGTAAATTTGCAACACTGGCATGTGTTCATCTCTCCAGGATTTAAGAGCAGTAATGAGATGGTATCTTCCCAGGAGGCTTTATATATGTATTTACACTCATGTGTGTGCACTCAAAAGCACATGTACATGGGAAAGTTCTAATATATTTTATAAGATTTTACCTTGAAATAGTCCTTGCTTAAAAACATTTAATGCTCTGAAAAAGCCTTTGCAATGTTTATTTCAACACTACAAACCAATGACATAACAGGAAGTTGATCGTGGGTGCTCTATTTGGAGACCCACCTCTAGAAATTATTGCCTATTTTTCATTAATCTCTTTTCTACAGTTTTACAGGGGAATGGAGATGCTGAAAGTGCTGAAACAACCACAGAAACTAGGGCAGGCCCTGTTTCTAAGTAAAAACATAATAAAATTGTTTAACAACAAAATATTTTTGTAAGAATACTTTTAAAATAGTCATTTGGGTATGTGTTGTGATTCTGCATTTCTCTTATCTTCAGTTAAACAGTTAACCTATCATGTTTTTTTTTTTTAGTCAGATCTAAGCCATCCTGGCCCCCTGACTCCTTTCTGCTCTGTCCAGGATGGTAGCATTAAGAGAGAGACCTTGAAAATATCTTATTAAAAAAATGCAGAAACATTGCTCTGTCTTGAATTTTTTTAGAAGCCTGTTCTGACAAAACCTTTATATTTTAGATCTAACACTTTTTCTTAGGTGCTCTGATTACAAAGGACAAACTTCCTCAACACATTTTCTTCTCCACAGGAGCCAGGGTTTGTTTTGGTTTCAAACTTCACTTGAAGCATCAGACATCAAACCTTTGCCCTAGAAATTACAGGCTGCACAGACAGTTTCTGAAGGATGTGCAGGAATTTTATTTGCATGTTTTTTTGTGTTCTAGTACTTTGCCTTTACTACAACCAAAATAAGCACTCTGCAGAGAATGTGCAAGCCTAAATAAAGGGAGCTGGAGTGATTAGTATCTGAGATGATATTTATTGTATATTTAAAGCCATTCAGTCTATTAAAATAAATCTGGTGACAGCCACCCCAAATTTTCTTTTTAAATGTTTTAGGTAGTCCCTTTCAATTCTGATTTCTGAATTCTTAACATCACCTACATCTGTAAGATAACTTGTATGAGAGTGGGAAGAGACCAAGTTCTTTCTGTGAGTTGGATCACGGGGTAAAAAAATCCATAAAACTCTTCCCTCTGCCTTCCATCAGGAAGGACAGTCCTCATGGACTGACTTCTTTGTCAGAGAGACAAAAAGGCAGATTTGGTTGTTACTTGGTGCCCAAAAGCCAGGTAGGCTCTTAGAAGCAGTAGGTTTGGCAGCCAGTCATGCTTCCATTGCCCACACTGACTGACACGCTACACATGCAGAAGAAATGTTCTAAATATTAACATTACAGTGACAAGTGCTCAAAAATTAGGAAACACCAAAACCCATCTAGCTCATAAATATGTATTTTGCTCCTGTTGTTAATTACATGATCACAGACCTCTTTTTCACAAAGTCCTCAGCTGGTGCTCTCTGAATGAGCAACTGCTGAATATTTTATCTTTACTATGTAGTTTTTGCACTAAGCCTTGGGGATAAAGTGAGAGAAGGTAACCTGCATTACCCATTGTCATGGCTTAGCAAGCATAGTCCCGGAAGGGATGTTCTTGCAAAGAGGTACTTACAGCTTCCTCTATGACATGACAGAACTTATCAACAGCCTAGTTTGAATACAGACAAGTTTTTAAGCCACTTAGAATTTTGACTGCCTCTGTGGTCCACATTTAAGAATGGACAAACCCTGGGAAGCTCTCTCTTGCTTCTGGCCGGGGAACAGGTAACTGGGCTGGGTCTGTACAGGGCCCAGCGGGCCCTGCCAGGCCCGGGCCGTGACCTGCTCAGGCCGGGCCCAGGCCGGGACACAGCCATCCTGGAGCTGATGCGCCCTGTTCCACCCAGGGCCCCCCCAGCTCTGCTCTGTGCAGATGGCATGGCCCGGCTCCCCCTCTCCAGTGCGGCCGAAGATTCAGCTGAAGCTGCCCCGCTGCCCGGCAAAGATCATGTGACCAACAGCAATAAGCAAAATTCCAGCTGCAAGGCCCGGCTGAGATTAACTCTTTTAGTGCTGTAAGTGCTGCAGACATTAAGTAAAGAAAGAAGATCTGAAATCCTGAGGGAGGAGAAAGAGGAGATGCTTAAAGCTGAAAATCTGTTGTAAAGCTATGGTGGTGATGGACTATGATATATCAGAGTACCCGTTGTAATTTCATGAAAGCATGGGGGGGTGGAGCGTTCAAACTGCACTTGTGAGCAAAAGCACCTGTGCTGGAATAAGCAAATGCTGAAGCAGCTATAATTTGATGAGAAATTTGAACAGGGAGAGATGGAAGTGATGAAGACTCTTGCTCCAACTTGGAAGGAGAAGACCTCAGCTCCGAGAGATGCTCCCAGATATGGTCCTAGAGATGAAGATGATGAGGACCCTTGTCTCCCAGGAAAAGGGGAGGGCCTCTATTCTTAGAGATGAAATGCTCCCAGAGATGGGTGAAGAGAACTTTTGTTTCTGAACAGCTCAACCTTAAAATGGTACCCCAGTAGCTCAAGATTGGACCCTCAAAAGCAGTTGTGGGAAAAGCTGCAAGTCGGGGGAAGGGACTCTCACATACGAGCAGAGAACCAACCTGGGCAGCTGTCTCGTGATACTGAAGCCATGAGAGAATTTCTTGTGGAGATGTCTCCATAGCATGAGCAAGAGAGACTCCTCTCCCTAAGTGAACTGAACAAGGTTATTATGGAAGTGGTAAACAGACTGAAAAATCTCAAGGGTTGTCTTTTTACAGTGGGAGAAGGGGGAAAGGTGGAGGGAGGAGAAGAGTTCTGAAGGTGTGGTATGATTTTGGTTTTTTTCCCTTCTTTTAGGTCTGTTAATAAACTTCTTTATATTCTTTCAAGTTTTCTGCCTGCTTTGCTTTCTCCTAATTCTTATCTCACAGAATGTAAATAGTAATGAGTATTTTGGACCAAACCACTACACTCTAAATGGTGTTTCACTCGAACTGAACCCGCTACACCCATGAAGTCAAAATACTTGAGGAAGTTGCTGCTGTGAAGGAACTGAGCATGCTTTTGGTTTTCTCGGTTGTGGTAACTCTTCTGTAACCTACCCAATAAATTGCATTCTTGGACAGTATCAGCCAGTCCCAAAAAGGGTCTCCTAGGATTGATACTAGGCCCCATGCTGTTCAACATCTTCCTAAGTAAACTGGATGCACCAGTTTTGCTGGTGACACAAACCCAGGTGGTGAGATGAACACAGCAAAAGGGTGACCTACCTTATAGACAGCCCTGGACAGGGCTGGGAGAATGGGTGAGGGAGAACAACATGAAATTTAACAAAGACACGTGCAAAGTCTTGCACTTGGGATGACATAACTGATAAGCCCAGCACAGACCAGGTTCTGGGGCTGGGGAGCAGCCCAAGAAGGGGGCTGGGGATCCTGGTGGATCACACCCCGACCAGGAGTCAGCAGGGCACCTCTGCAGCAACAAAGACAAAGCAGATCCTGAACTGCATCCACAGGGCAATACTAACAGAGACAGAACTGTGATCACCCCACTCTGCTCAGTGCTGGATAGGCTGGAGCACAGCCCAGCTGGGGTCTCTACAATTCAAGAAAGACACAGGCAGACTGGAGACAGCCTAAAGGAGGGCCACAAAGGTGATCAAAGGGGTGGAGAACCTGCCCTATGTGGAAAGATTTAAGGAGATAGTTCTTTTGTCCCTGGAGAAGGTGCTCAGGGAGCACCTTGTTACAGTATTCCAGTACTTATGGGGCAGACAGAAAGAGGATGGAGTCTCCCTTCACAAGGGGCCACATGGAGAAGACAAATGGCAATGGGTACAAGTTCCAGGGGAAAGGTTTCATGTCAATATAAGAAAGAATTTTTTTACGATAAGAACAATCATTAACTGAACAACCTCCCCAGGGGCATGGTGGCGTCTCCACCGCTGGAGGTATTTAGCATGTGATTGGTCAGGAGGTCAGATAATGTCATCTAGGTTCCCTTCCCTTTCCCACAGAAGGACAGACCAGATGATCTTTATAGGTCCCTTCCAATCTGGGCTACTCTATGATTTTGTGATCACCCAAATAGATTGATTCACCATTAATGAAATTCAGCCTGAAAAATTCCTTGCAGGGAAGAACTTAGGTTAAAGAAGTTAAGGATTGTTTGCTTATAGAAAAACTGTGAAGATTATGTTATTTGGCAAGTTTTAGGCAACCGCAATGGTAGACAGTGCTGCCATTTCTCCCTATGCATTAAATTTCTTGAATATTTTGGCTTTATTTATTCCCTAAAATTAAATCCAAGTGGTACAATAAAGACAGAGACCTATATAGAGGCAGGTAAATTAAATTAATTTGGGGGGAAAGAGTAATTAATGAATCTAGTTTAATCTGAAAACCTTAGACTTTTCAAATGAAAACATATTGCTCTTCAGTGTTCAATGAACACAGAAAGGAATTTTCACTGGGAGAGATAATTGTACAAAAGTAATTCAAAAGCAAAAGATAAAATTGAAACAGCTTCAAACTAGTAAACACAGAATGCCAGTTTTTGAAGACAGACCTGTCTTTATGAATACAAAAGAGTTATCTATATATAATTGAGATTATTACTGCTGAACTAAGCATAAGATATTGATTGTGACAATGCCTCACTGGCCTGGTTAGTTGTGGTGAAATACTACTCCCATTGAAGTTGTTAGAAAGTTACAGGTTTCACTGCAGAGTTACTGAATTTCTAAAGAAAATTTAGGAGTAGGGTAACTCACATCGTGTTCAGGCTTGATTTGCAGAGAAGACGCCATTAGTGAGAAAGATAGAGCCCTAAATTGCTTTAACTCTTTTCGGTACTTGATTCATCACTCTATGGCACACAAAACAGCACAACTGAGCTGGAAACAGTCTTTTTTGCCCGGTGAAAAATTAAGGGGTTTCAAAAATCAAATTGTATTCATTAACTCAAACACAATGATCTGCATTTTGCCCTACAGAAAATTTTAATAAATTATTTCAATCACAGAAAACACTTCATTTAAATAAGGTACAATGATTCATTGCTGTTTTGGCAATTTTAAAGTTCTAAATTGGACTTATTTTAAAATTTCATATAGAAGTATACATCTCCAAAGCTTATTTTTTAAAAAAATCTTGAATTCAAATAATTCTTTGAAACTGTCTTCCATTAGAAAAGTTTTAAAACCATTATTTAAAACAATTAAAAAGGAAAATGTTTGACTAGTCCCCTAAAGTGTACCACATGTGGTGCATAAACCTAAGTATTAATTCTAGGTTTTTTTACTAAGCTTGGAAAGTGAAATTCTGACTGTTTTATGACTGAATTTATTTTATTTTTTATTAGCATTTGGTTTGGGTAAAACATCCAGAAGTGCCTGGCTGGGACCTCAGCTCACTTCCCAACACACCAGGCTGCCATGCACTTGTTCTACAGTAAATACCCACATGCGTGTCCTGCATTCCTGGCAAGCTGGAAGTCACGTGAAGAACACCTGACTGTTCATCACCCCTACAAGAATCTTAGTTACCAGCAGAAGCACTCCTTGCAATAAGATCTGGTGGTTTCCTAATCTGCCATGAGCCCTCCTAGTGCTGAATTCTCAGCTTTCTGGTGATTTTTTCTCAGGGCTTGTGGCAAAATTAAGCTGAACAGATCTTGAAGAATAACTTCTGTTGCTCACATCATTGAAGTGGTAAGATCTTCATTCTGCATGTAGCTCTGTTATAGTCCAACTGAAGCACAAGGAAATATATCCAATTTGGGAAAACTATTGAAATGCAGAGAAATTGTTCTCCCAGCATGAATAAACATTAGAAGATTTTAGCTACTCTGAGTTTTCATTAATAAGGGTTAGCAGATTTAGGATGTATTGCAACTCACAATTTTAGACATTGCACTATTTATTGCCACTCTCTTTCTTCTTATTTTTAATTGCAATGCTAGAGTTAAGGTAATGAACAAGAGCATTTTCATCCCAAGGACAATGACAGGGGACTTCCCCTGTGGCTGTGCCCCTGCAGCCTCCAGCTAATCTCCTGCCAGCACCAACTGTCCAGACAATGCCAGCTCCCTCTCACACACAAACACTTCACAACCTGTTGATATTCAACAGAGGAAGTAGAGCAGACCACTTTCATTTGTAGCTGTAAATCAGTGCTAGGGAAGCAATTAGAAGTGCCCTAAAGTCTGATTTAGTTAAGACCATAGGAATACCCAAGAGCCAAAAAAATCAGCTTGATTAGCACAGATCTGTTCCAACAGAGCCCTCCAGCAAGCATGGATTCATCACTGCCTTTAGCAAGAGGACTTGCAAACCCAGTGTGGAGTGTCACATATTGCTTTTGTTTGCAAATAATCCTGTGTGCAAAATCTGAACCGTGCTAGCCCAGCACACACAACCCCCCCCAAAAAACCAACAGAAATAACTTCATACTGTAGCACTGCAGCTTTGGATGCAGTCTTAGCTTAATTAATAATCAACCCTTCCACCTTTGAGGGCCACCTCTCAGCGCTGTCACACATTTCCTTCAGCACGCTTGCTTGCTTTTGGAGAAATAGCTGCAAGATTGACAAGTGCATGAAACAAAATTACCCCCCTCAAACCAGAAAGAAGGTGTCCTCTCAAGGTCATGCTCAGACAAATGGCATGAGCTGTGTGCTAAATCTCCAGCAATTTACCTGGGCTCCGGGTAAACAGAATCCTTCAGCATCCTGTGAAGCTCTAATGACAACTCCTCCTCTTTATCCCCCTCCGTCTCCCATATCAAATTCATTCTGAAGTTTCAAGGGGGAAAAGTACTCACAAAGGTTATTCTAAAGCTCAAATCTAAATGCATTTTTAAACACTGCTGAACTCACTGCAGATGCCACACACCAGACAAAGAGCTGCAGAAGGCCCACAATAATACACTAATTCCATTGCTAGAAGAAAGGCAGAAGACTTCAATCAGTCTTGAAATTAACTTCGCATTTAAAAATGTAACAGCCTCTGCACTGCGTAGAGTGTCAATTCTTTTATCATGATTACTTGTTATGTGTCAAACCATTTAGTCTCACCTCCTATTGTGCTGTGATTGAGTTCATGGCAGCAAACATACTGGCCATAAAAACAATGGAAGCTTGAATGCTGTCTGAAATATTTGTTTCATCGAAGCTGAATAATCAAATGCACATTATGATTTTTTGTCAACAACTTTAATTTAGTTCTGTTTAATTGATTGCCTATGCCTTACCCATTTTTTTCTCCATAAAGGAGGCCTGTAGGACAAACAAGAAGCAAAATTGCTACCTAAAGCTCATATTCTGTAAATAAAGAAATGGCTGAGAGCATTTTTATGTATTTGTTTCACAAATCCTCCTCTTTTCTTCTAGTATCCCTTTTGTCCATTTAAGGCTTCTTTATCCAACTGGTGGCTTCAAACTTTTTGACCTGGATGCCTAAAACATTTCTGGTGAGCTACAAACCTTTTGGAGTTTCAAAGACTTGGATTTCTTATAACATCCATGAACTTACTCCTTTTAGACATATTTGGTGGTCCAAAGTCTGAAAATGTCTGGACTTGCTGGAGCTTACTACTCAGTGAGCATGCAGGATGTGTGGGATAGGCAAACGGCCCCCTCAAAGGGACTTGAGCAAAAATGGAGGCAAAGCTCCGCTCATCTGCTGTGCTAATGAGCACTGATGAGCATGGCAGAGAGGATGTCAAAGCCAGAGGGTCACTGTGCTGCCTGGGGACAGAGCTTGTGAGCATCTCAGTGCTTCTGTCATCCGCTGTAGGACTGTCCCAGTCCCACTCTGCACCTTTGTGCATGCAGAAGGTGTAAAACCACATAACAGACAGAGAGGAAAGTTTGTAAGTGCAGTGGCCAAGGAGGCAAAGGCAACATCTTCCAGCACACCCGACCATGTTGTTGGTCTTCTGATAATTAGTGTTGGCCACAGCAGCAGTAGACATGCAATCCTATGAACTAAAGTTATCTTGGGCTTATTTGTTTGTTCTACTCTTTTAAAACATTTCTTTTCAAGATGTGGAAAGCTCTGAAATTCGTACTGCAACCTTTTCATGAAATCCCTTTACTTGAAGTCTTGTGTGAAAAACATTAAAATTTTGATTTCTCTAACAACTAAAGAAAGGCCATGTCCTGTAGCATACTTTTTATCAAATTCCAGTTTGATAAGAAATGTTTTATTCCTTTGAAGTTAGGTGCAAATCTTACCTTCCCTGTTTGTTGCAAAGACATTTTCACCTAGAAAATGAAAATGATACTTTAGCCTTGTGGTCCCAGTGTGAATATTTGAATACAGTCCCACAACTAGATGAAGAAATACACCAAGGTGAATACGTATAGAGGAAAAAACAAAGAAGAATGGGCTATTTTGGCTGTGGTTAAGAGCAGAAAACAGGGGGCAACACAATGATGGAAGTCCTGCATTGTTATTCACTGTGAATTTTGCAGATCATTTTCTCTGCTTCACAACCTTTAAGTGTTAGTCCACTTTTTAACCTGCTCCATAGATCTGAGAGCACTGCAGATCTGCCCACAATACTACTTTATTAACTGCAGATAATGAGGTATGCAGCACTTCAAATAACAATACATCAGTCAGCAGAACAGGGAGCCAAAATGCCTGGCTTGGTTTGGCTTGCTGTTTACCTTTGCTCCAGCAATTATAGTGGCTTGAGGGTGAGGCTGGAAAAATAAGAGAGATGGTACAATTTATCTTCTTTTTTTTCCCCAAGAAAACCTTTGTAAGAAAGAAAGGTAATGTTACTTTAAAGTTGAATTCACGTTTCTTATTTATCCTTTATGTGAGTACATTTTTGTCCTACAGGCAAAGCCAGCTATGTCAACCACTGCCAGAGATAATAGTTTTGGTTCTTCTGCCCACTTTGACCATGGCACAGCACTGGCCATCCAGGCTCAGAAGGGGAAAATTTAGGATGTGACTCCTTCTGAGGTGAAGGCTGGAGTACTATTTCCACTGTGTCCAGATCTGCTCCTCATATCTCAGCAGGAAGGGCTTCATCCTCTTTCTCCATCCCCTCTGCCATGCCTGGCCTGTCCCCTGGACGCTGGATCAGCAAAATTAAATTTTTTATTTTTAAAAATCTTTGAAAATTTTTGACTAAATGGTGGCTCCATTTTCTATGTATTAACCTCTGAAGGATAGGATGGAAGGAACTCGACCATCTAATTTTCCCAGTTAGACAATCAGGCCCCTAACTTGCTCTGAGAGAATAAAAAGTGAGAAATAGTGGGAAGATGAGTTTAAGAATAGAGAACAATTACATCAAACATTTTTCTACTTCAAAAAACTATAATGAAAAAATATTTTTATGTGTTTAGTGGTTCATTTTTGAAAATAGATATTAAGCTAATTTAAAACTGTCCCCACTTGTACTGTTGAAAACTGAAATATTCACACAACAGCCAATCCAAAAATACACTATTAATTATATATGGATATTTCTAAGCTCTCAGAAACAATGTAAACAAACAACTGTTCTTCAGATCATGCCATATTCCTGATGAAGACTGAGAATATGCTCAGCAAAAGGAAAACTACAGTTACTTCTTTTGAGATTTCATTTATTTTTGTGACATGGATGTTTTCTGTCCATCTACATTTATGAATATATTGGACCACACTCAGACATTATGTAAGTGAGGGGATTATTTTAATACATTCACAATTTAGTAACAAGACTCACCTTAAATTGCCTCACTGAAGAAAACAATTTCCTATCTCTAAAAGGGAAAATGAAAAAAACCCAACACCCCACCCAGCCTATGGGAAGTTTTCTCTGGTTTTGTCCACATTTTCTGTCTTACTCACAAAACCCATGATCAGTGAGAAAAGAATCCTCTGTGTTCCTGTGATTTTCCATTCAGAAATCATGGCATAATCTGGATCGTGTTTGTTTTATGAGCACATATTGATGAGTGAAAACAGTTCCAAAACTGGGACCATTTCAGGGGGAAAACTGAGGATAAGCTGGAAGTGCTCATTACATTATTGGGATTAGTTACAGAACCAGAGAGCTGTTTACCCACAAGTAAGACATGCTGGTATTCCTCCACAGAGGGGCTGGAAAGTGGCAGTGGATCCCTGTAGGTGATGTGGGATGCTGGTGTCATCCTCACATGACAGTACCAATGCCTGAGTCACTGGTCCCCTTAATGATTACAGAACAGGTCTTTCAACATCCTGGATGCAAAACCCCACAATTAGAAGGGCATAACCTCCCTCTTAAGGAAGTTTCAACTCTTGATTCTGCAAATCTAGTCTCAGAGGTCAGATGTGCACCATGTAGGGCAGGAGTGCTGGGATTCCCTCCTTACTCCTCTGGTTGCAGCCATGTCTTGATATCAGAAACACATCAGTGAAAGAATTCCCAATGTCAAAACCACACCCGTTACAAAAAAATGTGGTTCGAAAGTAGAAGCCCAGCCTAATGTGCCAACTTGTCAATGCTTCTACAAGTAGCACACTTTATAAGCCAGTCTGAGAGGCCAGAGATTATGTCTGTTTGGCATAATCTTCATATTAATCTAATACTTACTTAGTGGTCACTAGCTAAGATTGACAGTTTGGTGATAGAGGTGTAGTAGTTTTAGATTCCAAATCAATTTAAATAGCAACCACAGAAAGCCTGTCTGGAAACGACATAAGGAATGGTTTGTAGCATCAAGGTTTGAGGCTAAAAAAAGTTACTTTCTGCCTGTATTGAAATGGAAAAATCCTGTTGTATTGATACGGAAAACTCCTCCTGAGCACCTAAAAGCGGCTAGGGAGTGAACAACTACAGATTGCAAACACCAAAATCAATGGCAAATGAAACATATAAAAGGGTATAAAAAGGTAAAAAGGGACAGTTACATCTCCTTTAGAAGTACACTGAGCTTGGCCTAATTTCCATTGAATTGGCTATTGTGTTTTGAATTCAGACCAGGGAATTACAACTGTCTTTTTTGGCCTTCCTACCTCTGGTTCAGTTTCACAGCTGGAGCTCAAATCCAGAGAATGACCTCCTGGCTCAAAAGGGTGCTGCAGAGGAAGAGAGGAGATAGCCAGACACCTACCTGACACTAGCAAACCTCCCGAGCCATGAACTGGCAAAATAATGTCTCTTTTGAAAAAGAAGGAATGCCATGGAGATTTTGGACTTCAAAGATGTTTTGTGATTAAATATGTGGGAAACTAACTTTGCATGGAGCTTTGTCCCAGTTAACTTCAAGACTATGAGACCTGAGGGCAAGGTATTTCCAAATGTGTGTATAAATTTAAGAATTTAAATAGTTATCTGATTTTTAGTTTCTAGATAGCTGTTATTCTCTTTCACTAATTATTGCCATTTACTGAAGTATTTTAAATTAAAACAGGTGAATTTGAAAACACTTGCCTAAGCACTTAGCAAAATTTGGACTCACAAACTTATGTCCATAGGAAGGAGTATTCATTGTGAGTTAATAATGATAAAAGGAAGGGCTAAGACCTGCTTTCCTCCTATAAGTGCATTACTGTGCTGTGCTGCATCAAACCAGCTGCTGGTGACACTTCCAATAAGCTGCTGCAAAACTCAAACTAATTATGGAGACAGAGAATACTGACTGAGAAAAACGACAGGTAAGAAAGAAAACACCAAGGTAAACTTCTCACAAAATCTATATTTTGCATCATCAAGACCTTTCTTGAAAAGCTCCATCTCTGCTCTTTATATACATAGAAAATTAGCATATCATTTGTAATGACCTATCAAAACCTATGCTTTGATTACAAGCAGCTGCTTTTGATTACAATCAATGAATCGCTAATTTGTGCTCAACCACAGAACAGTTGGACTCCATCTATTATTCATTCTTGAAGTGGAGATCCTATTTAGAACTGGATTCCGAATTTGACTAGAGCTTTTACCCTCTTGGCTATTAATAATTTTGTTTTCAAGTTAGGTTTCTAAGGTTTCATGACAGCCTCTTTTATTATGATTTAACTCTGGAACAATATGCTCAGCTGTTGCCCAGATCTATATACCTTTCTCCCTAACTGTATGGGTGGAATGGGCTTATTTAAGTCTTCTAACAATCACGATACTCTTTTGATTTTCAAAATCTCTGGCTTTTATTTCCAGTATAGACCGAGCCATATTCACAAGGGACTGATAGGATATTTATAGTCACTGGTTGTACGACACGAGATCTGTAGATCTCTGGATTTCTTTACAACAAACATATATATATATATGACGATAAGATATACAAATGTAACATGGCTTCTCAATTCAAAATATTTAGCCTGAAGTCTTGGGATATAATCCACCTTTGTAGTTACAATTCTGTGTGCATTAACAACCACATTCTTCAGATAATTCCAAACTTTTCAAGCTCCCAGATGTCATGTTCAACGGCTTTGATTATATTATTGCCAGTTCAAGGTAAGGAACAGTATGTTTTTTTCTTAGATTACCAATGAGATTGTTCATAAGAGTGTGTGAATAACTTCTACTGTGGAAAAAAAACCTCTCTGGTGTAAGCTGCTTCCAGAGTAAAACTGTTTTGCTCACAAGTCTGTGTGACTCCATCAACCAACACAAAGTGACACCTCATTTGATAAATGAATGATGATTAGACTCAAAATGAAACTAATGCTCAATGTGTGCTGATTTTCTATCAACCTCAAAATAAAAATAATACACCATCAAGCAAGTCAATTAATTTACGAGCCCAAAATGTCAAAAAACGCCCTGTCATTCTGTTTGGGTGGTGGGACTGATAGATGGATGCCTGTAATTTAAAAGGATCTATTCTAAAAACTGTTAAACATGTTCAATCTGTGCAGAAACACTTCATAAAGCAGCTCATACCTCAGAGCCTGAGTACTGCCCTTAGTCTAAATCTGAAGAAGGCCACTCAGGATTGGGGCTCAGCCTTGAAGAACATCACCAGCACTTGGTGGGGTGATCCCAGTCTTACTTCTCAGTCATGGGTTCTCTTACTCCTCAGACCCTTTATGAGATGTGGCAGAAACTGTGACCCTGAAATGCAACTGAAAAACAGTTCCAAGTACCCCTGGGATGACTTCCCAAACTGTAAACATGAGGAAAGAAAATATTAATATCTTGCTTGTACTGGGGGAGTACGGAGAACAAAATCAGTTTTTGCAAGAGACTCTGCTTGCAAGACAATATTCTTTCTTAGATTTACTCTTAAATTGCACTCTATTTCTGTGTGTGAGTTACCACCCACGAGAAAAAGCTGAGTGAATGTCATATACCTTTTCAGTTCAAAATGGTGGTCACAAATAGTTGCAAGGGTAAAGTGGCATCCACAAAACCAAAGACGCAATTTAAAAATAACACCTCAAGCTTGACAAACACAGGCTCCCAGGGACCCCAGTGTAGTCCATGTCTCTAATGAGTGCTTCCTGCTCCTCCAGCCTCTGCCCATTGACTTCAGTATGAATCGTGCCTTGTGATTTTTTAAGTAGTCAACAGAATGCTGTAATCTGTAACTCTTACTCATGTTAATAAGCACTTAATCAACTCAACAGGATCTGGATACACATTGGGACTGCTCCTGAGAATAAATTACTTCCCATTGAACATAAGGACTCAGGCCCATTTTTATTTACACATTGTATATGAGATTCACAAAAAGCCAGTGAAAATTCAGCCCAAGGTCTCATTGCAAGAGTTGCTGGGAGCTAAGTGCCTCTGAATAGCTGGCACGTAGCACCAAACAGCTGACAATCAGTCAATCCAGGAGACAAATTTTGCCCTCAGATGTATGTTGCTTCCACTGAAGTCAGCAAGTTACACATACTTCACCAGGGAATTTGATCATAAAATAGCTGCTAAAGCAGACTGGCATTTTAGAGTTCATTTTAAAGTAAGGTGGTTCATTAGAAAAGTTGCCAAGTAACTAAATCTTTAACCACAACCACATAGATTTGAAATGTCAGGGAGGAGTAAGTGCTTACAAGCCTTTTTACTTCTCAGGGAAAGCTACATAACTCACTAGACCCTTTACAAACCAACAAACAAACAAAAAAAAAAAAGGAAAAGAAATGGCTTCATGCTCAAGAAAAACCGCTGGGAAAGAGAATGGCTGAGTGGAGCCACACAGCAATTCAGCTACAATGGCCAGTAGCTTCAAACAACACAAAGCCTGCATAAATGTCATATTTCCATTACTGGCAGACTGAAGTCTTTACAACAGAGTTGTTTCTATTAAGACTCAACATCACCATATGCTCTAATTACTGTTAAAATGCAGTTTATCATGTCTGAAATCTTTTAATTTATAAACACATCCACAGCCCAGGACACAGGTAGCTACACAGTGGCAGCACACACTGAAAAATGAAGGAGGGAAAAAATCCTCACCAAAGTGACAGAGTTTCAGTGCTCAATGCCCTCTGTGTGGGACAAGACCCTTGGCAAAATCACAGCCTATGCTTTGTAAGATATCCCCTAGAAAGTAAAGCTGAATCTCTGTGGCCCATTGCACAGATCTCGGCTGAGGGAGTCAACTTAATGACATCTTTTTGTTGAAAACAAAATGCTCTTCTAAATGTTTTCTGGTTTAGCTGAATTTTCCTGAATGCAAGTGGAAACCAACTTGAGACCCTGCAAAACTGAACTCAAGGATTATTGAGTGGCTCACTCTGTTTCAAACATATAAAATATAAAAGATTTTATATCTTGGTGTGACTATAAAGCTACTTTCCTACGTAGACAAAACCTCAGGTGAGCAAAGTTTTCATTGATGTGAGAGAAGCACTATGAATTATCGTTATTTGCTATAGATTATATATATATATATATACTCAATGCTAGAAAAAATATATATACTACATCTATATACTCAATAGTGTGTGTATATACATATATATATACACAATACCAGAAAATTGGTAACCCCATCAGCCAGGATCAAGTGAATTCACTTGAAACCAGCTTTGTTTCTGCTTTGCAGGGGCACTAAAGACCTCTGGTAGGTTGTGGAGTTCTGCTATCAAAATGTGCTACCAAATGATGTAATACAGAAAACACATTTGCTGGAAGAAATGTATTTCATTATTAGGATTTTGGATTATGGTGAATCATACCCTAAATTTCTAGAAGCCTGGTGTTAGTGAGATGTGGCTGTCTCTTGAAATTTCTTTTTGTTCATTTACAATTCAGTTTCTTTAAATGAAAGCCAGACATGGAAATATCTACACACAAGCTCCATGTCATCTTTCATTCAAAGTTTATTTTTTTCTCCTAGTTTTCATGAGCATAAGGAAAGAGCTTAAAGACAGTGAAGAAATAACAAAATAAAGTAATTAAAAATTCAATAATTACTCCTTGAGTGCTCCTTTAGAACATGAGTGGGGTGATATTTTAATGCAACTATTAATGAAATAAGTCCTATAAGTAGGATGAATATGATATGCAGCACTGAAAGACAGATATTTTCCAGCAGTAGCAATTATCTTGCATGAGATTTAAAAAACACCAGTGAAACATATGTGACTTGACTTTCACATGAGAGGTAATTGCATCTTCTCTAAAGTTCACCGTGATTCCTGGTGTTCTGGCGCTTTCCTCTGAAAATTGACTTCATCAAAGTAACGATATGAAAGACAGAACCTTTTATTTAATAGCTTTCCATTAACTATCATTTTGTCATCTTTGGTAACACGTCTGACCAATTTGCCATGGGAATAAGAAATCGTGAATTGGGAGAGGCTACTGAGAGGAGCAAACAAGTTTCAGAACCTACAGGTACCTCCACAAGATATTCCCCAGTCTTCCAAGAAACTTCATCCCTTTGTTTCTCTTATGTTGTTACTTCTATTTAAAGCTTCCTTCTAACACTGCTGAAGATCTAGGGGTAAACCAAGCTGTGTGTATCATCAGATATTTCATAAGAATGAAAAAGAGGACAGGATAAATGCTCTATACAACAAATGGCATAAAAGAACAAAGCAAAATGCCAAAATTTTTAATTCAGAAAACAGAATTATTCCCAGAAAAGCACTTTCCTGAACCTTAATAAACATTAGTCTTTCTGCCGTCCTGCAGCCTAGTGCTGGCTGTTTTTCCTGGTGGTGTATTTCTGGAGGCTTCTGAAGGAGAGGCAGTGTCATAGAACAACTATGATACAATTCTGATTTTAAAAAACCCCAAAACTATTGTTCCCTGATATCCAGCTGGATTAGACTGATTGTGAGTGCAAAGGATATACATAAAAGGTAAATTTTTAAATACTAAACTTGCAAAGATCTGAAAAGCTGGACAGCAGGTACCATCAAAATGGGCAGACATAACCTGTTCAGGGGTACCGTTCCCAGGAAAGGCATGTTGCTCTTCCTGCTGATTTGCATGTCTGGGAGCACTTTAAAAACCTGATTGAGAGTTCTTGCTAGAACCTGTCAATATTCACTGCCTACTGCCCAGGGAGCAAAGTGAGTGTAGCTGCATGGGCAAAAAACTGGTTGTAACCCTCATTCTCCAAAGTTTAAACCTGCAAAGAAACAGTCACAATTCTGTTTCACCTTTGTGGAAGCATAGATCAGAGACCGCCTTTCAAATCCAGCTATGGTAAAAGTTGAATTAAAAGAAGGTCAGCGTTTCATATTGCCTTTCCTTTAAAAAATAAGATGCACCAACAAGGAATCTTGAATAAGCTGATAGATTTTTCAAATCAGCTTGTATCCTGATCTTGAACTGGTCTCAGAACCACCTCCCTTTTATTATAATTTTCTTTCACTGAGGGAAAGGAGAAGCATAAGGCATGGATTTTGAGAGAAAAACAAAGAGCAGAGACTAAAGTTAGGTCTTTGTATTCCACCTGTGATGCCAAAACAAGCTATCAGATTACTGCATAAAGGAAACTAAAGGCATGACCTATAAATTTATTTTTCTTCAACAAAACCACTGTTCTGTTGGTTTTTATTGCAAGAATTAATTAAAATTAATAGCAAGTCAGACTGGCTTCAGATTGTTTGGAAACACTACAGAACAAATGGATTGCATCTCCACCTACTGTTAGTACTCAGCTTGAGAGGGGTGTAACTATGGCATTTTAAAGCACAGGCACAAAAAATGCTCTGGGATACAAGCTGGGAAGGTCATGAGCAAGAAAATAGCAGACTGAAATAATAGAGAAAGTTGAGTTTTGGCTAAACCCCATATTTTATTATTACTGTAAAAGGGCTGCAACTGAGAGCTTTGAGCTTCTTCTGTCTACTGTTTCCTTTCTTGTGTCAAAATCAGGTGCATTCATGCAAAAGAAGCAAACAGCCTTTCCTCTTATTTCCATATATTACTTTGGAGATTTTCTCCTCCTTTGTATCTATGGGAAAGTTTCTTGTGAAGCCAGGGCTCACAGAAGCACCAGGATGCTTTGAAGTGCATAGTTTAAACACACTTCAGAAAAGGTTTTTCAGGAGCAACTTTGTATTTTACATTAATGAAAAACTTTCCTCTGAGATTATGCAGATTTCTCTGCAGATGCTACTTAACAACATGTGGACTACATCTTGCCATCCCTAAATATCCTTTTTATCCCCTTGGGCTAAAGTAGCCCAAGTGAATTTGATAATGTCACTGCAACAAAATGTCACAGCCCTAGATACCGGGCTGCCAAGGGCCTTCCCCAACTCTGAATTAGGCATTTTGGGGTAAGAAAAAGGCCAGACCGGAGGGTTCACAGCTACCACCTCAATGGATCTGCCCAGCCTGGCCAGTAGAGGATGGGTATGACTTCAGCCCGCCTCATTCAGGGCCTTTTAGCTGCACTTAGCTGCATTCAGGGCTCAGATAGGTAAATCCATTCTTCAGATAAGCAAAGGAGGTCTGGTCTTCTCAAAGGACAAGATGATAGTGCCCTTTTTCATCCAGTAGCTCCGTATTTAAAGCATCTGTCCATATGATGTGGGCCATGCCTTCATCAAACATCTCCCCCACCTCAGGGATCCCTCCTGGCAGAAAGCTGAAGCCACCAGAGCTGGAGAGTCCCACTGAGGCCCCTTGGTCCATTCTGATGGAACTCTTCCCCTTTGCATGGCCCAGTTAAACATTCATTGGGCCAGAGAGTAGTGAGCATCCCACTGTAGCTTAGTAGCTGTTTTAGCCCCCTGGGAGAGAGTCCCATCTCTGCTCACATGGATATTGAAGTATTTTCTATGAAGGCCTTACCAAAACAAAGACACGTTCAGGTCAGCACACACCCAGTGGGGCCAAGCATATGGGCCATGTGCTGTGATGGGGATGGGAATCTGGGCTTTGCATCCTGGATCTGAGGTGCAGGTGGAATCAGTCTGTGTACCCAAGGAATGAGGGGTTTGTTTTTAGATTTACCTGCTGCTCTCACTTGGACCATAGAATACTGGGGAAGCTTGTCTTTAATTACTGGACCAAGTTTAGAAAATCAATCACTTAGTATCAGGAAAATTCAGGATTATGGTTGTCTGATCAACTCTATCTTGCCCTCTACATGTATTTTGAAATGGTGTTTTATAAGGACTCCCCTTCGCTCAGGGCATAGTGGCCAGTATTTTTTGTGCCTTTGCATTTGGCCATCCGTCTTATTTACCTCACATTACAAAAAGCCCTTTGTGATGGCAGATGTCAGCTCTAAGATAGATTAATAATTTTCAACATTTTCATTTCCTCCTTTGGTACTAATTTTCCGAGTATACAAACACTACAAATTTTTAATGAATTTCATATCCTGCCTGGACAAGAGTGGGTATTATTATCTCTGTAAAAAGTGGATTTGAAGCACAGAGAGACTTATGTCAAAAAGTATTCATTAATTTTGGGTACAGTTTGAGCCATCTCTATATGTTTTAGTATTTCATACATTCACATACACTCTTCAGTTCATACATTTGTCATGTGAGTGCTCACCAAACCCATGGGTCAAGCCCTGCATGGAAGGTCTTGTACATCTAGAAAATGAGTCAGAATTGGCAAAACTGGTATAAGAAAATTGCCTACTGTCATAAAAGACTCTTTGGAAAAATCAAAATAAATTTTGCTGTTTTAACCAAGAGACTATCCTGTCTCATTCACTCTATACTTTCTGACTTATTAACAAATGAGGTGGGGGACTCTTAATCATTTGCTTTACTGCAAAGTCCTGGTTCACTGCCAGACCTGACTCTTTCTGCATATGAATGAAGCATGATTCTGTAATTAAACATGCTAGCTTAATATACATGGAAAAATGAGACAAATTAAGGATGTACAAAAAATTTAAGCCAGGCATTCAATTTTGAGTGCTTAACTTTGCTTTTTTTTTCCAAGAAAATATTCTTTTCAGAATAAAAAATTATATCCACGAGATTTTGATTCTGAGAAAAAAGTAATCTCCCTTTGTAGTTTGAATGTGTTCATACCGACACCAATATAGCTTGTCACATGACTTAATATCCATCATCCAGACATATGTCATTTAGGCTACTGGAGTAAAGTACAGAATCCAAGAAGCATAGAATCCTTTAGGTTGGAAAATACTTCGAAGATCATCGAGTCCAGCACTGCCAAATCCAATACTAAAACATGTCCCTGAGTTCCACTTCTACACACCTTTTAAATACCTCCAAGATGGTGACCCCAGCATTTCCCTGAAAGAGAGTCACTGTATTATCATTGGTTCCACATCTGTCTGGTGATGCAGAGAGTCTCGAACAAATACCGGTAACTTGAGAACACACTGTGAAGGAAGGTACTCTATGTAATGTCTTCCAAATTTGAACCCAACTTTCTCCAGACCCTTGAACCTTCTTGACTGCTGTGTCCTGTGGAACTGCTGATGCAGCAGGGAGGTTAAGGTCCCCTTTATTAACCAGTTTCTGTGTTACAGAAACTTCCTTGATTTATTTAGAAAAAAATCTCTTCTATTTCTCACCCTGATCATGCAGTGTCTAACAAACTCTCTGGACCATGGTCCACAAGCTCTCAACAAGATTTTTCCCCCCCTGACCAGTGATGGAATATATTCCCTGGTGAATTCAGATGCTAAAATGCCACAAACGTCTTCAAGGCATGTGCAAACCATAGATATACACAGATTTATAACTACTTTGGAGAAGATTTCCTGGATTTCCATAAAAAAAGGGCAAAAGATAAGTCCTTTCCACATGGCTTCCCCTTCCCATCAGCATCAAACAAAGGTAAAAGGGATGAATCACTGGGAAAGGTGAAAGAAAGCAGCGCCATAACTTTTTCACACTGGCTTAGGTTCCGTTTTCAACAGTGTTATTTCAGAAATGAATGAGTTGTTTTTGTCATAATTTTCCTAAGAAAATTCAGCCAGAGGCAGAGACTATGTTAGATATTTTCAAATTATTAAAGTTTTCAGCTGAAATTTCTAAGAAGTGCCAAGAAATGGCACTTAATGGTTGGTAGTCTTGTCCAACCTGCTTCTAGGTACAAGCCATTAGCAAAATAACTAAGAAAGAAATTTCAGTATGCTTGTATGTGGCATCTTTTCACCATATCCTGAAAGTTACCATGAATGGAGACAGTCTGTATCTCCATCAAAAGTGCCTTTTATCTTCCAGAGAAAATGCACAGCATACAAATGTATCCTCTGTTCTGCTTCCAAAAGCAGAAAAACTTAAAAACAGCTTAAAAAAAAAAAATAAAAGGAGAAAATACTCAATAGAATTACACAGGTTACAGTTTTGAGTTCATGTGCTGCACTGTTTCAGATTCAAGTGAATTCATTTAGCAAATGCAGTTGTCAATTTTCTGTTAAGCTCTCAGGACTGGTGGGGACAGACATCTTAATGAAGACTAGAGCATGTGTAAACACCAACCTGTACTTCTGTCAGTCCCAAAATGAAAAAGAAAACTTCCTGAATTTTGTGGAGCCCTCGTATCAGCCTGCTCTTTAGTATAAATGTAGTAATGGATTTAGGATTTTCATTCAAAATGGGTGCATACCTTGTTTTCTATTTATTGGTTATGCTTTCTGGGTTACGTCTTTTAAATTAAGTCTGTGATTAACTTTGATGTGTCTATCAACACTAGATCATAGGCTTACTTATCCAGTACTGCGGGGAAGCTGAAATATTTTAATGACAATCTAGAAATAAGTAAAAACATTAGGGAAAAAAAATTACTAAGGCTCCAAAAAGGTAACATTACATAAAAGCCTACTTCTGAGATGTCCATGTACAACTCAAACACTCATTCAAAGACAGAGGTCAGCTTTAAACTTTAGTGTTGCTAGGTAGTCTGTCAGCTATTGACTATCATTTATATGATGAAAACAATGTGAATTGAATGACTAATACTCAAAAAATTTGATCTTTTCTACAATATTACCAGATCACTACAGATTTAGTCAATTATGAAGGTGCAACCCAACTGTCACATTACTTACATTTTCAGATCTCATCTGAGCAACAATCTATAACTTTAAACAATTTTTTGTGAGAAATTCAATGAAGTTGAATGGATCTACTGAAGTGCCCTGGAACATGTATTCCTGATTGACTGGAGCAAAACATGTACTATCGTCACAAAGACTTATTTTAATAATCCCAGGAGTCAGTTTTATCTGTATAGAACTATAAAAGAAAACTAAAAAAGCTAATGATAGTAGGAATATGTATTTTGTACCTCAAAAGTGATGCAAAGATGATTATGTAATTATAATTTAATAGGGGTTTTTTGCTTTGTTTTGAATTTCTACTATATCTTTTAATTTCAGCATTTGGTATCTCCCAATGTGTCAGGCAGGACTTCCTCCTCATGCCACCTTCTGCTCCAAAGCTGATTCAGAGGTATGTGCTGCAGCCAGGAGACTGCTGGAAATGCAAGTCCTTAGGAAAATTAGCCTTGTTCTCAGGAAAAAAGCTCTGACTTAAAAGAGCCCCTCCCCTGATATTGTAATTGTAATTTCAAATGTGTATGGGATATCTCCTTTTATGTTTTCCACTGATTGTGCTGATAGTGCAAGATAAAGAATGTTGTGTTATTGCAAACAACTATAATTTTGATGTATATAATTCATTTTTAATAAGGACAACTTATTAAAATTTCCCCACATATTTCTCCTTAGAAATGTATTTAAAAGAGCCTGCAATAAACTACATTCTACAAAGCAAGGCTATTTATAGGCAAAAAACCAAAAACCCAAGTATGCTGGTTTCAAAGAAATTGCTTAAGCAGGTGCATACTAAAAAGCTGAGCTTGTTTGTGCACAAAAGCTCAAACAAAGACTTTTACTGGTAATTCAGAAACTTGGTGTGCATGTAGGTGGGCTAAAAAATAGCAAGTATATAGTATTTCCATATCAAACAAATTTTGATATCAAAGATTGCTCCTGCAAAATGTAAAAAAGCAACAACTTTCCCTATAAATAGAGATCCTGTCTTCAGGAACAAGTTTTCAGGATTATTTTATTGGAAATGGAGGTAGGGGACAAAGGATCTCAAATGAGATGCCCAGCTAGAGCAGCTTAGTGTGGCATTTTAGTCCTGCCCCTTTGAAAGCTGCCCCTGTGTTCTCCAAATCTGAATCCCTCTGCTTTCCTCTCCAGAGTACATGATGACAACTGTGTTTCTCATGTTCACAGCTTCCACAGAGGATGTAGAATAAGTGCTTTATGCCATGCAATGATGTCCTTCCATTCTGACTGATACCATCAATAAACTCTCTTTACTGATACTCGAACAATCGGGGGTTTAGGTTTGGATGCTGACGCAGACAGAAATCAGGTGTTGCTGTACATCTGCCTTAGGTCCTGCCCATCCACTCCCCTGCTCCTCAGCACTGGTTAGGATTTCATCCTCTGATGAGTGTGAAAAATGGAGGAAATCCATCGCGGAAAACCAGCTGTTTTCAGCAAACCCATACAGCCTGGGCTGGGATGACTTCTTCAGTGGTCTGTTTCTTGCAACAAACGAACATTGCAGCAAAGAGAGAAGGGAGAATATTGCAAGAGCAAGGAGGGTGTATAGTTTGCCCCTTCTCATGATTGAAGAAGTGAGAAATGTCATACTGGCATTCTAATTCTGAGATCTCCATTATAACAACTTTATAATATTCTCCAGGACTGCCTGCTCTCTGTGTCCTAACGCCTGGACTTGGCTCACTGCATGCCATGCTTGTATGCAATTCATGGACAGGAGCCAGCCAGAAAAAATACGAGTTCCTTGAATGCTTCAAGGAAGAGAAATGAGTGAGACATCCATTGTGGCCTTCAGCATCCATTTAAAGTGGGATGATATCAAGAATAACAGAATAATAGAAATTTAAGAGTGAATGAAGGATGACTCATATGAGTTAAACTCAACTTTTAAAAAATACATACTTGACATATCTGGCCTGTAGCCTGCTGTGCATTTTTACATTGTGTTTTCAGAAATAAGAGGATTTTTTTAGGTTGATCAGAGGCAACTGTACTTTTTGAAATGGCTTATACTATATCTGTACTTTACACTACACTAATGGACTTCTCTGATGCAGCAATCCTAATCCATTTGGGTTGCTATGGATGGCTACATTTCTGTAAACCGGAGATAGTTTTGTTCCCAATTTCAACATGGATTTGAATGGACATTACTGATGGGCAAACTGAAATTCTGGAGCTGCAGTTCAGTTTGAAAAGGACCAACATATTTGTTTATCCAAACTTCCTGGGTTTACACAATGCGCAACTGCAAATGACCTCAGGAAGAGAAAAGCCTCTCGTGACACTTTCAGCACTTCATGTATTCAGTGAAAACTAAACCCACAGATGCAGGAAGTGCAAGACGATGAAAACACATAGTCCAAATGACTCTTTTGTTAAAGTTTTGTTAAAGTTTTTGGCTACACCAGTCTGCCCAAACTGGAATTGTTACTGGTTCATTTATTCATACTTCTATTAAAGTGTGAAGGCTGGAGGCTACCAGAAAGTGTGCTGACAGTATTTTCATGCTGCTTGGCTGTACTTTCTAGTTTCAAGGGTGTGCTATATTGCTCTGAAACCAACACAACTTCTGAAACTTGAAGCATTCTCTCATTTTCGCAGCACTAAACACTTTCAGCACAGCACTATTATAACAGAATTATAGAATATCCTGAGTTGGAAGGGAACCACAAGGATCATTGAGTCCAATGCTTAGGCCTGCATAGGACACCCCAAGAGTCCCACCGTGTGCCTGAGAGCATTGTCCAAATGCTTCTTGAGCTCTGTCAGCCTTGGTGCTGTGACCACTTCCCTGGAGAGCCTGTTCCAGTGCCCAACCACCCTCTGGGTGAAGAACTTTTTTCTAATATCCAACCTAAACTTCCCCTGACACAACTTCAGGCCATTCCCTCAGTCCTGTCACTGGTCACCACAGAGAAGAGATCAGTGCCTGTCTCTCCTCTTCCCCTCACAAGGATTTGTACCTGCAAATATACATAGCACTACAATGATATATAAAATTACAAATAATATAGGAATATATAAATATACAATATTCAATATATAAATACATTATATTTATTGATGGATTTGTTTATTGAGTTTTGGTGTTTTTTCAATTTTTATTTGGAGATGGTCCATGATACCCAGGAACATATCTCCATGCAGTGCTGTAAATTTTTAAGAGGGATCAGCATTTGATTCTATAATACTTGATTTGAACCCTAACATGCTACAAATAAAGTAGATCTATTGACTTCTAAACACCTTAATCTACGAATGGAGGCAAGAGTTCTTCTCAGAGTGCCAGAAGAGAAAGAAGGCTAGCCTGTAGGCACTGTCTTCATACAGAGAAAGCATGTATATGTCATGGGCTCAGCCTTCAGACAATGACAATTTGGACATTCGTGGAAAGAAGAAACAGAATTTAAAAAAAAAAGGATTTCTAAACGAGTTTTGGGAAAAAATGTTGAGTGTGTTTTCAAGAGAATCCTTTTTGCCTTGTCACCAATAAAAACTTCATATAAGAGCAAGCCTAAATTATGGCACTTTTTTTCCCCTGTGCCTTTCCTCCAAATATTTTTTTGCCTTCAAAAACAGCAACCAAGTAACTTTTGTCAAAGAGAAAGAACCAGAAATCTCTATCCTGCTAATTCTTGGTTTTCAAGTTAGGTACAACATTTGGTCCTACCTCACTGCCATACACCGTATGTATCGCCTTTTATGAATGGCTGAAAGCAGAAGTGTGCAATTCAAAAAAACAAACCAGCCATTAGAAGGAAATATTTATGCTTTGATTATTGAGTTTGACACAGCCTAGAGAGCAGACAGATGTGGCATAAATACACATTCATCTTTTTAGGTAATGGAAAATATTTCAAACCATTTATATTGGTTATTAAATATAAAAGATGAGTGTAATAGACAGATTTATGCCTAAAAATACTTCTAAAAAGATCAAAGATAACTACACCCGGTTAGTGAAGTACTGAAGGTACTATCAGTTGTAACTAAGGTTGGATTGCAACCTCTGCACACTTCTAATCTGTTTCTGACCTTGTCAGGCAACAATCAGTACCCTGGAATCTTCTGTTTTCTAACCTGGCAGAGTTGGCTGCTGCCTTCTGTATTATTCAATACAAAGTGGGACCAAATGAAATCGATTTAAAAGATCTCTTAAAAATGAAAACCATGACAGAAAAATAAAGGTTAATCAGAGAACTTATTTTTTTCCTATAATTTATTAAAAAAATTGCCGTTTTCGCAGAGCTGGAGGTGCTCTTACTTGTTATTACAGGAACATCTTCAATTTTGCACATTTCTCAGTGCTGACTTGCTGTCCACAGCATGTTTGTAGAACAGCGTATGGTGCACTCTGGACAATTTTTTCCCCTACTTGAGAACCACAGTACAGCTTTGGCAAGCAAGCCTTTTAAGGATCAACAGGAAAGTTAGCAGTTTATTTTCTGTGTTGGTCCAATAAGAGTTACCCTGCAACTCCCAACGTCTTTCTGTTCTCTCACCTGCCATAGCTGTCAGGAATTTGGAAGTGCGTACTCATTTAAATCGATACCAGACTGCCTTAAAACCACTCACACAATATGCTCTAGACTGTATTATTCTCTTGACGAAGGTCTATGAGTCAGTTCCCTGTTTCCTTTACATAAGGGTCTTTCTCAATTAAATTCCATTTAGGCATCTTGTCCGATGTTGATTATTAAATGTAATTGGTTTTACACTACAAAGGTGATGCAGAATATGTATATGAATCCCATGCAAATATTTGATAAATCAAGCACACAAATACATACAGAGAAAGAAACACGTACCAAGATGAACATTTGTCCATGTATGTGCCATATGGAAAGTAAACCCCATTTTTAGCATCTGGTTTTGTATTTCTGTGGTTTGTGCAATATTCTCATCTATAAATCCCCCAAAACACCTCCAGGATCTTCACCTAATGTGTATAGGCATTAGCATATTGGCACTGCAGCTTATAGGAGTCTTATTTGCTGAAAGTCAAATGTGTATTGAAAAAGTTGAGACTTCTCAGCATCTGAAGGATGCAAGCTACAAGATAATTGGGATGCAGTCTAACTGGGATTTGGAAATTCAGCTCTATTCAAACTTGTACTCCCACTGATCAATTTTTTTCCCCTGAGTCTTTGAGAGCCTTGTGCTTGTATATCTGATTTATGATGTATGGGAGGCTACTTTTAAAAATGTATTCACAGAGCCAGAGAACTCTGTACAAGAAATTAGACTAATATAATTGAGGACCAGCTGGCAATACATGTTGGGCAAAAAAGGAAGATGTGACAACTTCAGCTAAACCAACAGACAGAATCACTTGATTTGGTCTCTGCACATCTTTAAAATCATGCTCTGTGAACATTGTTATGACAGGGAAAAAACAAGATTTTTTTCCCTGTAAAATTAAATGTCACTCTTGATAGCATAATATCTGAAACATCATCCTTCCAAGTCCATAGCAATACTTTACACAGAAAATTAAAATCTCTCTCTGTTTATTGAGTGGATAATGCTGTCTTCGAATGTGTGAGAACCCCTGCTAGGTGAGAAATTAAAAAAGAAGCACTATAAAGTCTAATGGTATGTATGAAATACAAAAAAGAGAGAAAAAGGTAACTTAATTGGTAATCAGAAGAAATCATAAAACTAATCATGCAATTAATGTCTTTAAAAGCCGGCATATGAGGTGTGTATAATTACCAGAAAACAATGCAGTGATGGTTTCAAGGATTAGTGAATTAATAATTTTTGGGGGAAGGAGGATTTGATCTGCAATTTTAGATGTTAGCTTTAAATCCATGCTTAAACTATTACTTTACTTCATTTACAGGAAATGCCCTCACCTTACACATAGAATTTATCTCTGAAATTAGTACTTTTTAAATATTCCATTGGAAACGTTTTCCTTGAGAAAGATGCAGATGTGTTTTCCTTTCCTTGATACAGCTCCCCATTGTCCCCTCTTGTTCATGAAAATTGAGGACTCTTGGCAAGAAGAAGAGTTTGGGCAGCACATACATCAACATGACACAAAGCCTAGAGAAATTCACCAATTGCAGGTGCCAGAATAAATTAAAAAATATCTTGACATATATAAATACTTTAATTTTCTCTTTAAAATGTAAAGTGCTACACCACATATTATCAATTGTCCTTTGTTTTGTACACACATTAAAAATAAATTTGTGTTCTGGTGCTGATTGCTAATTTACTGATGATCTTATATATCAAGATGTTAATTTGTTGATAAAATGAGGTGATAGAAAATTACAAATGATTTAAGACTGCTGTACATCAAAACACAAGCAGTCCTTTGATTTAGTTGCCAACTACAAAGATTTCAAAACATGGTACGTAAACATTGGTCTTTGTTCCTTTTTTTCCTGTCATGTGGTTCGAATGTGTGCATCTGCTGCCAGACGTGATAGCAATGCATGACGGATGGAGGGTGATGAAAGGATTGCTTTTTTTATGAGAACAGAGCCCCAGAATTCAAAAACTTTCAAGGAAGGGCTGAGAGGATGGTCCAGAGAAGAGGATGCTGGCTTAGGACAGAAGATACCAAATGCATTCCTAGGGCCAATAGCCCATCCCTGACTTGACTCCCCATTTGTAACTGAAGGATACGTATTACTTCCCTACCTTCACGGACTTTTAGAAAAGTAAATGCCTTCAAGGCTGCCAGGTAGATGGAACTCTGCTATAGCAAGAGCAGAAAGGTGAAGAGTGCAGGAAGAAGCTTTAAAATTTGCATGGCTAAAAGGGTAGAAACTTGTAAACTAAAAAATGGGTAAATCCTTGTAAAATGTGCCAGTGTTAGAAGTGTAAGCCCTTTCTATGAGAAGTTTGGCGGAGGCTGGGTTCCCGCAAGGTCTGTGGTGCTCCGGGACTTGAGCTGCTCATGGGTAGTTCAGGTCTCAGCACAACTCCTCTCTTCCCCTCCAGATAATGCTCTCAGCTGGGGAAAGGAGTAAAGGAAAGAAAAATAACAAGACAGAACAAAGCGAAGAAGATACGGAAATGAGACTGAGAAGATATCAAGTGAATTCTCAAGTCTGTTGCTGCCTTTCCTTTCCTCAAGTCTGCTGGGTTATGGACACTCACAGTTCATTTCTACACTTCAGCTGCCAGCTGTAGCCGTGGTTATAATACTTGGCTGCACCCCAGAGGGGTTCAATCACCCCTCCTTTAATGGCTGGAGCAGTCATTCTGTGGCAGTGACGGTGCCTTTGAGACAGGCAGAATAAATATCACAGGTGAAAATGGTGTTTGCACATACAGTGTTTGTATGTGAAGGACTGGGGTGAGGCTGGGCAACAAAGGCCACTTCGTATTGAACAGCCACTTACATCTAATGATCTCTGAAGTCCCTAAATCCAGACTGATCCAGCCACTGGTTGATGCAGCCTCATTCTCATGTGCCTACAGGGAGGCATCAGCGGGAATAGGATCATCACTTCTAGGTGTTGAGGCCTCAGGGCTGTCAGCTGCCCCAGAGAGAATCCATATTTTTTTCAAAATAAGTGTGATTTTTTTTTTTTTCAGTGCATTTTCTTCCTTCAGTGAGTTTGGAACAGGCTTTGGTTGAAGCTAGAGGGTCTTACAATGGTTTTGGTATTTCTAGATCACTAATTTTCTATTTTGCTGTTGCTGGAGCTCTGTGACCTGCTGTGTGAGACACTGACTGTCACAGTGAAGTTAGTAGCACAAGGCTGCTGGGATGGCTGGACAGGATCATATTTTGATTTGGCAGAGTAATGACTTCACTAAACCTCACTACTGAGAGCAAACATACGCCTTGTCTGATTTTGCATAGAGCTGGGTTTCTGCTGTCCTTTGAAATCACAGTTTGTGTTGTGTAAATAAGATTTATTGTTGCTCTTTCTTCTGGACACAGAGGAAATATTTGGAGACAAAAAAAGACCGTCTAAATCATACAAATCACCATCAGTTTTCTATTTTGCATTCTGCAAGATAAGCCTTGTCTTTTCTATTTTTGCACAAATAATATAAAAACCCATCTATTATAATAGGATCTGATCAGCAACAGAAACTATTCTTTTCTTAATAGCTGGAGAAAACTTGAGATGTGAATTTCTCAGTCTTTAAAAAAATAGGAGTGATCCAACCAAGTTAGACCAAAAATGCACATATTCAACATTCTTCTTGTGGCAGCAGCCACTGGTGGGTGCTTGGAGAAGAGTAAGAACAGCTGGAGAAGCAAGTCAGGACACTTGCACTCAGCACTGGCCATGGGATGATTCTTTCCCAGTCTCCACTCCGTAATATGGTGGGATTTAATTTGGAGGTTTAAGGATCTTGAGCTCTTCTGTAGATACCACCTGATCTGAAACGTGGTCTGACATCCTGTGATGTGAGTGCCTCTATGCCTGCCTCTAAGCAGAGAGGAGAGGAGAGGAAGGGTATTGCTGAATCTCACACTGTGGAGGCATCCCATTTAAATTGCCCTCCTATACTGAAGTTTTGGAATCTCTTGGCTAGTCAGAACCACCCTAACTCTTTCCAAGCTTAAGATGTTAAGAAGATTTAAAGCAAGTTCTAATGCATTTGCCTTTATCTTGCCTCATAAAATGGCCAGGGAGATCTGAATTTTTTACTGATGGGAATCTGGTTGCTATGCTTTATCAAGGGGAGCTTAAATTCAGTATTTAACCACCAAGCATAATTGTGCATTTCCCTGAGATGAGAAATCAGGGTACGGAAAGGCTGAACCAACAAAGCAATGGCTCCTGCAGTTCTGCAGTCTGTCTCTTTATCCGTATCCTGCAATATGGCACAAAGGTACCCAAGAACTTTGTTCGTTGAGTTCACGAACCCAAGAGTTCTGCTTTGCTCTGTCAAACCATAAAGTCAACAAAAATTAACTCCCCCACCTTGATGAATTTCCCTTAACATATATCCATCATCAAGAAAACTCTACTTATAGCACCAGAAGAAAATTTCTCAGTACAAGTCTTTTCTAGGCATCAAAGCCACTGACAACACTAAGTCAGATGGATTAATGTTCCTTTTAGTAAAAGTTATTAAAGTCTCAAAATTTCTAATTGTATATTTTATAATCAGAAATGTTAGCACTTTGTCTTGATGTAACTTAAAAAAAAAATCAGACCAATTTAAGTTAAGTCATTCTTAAAAGTTGAACATGAAAATACATGTTTTGATTAATATGACTAGGTAATGCATGAGTTAGAAAAATAAATTACTGGAATTTCTACCCTAAACCCACAGTTTACTGTATAAAAAAAATTATGCTGTAAAGTTCCAAAAATAAAGCCTCATTTTCAAAACTGCCTGGCATTTTGGATCTCATCTGATGCAAATTCTAGCCTTGAGTATTCACTAGCTTTGAAAATCAAATGACAGTGACACATACTAAACACTGAGCCCTGAAACGAAATAATTCAAAATTAAAAAGTACTTTTGAAACTCTAGTAAGAGGCTTGATAAGAAGTGAAATAAAGTTTTCAGCACAGTGCAAAAGAACTTCTGTGTCTTCTAACTAGAAATATTCAATCATGTCCACAAGACTGCTCTTACCCCCCCAGTCATGATCTGCTTTAGTATATGCTAATTTCTTTCACCCGAGCTGTTCCTTAAACCCATCTTTCCTGATTGTTTTTTTTTTTACAAAGCACTTCAGCATTATTTAATCTTACATGACACTCAGACAGTGACTTAATAATTAATATGCCAAGTAAAGCAGGTAAACTAAATCACCTCTTAAATTAAGAAACCAGATCCTTTCTATTACAGCATAAACATAATTTAAAACATTGGTCTTAATAACTCATGCACTATTAAGGAACGAGCAGGTGGCTTAGTGTTGCTAATGCTGAATTGATATTACAGAAAAATATGAGAATCTTAGGTTGGTGCATTATGTACTTCAGTTGCTTTCTAGCTGTACCATCAGCATTTAAATCATTAAATTAGATTCCTATTCATGGGAAACACTCTTCTGAATTTTAACATGCGTATTATAATTATTTTTAGAAATTAAGGGATAATGTTTATTCCCAGTGGATACTATTTATTTATTTTATTTTATTATTAAAATAGCATGTGTTTAAACATTAACTACCAAACTGCAGGAAGCAGGGCAGGTATCTCCCTGACAATCAGTAATCAAACATGCTCTTTCCATTAGCAGGATGGGTGAAAACAGAGGCTGAGCTGGAGTCAGTGTACACTGAGTGCCCCAGCATTAGAAGATCAGGAAGGGTCACTGCTGGGACTGCAGGCAGTTTTGTTTAGCTGTTTTGCAATGGCCATTTAAAGTCATTATTTTGATTTTTTTTTTTTATGCTCACAGACCTGCACCATAAAGCTCCTGTGCAAAGTTTACAGTTGCTCAGCATCCCTTCCAGGCAGAAACAGAGAAGTTTGTCTCCTGCCTGCTCCCCAGACCAGAATTCACCCTTCGTTTCTGCAGAGTAATATCGTACATCCTACACTGAGAGCCAGTAGCTTCCACTCTGATACATTCAAGGAGCTGAAAACAGAGACACACTGTCTCCTGCTGCACTGTGTGCCAATTTTGCAGTGGTTTTTTGCACTTTGATGCTGAAGATGTAGCAATTAAATATATATACTGCAGAGCAAGGCTGAAAGCAGATGCCTAAATGGTGGTACATAGAATCCACTATCACATCTTCATAAATTATGAAGGTAAATTTGTCACAATGGTCACTTACTCATAGAAGTTTCCTGATTACCCCTTGTATATTTTTAACCTTTGGGTATTTATTCATCTTCCTCCTAGTCAAACAAAACCTTTCTTAAAATACTGGTAGCATTTGCATCTAGATCTCTTTTTCACATTGGGCACATTTAAATGATGGATTTAGTTACACAACAACAGAATGAAAATAGCAGGGAAAATAAATGCCACAGGAGGAAAAATCTTTACACTGTGACCTGCAAAACAAGATTATTCATTTAGATAAGTGTAGTTTAAAATGCCTTACTGTAAGTAAGTAAGATCTGCAAGGACCCTGTAAGAAATAAACTCCAGATCTGGATGCAAACTCGGTCATCTTTTATGTCAACAGAAATACCAGTTCAGGCCAAAGTTTACTCTTTTAGAATAAAATAAGAAGAAAGAAAAAGTAGAAAGTAGGGCTGTGCCCAGTAGGAATCCTCTAGTTGATAAGTTAATGGTATGGTCCAGGGCTGTCTTCTGACTCATCGTCACCTGTGAGAAGATGAAGCAGTTTTACCACTGTAAGAGTTCCATTAAACGCCATTGTTGATATTGAGGGTTGACAGAAATTGTTATGAATTTAACACTAGGATGGAGGCAGAGTTAGTGATCTCACTGATAATTTATCTTGTGACAAGTCCTTTCACAGAGAATACAATTTTCAAAAGGAGACCACAAAGAGTTAATGAGTGCATGTGAAGCGTAGGTGTCAGGGGCAGGTACTGCCCACACCTGCCAGACAGGCATTTGTGTCAGAGCACACAACACAGACTTAAACCAGTTGCTATTTAGCTGGCATTTGTATCTAGGATGGTTTGGGTTTTGGAGGGATTTGGATATATAGGCTCTATTCTTAAAATTATTCACTTAGGTGCTGTAAAACAGGTGTGTAAAAAGAAGGGACTGAAACCTACTGTTACCCAATGCCAATGGATGCAGAAGCTCTCAGTTCAAAGCTTTTGTTGAGTGTGAAATGTGGCAATAAAAGAGGATCAAACATGCAGTAAAATACTCTTCTGGGAGCTAAAAAACCCTTAGTGCAGTCAGTGTTAAATAATATGCTCACATCAAATTGAAAAACAATGTGACCAGTGCCAGAAGAGCCATGCATGTAACGTTGTCACTTAACTAACAAGAGAGTGCTCCTCCAGCACACGGCCCAGGGTTGTGTGCACTCTCCTGAGGATGACAGGGAGGCTCCATTCGAAATGTCATTAGCAACTCCAAATCTGCCTGCTAGGATTTGAACACCACTTATTTGAAAAGAATAAACACGGATATCTGAACATGGGAATGAGAGACAGGAGTCTTCGGTGCCAGTTTTGGTCTTATTAGCTTAATTTAACAAATAATTTCCCATATCTTCATGCTGCTGCTTGAAAGCTGCTTTTGATGAAACCAGAAGCAAAACACCTCCCTGTACTTTCAAGCACGGCTCATATCCAACACAGTCAGTTAAAAAGCTAATGAGGCAGGGATGTAGCAACAGCTCTTTTCACTAGACTGATCAACCACTTTACAAATGAACATGGTGCTTTAAGAGAGACCCTAACATGCTGAAATGGTCCTTCAGTCAATCTCCAGCTACATTTGCCCCTCAAAACACAAAGAAAGAGATGAATGATTTAAAGTTGCTGTGGAGATGACTGAGAGAAAGAGCCAGACACATGAAAAATGCTGCTTTTGTGGAGAACGGCAGCTGCCATGGTGTAGCACCACTTTGTGGTCTGGGGTTGCTGTTTAATAAATGACAGCACAAATCCTGCTGCAATCCTTTAGGAAAACTTCTGCAAGACAAAACATCCTGTATACATGCAGCGATAACCACACATTAGAGAATGAAGCATAAATGGATTGTATGGAAAAAGCCATCTGTTGTACCTGCAGTTTATATTTAGTACTGTATGATAAAATATCTCCAAAGCCACATAAATCATTGTGATATTCTAACCCAACCTCTATGATCTCTATTCAGAAATCACAGCAGCTGTCTTTTAAATGGCCCTTCCCAACAGTAACAAAATCTGACCCTATTAATGAGATCAAAGCTTTAAATTACTAGATACTAGGCAATTACTGTTCTCTTACAATTAACAAAATTCAACCCTTGCACCCATAAAACACTTCAAATTTTATTAAGCTACAAAAGTATTGGGTTTTAGTTAACACTAAGCTATCAATAGGAATTGGGCTTATGTGATGCAGATACATGCAGTCCATGGAATAGGATTTACAGTAGGAGCATAAAATTTATATAAAACTCGTAATATATTTTTGTATTTTGTTCCCAGTAGAAATTAATATATTTTGTACATTTATATCTTCGTGAATTCTCATTGTCCTTATAACCATTAGCAGCAGATTTAAGTCCCACTAAAAGAGACAAACAGAACAAAGCTCTGTCTGCTCTTCCCTGTGCTTGTAAGAACAACTTGGTCTGTGAGATACCAACCGCAACTTGCTGTAGCTTTAAGAAAGTCCTGAACCTGAATCAAGTTATATGAAACCTGGTCTGTGCTTTTAAGACTGGCGAAGGCTATGTGGTGTGTGTTTGAAACTCAGACTAAGGTTATACTCAAAGAGTCCACACCAACAAAATCCATGGGAGAATCCCTGAAGAGACCATGGCAATGCAATGGGCAGCTACACCACTGCCTTTAAAGGCGACAGCTCTTCTTAGTAGGGCATGGGCAAGCAAGGTTGGGCTCTTCCTTTTGGGATATTTGCCAAGTGGTGTTTATGACATGGAATAAGACCAAGAAAGTGAACCCAAGGGAGCGAGCAACTACAGAAACTTTCTTTGTCTTTCCCTTTTATGCAGGAAAAGTTTGGGGTAGTAGAATTTCTATTATCTGTGCTTTATCGTCCATCCTAATGATTCTAATGTATTCGTTTGAGACCTAAATCAAAGCAATTCTTCTATTTTTTCCTCAGCATTTTCAGTCAGAACTGTTGTAGGCACATGGTCCTGAGCTCCTTCAGAGCTGGAAGCAGGCACAGAGTGTTGAGCTTTTGACGGGTGTCATGGGTTAGCAAGCATAGTGCTGGAAGTGATGTTCTTCCAAAGGGGTGCTTACAGCTTCCTCTGTGACCTGACAGAACCTATCAGCTGGCCAGTTTGAATATGGACAATTCTTTAAGCCACTTAAAGTTGTGACCGCCTCTGTGATCCACACTTAAGAATAGAAACTCCGAGGCAGAACCTCTCTGTCTCGTTTCCGCTGCTGGTACAGGTGGCTGCAGGCCTTGTGCGGGGGCCAGCGGGCCCGGCCCAGGCCCTGCTTGGGCCAGCGGGCTGGGCCACGACCATCCTGGAGCCAATGGGCCCTGTTCCACCCGTGGACCACCCCTCCCCCCCCATCCCTGCTGTGGGCTGCCAGAGCAGCCCAGCTCCCCCCCCTTTCCACTGCGGCCAAGGCCAAGATCTCAGCTAAAGCTGCCCCGATGTCTGGCAGAGCTCATGTGACCAACAGTGATAAGCCACATTCCAGCTGCAAGGCCTGGGTGAGATCAACCCTTTTAATGCTGTCAAGAGCTGAAAACTTGAGGGAAGAGAAAGAGGAGATGCTTAAAGCCGAAATTCTGTTGTGAAGCTATGATATGTCAGAGTACCCACTGTAATTTCATGAAGGCATGGGGGGCGGAGCATTCAACTTGTACTTGTGAGCAAAAGCACCTGCGCTGAGATAGGCAGATGCTGAAGCAGCTGTAATTTCATGAGAAGTTTGAACAGGGAGAGATGGAAGCGATGAGGACTTTTGCTCCAAATGGGAAAGGAGAAAACCTCAGTTCCTAGAGATGCTCCTAGAGATTTCTTAGAGATGAAATACTCCCAGAGATGGCTAAAGAGAACCTTTGTTTCTGAACGGCTCAACCTTAAAATTGTACCCCAAAAAACTTCAAGAGTGGACCCTTGAAAGCAGTTGTGGGAAATGCTGCAAGCTGGGCGAAGGGACTCACATGCGAGCAGAGAGACTCCTCTTCCTAAATGGACTGAACAAAGTTATTTGGAAGTGGGCGGCTGTCTCGTTGTGATAAGGTGTTCATAGCATGGACAAGAGAGACTCCTCTCCCTAAGTGAACTGAACAAGGTTATTATGGAAGTGATAAACACTGAACATCTCAAGGGCTGTCTTTTTACATTGGCACTTGGAGAAGGGAGAAAGGTGGGGGGAGGAGAAGAGTTCTGAAGGTGTGGTATGATTTTTTTTTCTCTTCTTTTAGGTCTGTTAATAAACGTCTTTATATTCTTTCAAGACTGGTGCCTGCTTTGCATTTCTCCTAATTCTTATCTCACAGAAGATAAACAGTAATGAGTATTTTGGGCCAAACCACTACACTAAATTGGTGTTTCTGCCCGGTTACAAACCCAACCCGCTACAACAGGGTTCTTGGACCAGGGTAAAAGAGCAGAGGAGGCTGCTGTTCTGTTAAGTTCTTTATTTCATAGTCACATAGCTTTCTTGAAGGCAGAGTTCCAAGGGGGTTACATGATCAAGCCAAGCAGCAACAGCAACAGCAGGCAAAACCAGCTTCTTCTATATGTTCTATATGCTCCAATATTTTTTCTTACCGAAGTGTGGATTATATTTGCTAATTGACCAATAAGATTAACAACACACGATTCTAGTTTTTCTTTTCTTAACCTATCCTGATCTAATTCTAACAGTCGTAAGCCTTACACAAGTGTTACATAGGTATTACACAGATTTGCATATACAGTTTCTATCAGTTCCTATTGTTTATGTGAACACTCTATCTAAAATATGTGAGCAGTACAGTTCTATTATATTTTGTCTAAAGTAAAGAATTCTGTGGAAAGGTAACACTGCTGTAGCAAGAACTGTGTTTAAGGTCTCTGCTACAGCTTTTTAATATTTAAGGCACTTAGCATATATTTCTACTAAAAGTTAAAAAATCTATATTTCTATTTCACTTTGGTGTGGCTTCATGAATCTCAGCTTGTTCAAAGGTTTTAATTCAACCCCTGTGCTTTGGCTTCCCTCTGGGCCTGAGTCCAGAGGAGCTTTCACTCCAACAGCAGAGGAATAAGCTCTGTCACTGACTGTGTCCAGAACATTTCCAGTCAATTCTAAAAGTTTCTCTAGGACCACTGCACAGTCATCCAAAGCCCCTGGTGATACACAGAGGGAAAATAGCTGCAGGGAATTTTAAGTTTGTTTGTCAAGCTAGTTCACACCAGCCAGTCCACAAGGTATAGAGAAAGCCATGAAAATTATGGCATTCCTCACCCTGCACAGGCCTTGTAGGACTGGGAAAGAAGGTTCTATGTGATTATGGGCGATCATCACCCGAAAGACATCTGTGGCAGATACATTTATTACATGCAGAGCGTTTGATGCATGGCTTTGAGCATGTGAAGAAAGACAAAGAGAACTCATCATTATTTATCATGTGCCAGATGGCAGGAATGCCAGGATCAGGCTGGTTCTCCTAGGGATACACCAAGATCACCACCAGTCAGCAAAAGACTAAGAGCATAGAAAACAAATCCTTGGAAAAGGCATGAGACCAGATTGCACAAACAAGTTAGTAGCATCCAAAGGATGATATTTCCTTACAGCTAAGGTAGTAATTCCAGCCTTTTCCTTCTGCCTTCAAAAATTTGTCCTCATTTTCTAATGCTGGAGCTCCAAGTGCCAGTACAGAAAGGAAATCTGATACACTGTTGGCAACCACCCTGTTTGGAGCAGGAGATGAGACAAATGGATCGAGGGTCCCTTCAGACAATGTTTTCATGACTTTGCTGTTACTTCTCAAGATGCTTCTAGAAGCAAACAGTCTTCGAAATATAACAGCAATATGAGGAAACTTGACCATAAAGCCAGAAACAACCTTATAGTGAGCATGGAAGGGCATTGCAGTCATGGTCATTTGGGCCGCAGGAAGAATAAAGCGCAGCTGACAGCTCACCTCTGTCTCTCTTTGGAGTGACAGACTTCATACAGAACTGAATGCTGCACACCTGAAGGATGGCTGGCTCACCTGGACAGTACAAACATGTGCTTTTCCTGCGAATCTAGACAGTGCACTCTTCCCAATCTCATAAATAACCATACAGAAGAGAGGGAGGATTTAGAGGATTTTTAGATATTCTATGAAAAACATGCTCAGGGCTAACTGATCTTTGCAAAAAAAAAAAAAAAAAGACTTACCGTAAAAAAAAGGAAGAAAAAAAAAAAAAAAGAAAATGGCATGGTTTTAGTAGAAAGTTACAAGGTTAAAAAAAAAGGGTAAAAAAGTACCCCAAGGAAAAATACCATGTGAAGGGTTGTAACAGAACACTCAAGCACTCTGAAGGCTTGAGCTAAGTGTGTGGCAGTCAACTCACACTTACACCATGTTGCAAAACTTGAAATAGTGGGTCATGAATGCACCCGTATGATACTGCTGCATCTGAAAGGTCTTTCCTCTTGCCCAGTCCTAGTATGACATGGGAGATGCAAAGTCAGTTCATCATGCAATTCGCAGGTAAAATTTAAATAATAAAAAGTCACAGAAAATTGCACAGATATCTTTTTGACACTTCATAATTTTCCTTTGGTAATGTGCTTAAGTTGTAACAATCATCTGAAAGACATAAAATATGATGGGGAAGGTGGAGGAAAGGAAGCACTTAGTGCTAACTCTATACTGGCGAGATAAGCACCAGCCATAATCTGACCTGATATTAATTTCTGTATGAGAAAGGGTTTTCAGAAGAAATCAAATGCTAAATACATCTATGTAATTGTAAAGAAAGTAACCTGTGAAGTCATGGGCTATTAACTAATCACTATACTTCAACTAACGGCAGCATACAGTTGCTAGGTAACCCCTGATAAGACGTGTGCATTGGCTGGCTGAGAATTGCTGGAGAAAAGTGATTCCCTCTGCCAGCACCACCACCACCCAAACCATCACTGAGTCAAACTGATTACAAAGGAGTTTCTGTTTTGACTGATTTTATAGGAGATAAATGGTGACCACATTGTGTTTAGACAGACGAAATCTGCACACTGGTTGATAAAATCTAAAAAAATGCAATCAATGAAGTGCATTTGTTGCTTTTTCAATGGGTTCATTTACCCTTGACATCATAATGCTGCATGCTGCAATCCTGAGTTCTACAGCTGATTTATTTTTATATATTGCACTATATTTCATAAGATGTAAAGAGTCAGATGACTGGAAGCTGACTCTGAAAATCAATGAGGAACAGATACCTACTGGCATATATGAGCAGTGCTTCCCCTCTACAATTTTTTAATACTTTTTACTCTCTATTTCACACTATCACATTTATGTGTTTGATATAAACCTGAAATTCAATTCTATCTGAGCATTTTTTTTCCTTTATTTTCATTCACCAAGTTAATATTAAATAAAAATGAATGCTAAGTCAATTCAGTAAACAGCTTTTGAGGAAATATTATATTGATACATTCTGAATAGAATAAAAACCAAATTAAGTCTAAACCAGAACAGAGAAGACATCCCCAATATCAAGAACTACATGGAAACTACTGGCAGAAAGGAATAGGTTTAATTTTTTTACCCAGCTGACTAGTATTCAATAATCCATAATCTGTAAACTATTTTAGCAAAAAGATTTGCTGATCTCTAACAATGACTTGTAACATTTTCCTTACCCGGGAAAATCATACACTCTCAATTATTTAAAAGCAATCAAAGGTATTTCACCCTTCTAAATTTCTGAATTTTACAGTGTGTGAGAGTTGTCTCCCTCTTCTGGATGATCCAGACAACCTGAGGGAATTACAGCTGCTCAAACACAAGAAGCCCCAGGTTTGGGGTGGGCACAACCAAGAGACAGCTGCTTTCATGTATATGAGCTCATATGGACATTTTCTTCATGGTCAGATCTCCTTATCATCCCCTAGAAGGGGTGAGCAGTGGAATGAAAGAACAAAAATAAAAGATGACAACATTATTATCTTTTTCTTCTGAGTTAGCTTTGAGGTTTGGGCACACACCCGGGGTTTCAACACTACTAGAAGAGAACCACAGTTGTTTGCATACACTTTGAGTGGCATTACTATTTTTGTATCCCCATCACACATCCCCTGTGCTGGCATCAGCCAGGGCTCTTTCCATGGAATACATTGCTCACAGCTTGATGCAACAAACTGCCCAACAACTATATTGAGAAACAGCTTGTTTTGTTTTTCTAATTTGGAAAACAAAGGCACACTGCAAGCTGCGCTGACTGGGAAGTCATACATCTTTAACTCAAAGTAAAAAGGAATAGAAAAGAAGGAAATATCCTTTAGATACACCAAACGCCTTCCTCTTCCCTTGCAAAGTGCTCTGTCAGCATGGCCGACCCCATACCACTTCTCAACATCAGCCAAAAAAGAATGAACTCTTTATTCTCTTTATGTTCAAAAGTTAATATTAGGGAACTCTCCTGTAAAGAGAGGGTTTAGGGCTACTTGAAAAGACTCTTGATCAGCTATGACACTAATGGAGACTACAGACTATTCACTGCTTAGGCCAGCAGTTGTCAGAGGATTGCCCTGGAAGGTAAATCACCCACTGGGCCACCACTGCATGGGCTACATGAAGTGGAGGACAGAATAAAAGAGTTCTTGTATGGACTCCTAGAAGTGCACAAGGGTTGAGAGACTTGCTAGACTTTGACTATCTGACTGCTCAAGCTCAGTGTCTTCACAAGCTCCATGGGCACAGCCTCAGTGCTCTGTCAAAGATGGCCACAAATGGTTGAAGATCAATCAGGAATTCCCAGGACAGGCTTTTCAGACTGATATGGAGTTCAGTGAACACTATTTGCACCATTTGCATCTTCAGCCAATACTAAAAACTGTAATATCCTAGTTTACCTAGTTATTTATATGACAGAATCATCTTGACACCTCAGATGTAATGGAGATCCAGCCTATTCAATCTTAGCTTTTAAACTGAATGCCATTTAACTATGCAGCCCCAGCTTTTGGCTTTCTCTCTAATCAGTGGTGGGAAATAAAAGGCAATTCCAATCATAGCTGGACTCTGACTACACTCCTACCACAGATGATTCAGTTAAGTGTCTGTACAACTAAGTTTGGGGTGGATAATGTCAACTACGAATAGACTTTTCTAATCAGTAGGCTCATATCTCACTGGAGGGTAAGGGTGTAGGAAGTCTTGGAAACTGTGAGCCAGTCTTTCAAAGCCCTGGAAAAAGCCAGAGCCAGTCTTATGGACTGAGATCCTGGAAACCACGGATCTGCCATTGCCCACTCCTCCAGTGTCCCATGAAACAAGAGCTTGGGTAAAATTTCTGTAAATGAGCAGGATTGCACCCAAGAAATAACTTGCATGTATCATTTATCTTAGGAAATGATCCAGCAAACCCCTCAGCATCTGCTAATCTGTCAGGTATTTAGCATGAGGGAATGCAGCCCGGTGGTTCCCTGTTCATGGTAATTAATAATAAGCATATTAGAGACCTGGCATGAAGTGAGGAAGAGAAAGCTGTACATCCTGAATGGGCTAGGTAGGAGTACTGAGTTCAAATCCTGCAAATAAGTCATTTTGCACCAGAGGAATTCTGTGGTTCCCTTTCTCCTGAGCCAGAAAAGCCACAGGTGACACAATTTTTCAGTCTGCTCTCCTGACTTGTGGTCTGATGGCAGATTTTTTAGACTATGTTTTAAATTAAAGGCAGGTGCCAATACAATATATTGTTGTGACATACACATGTATAATAGAGATAGCTTCCTTCTTCTGTTTCTTTGGGGTTATTTGCATTCTTAATCAGAGACAGAATTTGGCTGAGAATTTGGGAGTCCCCAGGATGAAGCAGAAAATTCAGCAGAAATTTAATTGCTCAAAATGTATCAAGTTGCCATATTTTGTTTATTTCCTGAGATTCAATTACGAAAATTCCCAGTCTGCAACTCCAAATTGCATGACAACTGTTGAACTTACAGGCTCACAAGGATAATCACCCCAGAGCACAACGACACACACATTGCTCCACTGCCATCAATTAATATAAGCTACCAGTAATTAGAAAGAGCAGAATAAACTCCACACCTCCTTTATTCCCTGACTGGTATAATGAGGATGTCATTCTATTGTCTCCTGGGTGGAATCTTTTGGCACCTCTGTTGTTACTGTTTTTTCCTAGACACGTTGGGTACAAACATGGTTTCACTTCACAAAACGTCTCAGTGCCCTCACCAGTCTGTTCATCCTTGTCAAATCAGGATTTCACACATTGTTTTCTGCACATTCCCTAATCTTAGCAAAAGTTTCATTTCCCCAGCCCATTGCCACCGGCTATTAGTCTGGCACAAAACTCAAGCTCAAAATGAAAAAGATAAAACAGAGAAAAGACAGCAGACACAGCCACTATTGCTCTGTTTTGTCTTGTCACACCTTACAAAATATGGTTAATAGCACCACTGTGTTATTGGTGAGCCAGAGGGATAACCAGGTGTGTCTTGTCATGCCCTGTTAACATTACCTATTCCTGAAATATTCTGTATCTGCCCATTAGTATTTCCAAAGTTCACCCTGTCAATAGATGGAGGAACATTTTATTGTCTAATGGATAAAAACCATCAATAAAAACATGGTATTAGCCACTGTGGATGTTACTGACCAACAGGGTCACAGACAACACCTGGATCTACTCCAAATTTTTACTGTTGAAACCAAAATAGTAAAGTATTAAAATGGCAATTTAAAATTTCACACATTAATTTTTTTTTTTTTTTAATATTATGGCATCCTGATATGACCTTATCTATCTGACAGAATTTTAGCATTTTTGCCTACTTGGTAGCAGCAAAGTAAAGAAATTGAACTTGTTTATAAAGAAGACATTATTTTAATTTAATATATTTATTATATGTTTTAAAATGTAATGAAATACAGTCAGTTTGTTAAAAAAAATTATCTGAAGATTCTGGCTTATCTGGGTGAAAAACTCTCTGGTTCAGAAAAGAATGATTTTCCTTTTAGCATTCAAATTTGCATGCCAATATACTTTGCATATAATTTACATAACATACAGTATCACAACCACTTTGCCTCTTATTGTAAAACCCAGGATCAGCTCCTAGCATTTCATAGCTAGGATTATTAAAACATTTTGTTAAGTCAATTCTGAAGATAAGCTTCCATCCTGATGCTTCTGGAATTGCACACTAATGGGCAGGAAAGGTGAGCGTCTGGTTCTGACACTGGACAGGACTTTGGGTCCAGACAAAAATTTCTCCTGGACTTGTTTTTAAATCTGGATAATTTCATTTAATATCTTTATAGCTTGTATACTTAATTTTAAAATGAGAAAGGTGATAATTTTTATTCCCTTTCTTTCCTAATCTTGTCTTTTTCAGTGATTATCTTAATCACTCAAAGACACAGCTTTCCTGTCACTTTATGTGTGGGCAGGTACCAGTGAGATCCCAATCCTGTCTAGAAAGCATTACTGTAATGCTCCTGTTAATCAAAACTACTCAGCCTTTTTTCAATTAAATGATTTATGCAAAGAAATATCAATTTGCTGCAGAATGATTTTTTTAATAGAGCCACATAAGTTTTAGGGAAATTTTGAATAGGGGATTTCTTTTCATGTCAAAAGCATGATCTTTTGTTAATGTTCAGCTGACAGAAAGCTTTACCACCATCTATAGTTTAGTGTCAGAACACTCCTATGGGAAACCAAAGTCCAAGCCCTTACCCTTTTGACTCAGAACCAGAATCTTGGTATGAACTAGGAGCAATGTTGAATACCTACCTGTCCCAGGGTCTTATAAGCTATCTGGGATAATAAAATAGCTTTAAAAAGAGAAACAATTACAGGAGACTAATGCTCAGTGTAGCTAATGAGGTTCAGCCCACATAAAAGAGCCTTGCAGAAAATCAGGCTGTCCTTCCTTCTGCATGAGGACCTACGCCTCCCCTCAAGGCTGGGTCTCTGTTGTGCTTCTGTCATGAAAAAATAGGAAGACACTTGATTTCATCCAAATGGGAAAGCAGCAATGCTCCAATGGTTCCTTCCAACCCAAACCACTACATGATTCTGTGATTCTATGATTGATGCTTCTCTAATCATAATCTCTCTACTTAAGACAAATCAGCATTTCAGTAGAAGCTACTAAAACTGATTTGGTCATTTTTCTCACATATCCATCTAGTTCAGCCGAAGCTGCTTATTACATATGAAGGATTACCAATTTTCTCCATGAAGAAACAATTATGAATTATGCTAAAATTAACAGTAAAACATATAAGGTGAAGTGAATAAAGAAGAACTTGGTTCAAATGATGCTGCCTAACCTCAGTGCAGGCTGCTACTGCTCTGCTGCAGAAAATGATGAACTTCAGAGCCAACTTAGTGTCTTGGGAGAAGGCAAAGAGAAAAAAGGCAGCTCTCTAAGAACCACTCTGATCAAATGGGAAAGAGTTAAGAGGGGCCATTAATACTCCTAGGTGCACATCTTGCTGGTGCAGGTAGCACTAGAAGACTGGGAAACTCTTTCTTTTAGGAACAAGTAATGGCATTTCCCAGAAAATATCTAACTACCTTACAATATCTGGCACCTGCACAGCAGACACCTGTACAGCTGAACATCCATCTGCTATATATGCTACATGCATTTCCTTTCTTTTTTTTTAAGCTTGGCAAAGGAGTTGATTAGGAAGATAAAGTCTCTGAAAAACATTTTGGACAAAGATGCCAGCACAGATTGTACAGTTAAAGATATCAGGTCTGCCAATACATGCACACCACACTCTGCAGGCTGCTTATACTTGCCTCACAACAATTTATTGCACAAATTACTGGAATTCTGAAACAAGCCATATTCCTATTTAGTATAGATTTCATAAGGAAAGGATGCAATCCCCTCAACAAGCAATATTTGTATTCTAACTATTCTCTTTTCTTGGTCAGTAGGAATATCCTTTCTTTCAGAGCAGGCTCTGCCTATCTTTCTGCTCTCTCCTGCTACAGGCAATTTAGCTGAATGTTGCTGATATATTTTTTGCCCAGTTCCAAATCTAAAAAAAGATGCTTTTTGTATGGCAATTTCTCCAGGAATTAAATAAATTCAGTGAGGCATTTTGAGTTTTAAGAGGACTGAGTCACACATTGCTGGTGTTTGCACTACAATCAGGAGCTGAATGGAACTGTCCAGTGTCCAGTAGCACTCACAGGTCTGTCAGGTAGGTCTCAGAGAACACAAAACCCCTTCCACAAAAGGATGTCCTTCTTTATACACACACACATATATATGTGGGTATATGTATATATGTATATATATGGGGTTATTTGTAGGATCAGGATCTTAATGATGTGTCTAATTTTTTTTAAAAGGTCATAAAACCCCTGGGAAGTACAATAAAGAACAAGATACTATGTTCAACTACTGAGTTTAATACTACTACTACTAATAGTAGTAGTATTAGTAGTAATAATAATAGTAATAATAATAATAATAATAGTAAAGTATGTCAAGGCAAACATTTCTTTTAGGACAAACCAGATTTTCATACCAATAAAACTAATAAAAAAAAGTATGAAGAAATGTTTTAAACTGAGTGTTTTAACATGCAAGTATATTAGATGAACAAATTAACTGATAGAGAAAACATACTAATCTCACTTTTGCGTAAATTATGATACATTTTATTCACATGGTATGTTTTTTTATATGTTGTCCAGTCAGTAACTGCCTGACTCTCCTGTTCAGTGAACAGCACACAAAATACAAGTTAGCTCTTCAGGTTGTGCATGTGCATGCACAGATACAGAGATACACACACAAAATCCTAAAGCAGCAAACTGCACTGATCTTCTTCCCATTTTTATATCATACATATTTCATTAAGCTTCATGCAGAGTGTCTTCTGATTTATGGTAATTGTCAACAAAAGCAAAAAATGCCGACAATTTTAACCCTGCAGTACTGAGGATTTAACTGGGATAAAATTAAAATGTTTAGGGGGGGGAAAAACCCCCACAACACCCTAAGCCACTGGGAGCTTGACCCTTGAGATGTTGTCAATTTTTTATTTTATTTTATTGTGTTTGTTGCCTGTAGAAGCAGATGCCAGCAGCAACATCTGATGTACCGGACACCTCCAGTGTTATCCCAGCATGCTCATGGCCTGGAGGACTTGGAGTAAGACTAATTTCCATATCAAACCCAATTTAGATGAAACATCTTGGTTAAAAAAAAAAAAAAAAAAAAAGCCAGTGCATCAATAGCCCCTTGATTAGATTTTCATCTCCTGAGCAGACAAATATGAATATTTATTACCATGAATGCAGATTTCCCCCTTTCCATTGCTCTGATCTTGAATATTACCCACTGCTAATTTTTATGAAAATTTGGGCAACATAATGTTTTCACATAAACTGACAGTTCTTGAGATAATCCCGTTATTGTTTGGTGGGAAATGACAGTTTCTGCTTATTCATGTGTTAACGAGGGATTAAATATTGTTTTTCATCACCATAATCTAAGATGGAATGGAAATTAAAATTCAAACATTGTGCATTAGCAGAGCTTTGAGGACCAGAATTTGTTTGCATTCACTTAGTAAAGATCTGTAAATTAACAGTTTAACAATCAAGTGAAATCCATATCATAAAACCAGCACTGACATTTGTAAAATGAAGCCATTACTCTACCTACTAGAGGTAAAGAACCAGAGGGACAAACAGTTTGCAAAATGACATCCCTTTGCGAGAGCAGAGTGCGCCGTGAACTGTTGTCAGCCGCGGTGGTCCCTGGGCACTAATGGACTAGGTCACTTTGCTGTGGCACAGAATCACGTCCCTTTTCCTAGTCACAGGTTCTGATACTCACACACTCGATATGCTCAGCTCACATTGAAAAATCCCTCTATGACAGATCCATAGCACTAAAAGCTGTCACACTGACCCAGGAGCTGTTTCCAGGCACGTGCTGTGCTCACGCCCTCCCCAGGTTTCAGCGCGCAGTACATAGACACATATAATTTACTGGAATGGGTGTTTTGCTGGAGCTGCACTGTATCTACCAGTTCTCTCCTTCTCTATCAGTTATCTCCTCAGTCCTTGTGCCTAATGACCAGCAATGCAAATCAGAGATACCTGTAGGTTCCAAAGGGAACACAGAGACCTACCGGGGACATTCTGCAGCTCAGGAGCCACTTCGTTGTTGTTTCTACAGAAAATTTGAATTAGTAATTCAGCCAAGTATGTTTGCATTCTTATTAAAAAACCCCCAACTTTTCCCTTTGATACCAGTCAAAGCACACACAGAACTAAAACTATGCTTAAGTCAAAGCAACTCAAACATCTGCCTTAAATAGATCTTAAAAACTACCTCATCAGGATAAATCTGATTAATGCAAAAAAGAAACAAAACTGAGCTCCAACAAACTAATTTATTAGGAGTCCTCATGTTTAGATTTAGAAACTTGTTAAAATCTTTTTGAAAAAAATATGCTATAATATGTATAACAGATAAAGCCTTGCATTCTGAAGGATGTTGAAGTGATGGACACTACAGCCATGTTGCCTTTAAGGGTGGAAACTTAGTGATGTACAAGTGCAAAACAGTTCTGAGAAGGATGAATAAGAATGTACTATCAGGCCCTCCCAGAAAGCAAAGATCTTAAGTTTTACTTAAGTACTTTAACCTTAGTACTAAAAAAACTAAAATAAATGACACAACAATTCTTTTAACCCACAGCTGAAGTTTTAATTCTATTATTCTTTAATTTAAACATGCCTTTACACCCGTGCTCCAAAGGCGACCACATTGAAACTGTCTGTTATGAATGGTCCCTGGCCTGGATCTTGCTTAGATGGAGAAGCAAACAGCCTGAAGAATCCTAACTGGCACAGGACACAATGCGAGTGACTGACAACAACTTAACAGTACAGAAAAATGTGGGACCATGACAGGCTCTGGGCCCTGCTCCTGTTTGTTTTACCAGCTCTGATGCAGCTATAGGGTCCCTGGTGTCAAGGATTCCTACAGGAAGGTTGGGTGTCTCACAGTTTGAATCTTAGAACCAGACCCTTATTTTCCTACACTTACAGGCCCAGAGCAGAGGTCCTTCCACGTTGACCTGCATAGGAACATTTGCTGCCCAGGGTCTGCTAGAGAGAGGGCTGAGAGACTGGGATCTGCCACTTCTGCCTCTTCTTAAATAGTTAAATCTGTGTTTGAGACTGCTTGAAACCCACATGTTCCTGCCAGGATCAAGCTCCTATTTGTGGAGATGGAAGAATCTGCCTTCTTTACGATTTCTGACCATCTCCATCCCTCAAACTTCAGACAGTTTAAGAGAATTCAATCTTAATCTGCTGCTTTCCCAGCTGACCCATTACACTACTCAAGATTTTGTTTTCCTTTGAGTCATAATAACGTGGCTGCTGGTAGAAGGAGGCTGCTGAATTTCATGAATCAGTAAGATATCTAGCACAAACAATCATGTTCTCCTATTTAAAGATTCTTCATGAATACATTGAGTGCAGGCTGCCAAATCATAGTTAGAGTGGATAATAACACTGATTCTTAAACAGAATTACCCTGTAGTTTGCTCTGTGTAGCCAGTGCTAGTATCTAAATCTCTTTTCTCTGCAGATTTATAATGGTTTGTAAAGGAAACTCTGCTTTAAAAACAATGGCATGACACGGCCTAAACCCAAGATAAATCCTTAAAACAAACACATGCTACTTTATAACCAGCACAGTGTTAAAAAAGACAAAAAGGAACAACACTGGTAAGATGCATAAGTTCCTGAAGCCACAAGGCAAACCATATCTTGTTTCATTTTACATGATACTGAATAAAAATTGAATTGCTGTAGTTGCCATGGCAACTGCCACATCACTTGGCACTTCTGCTCCTTTAAATCACACTGTGCTATTGTAAAGGAATTCATGAACCAATGTGACACTTGAATACTTGTGCTTTATATACTGTTTCAGGAGGAAAACATAAATCAACATAGACTGATAGTTGTCTCTGAAAATCAGGTTTGCTGTATTTTTCTTTACATTATAATCTCCTCATTTCCTTGTCATGTTCTTTAAAAATTTGTAAAGAAGATGGAGGGCGTTGTCACAATCAAAGCACAAGAAAAGAAATTACTACTGACACATGATTTCCAAACTGAAGCTGTGACCTGTCATTCAGATGTCACAATACCTCTGCTATGCAATATTCAAATCAAATACAGGGGATAAACATTGGAACTTTGCCCCTCCACAACCAGAGACGGTGTGATATGTGACAGAAGACAGTCTCAGGAGCATCCAGGCATCTCTTTAACTCTAAACTTAGCTGGAGCTTAAATGGAATGTCTAACTATATACTTAAAGCTAAGCATATTCTAAATGTTTGTAGATTTGGGGCCATGACTTATATTGTTTTAGTATGCTGTGTATATAACATGAAGTAACAGAAGATAGTTGACAAAATAATGGGATAAAATGATACATGTTTCTGCTGCATATTTTTTGTTTTTAAACATTTAACACTTTTATTAACACACTGGATGCAATTTATTTGAAAAGCAGCCCTCTAGTGGGCTATGTACTGTAATGAATAGTTAATAAATAGCATTAACATTATCTCTAAATATTAGCTAAAATGCATTTTTCAAAAGCATACAAGGTCTTAAATAAATGAGCCATAGATCTTCATCATTGTCTTTGTAGAAATTTAATGTTCTGTTTAGCATTCCTCAAATTTCTTAAAGTGTTACTTCTAAATGCTACTGTGTGGCTAACTTCTGACTAGCATAACTTTACTATTCATGTATACTTACAAACTGTAATAGTGAGATATTATTAACTGTTAGTAAAATTTCACATAAGTAGTATGTTAATGGTAGAATTCTATGTAAAATATAATCTATTAATTTTTAAGAGTTACAGCTTTAGAATGTGTAATTTGTGTGTGTGGGATAAGGTAAGTCTTTCTTATTATGCCTTCACCAAGAATATTTCTAGGATTGTACTCCTAAAATTTTTTTATTTAATGTTATTGCTCTTATTTCTATATACAGACTTAAAGTTACATGCCTTAAAGCAAAGAACTCCCCTGTGACCTGGTCCATGCCTTGCTCACAACAATGCATGTGGCTCCAAACACTGCCCCTCCTGGAAATGTTTGACTGCTCATCAACACAGCCACAGTGATCAGCAAAAGCCAACAGCAGGAGTGGTCTGTGGGAACTCCAATCCCAGATCTCACATAACAGGAAAAAATAAACTTGTTCATCTCTAAGCCATGGGGTTTGTAAGAAAAATGCTGAAGTCAGGCACTGGGAAAAGCCCTCCCTGGTGTCCCCTAGTCTAAGAACACTTACCCTGTAGTGCAGAGGTGTCTGCCATCACATATACCTGTGCCTGGCTTCAGCCTAATTAGTTCTGGTAAAAGAAGGGTGGGTTTCAGTGGAAGTTCAAAAATTTAGCTGTGTCTTGGGCTAAAACTTGAGTATTTGTACATGCACAGCTGCAGTTCCTACACCGTAGTCAGTCTCAGATCTATCTTACCTAAATGCTCTTGGGTACAGCATCCCTTCCAATCCTGGTACCCCTGGGCAATACCTGCTCCAGATCAGGAGCATTTGGATTGCCGATGTCACTGTAGCAGAGACAGCTGGAGTAGATCCCAGGCTAATCTGGTCTTTACAAGCCAAAAGCCAGCACTTAGCATTTTACCTAGTAGTCAAAAATCAGAAAAAAGGTTTACACCTTATTCTTCAACACCTGAAAATTATTTTTTAAGTTCCGCGCTCCAATTTTTTATGGATTTCCAATCCAATATCATTCTAGGTAAAATCTGGATATATAGATGTAAGTGACAAAATTTGGCAACATTAAGGAAGGTAGGAAGATAGAAACCTGACTCCTGCCTCAGAAGCTTGCATGTCACTGGAAAGTCTGTCCTCTAGCTTCACTAGAATTTTTAAATGCAGATTTCTTTATTGTAGTAACATCTCTTTATGCAGCATCAACATAATTCTACACCTATCAAAATATCTATAAATGAGAATATCCTGAAACATGTCAAAATACCACTGCTCTATTTTAGAACATCTAGAGGTATGGTGAAGCATTCATTTTGCATATATTTTGGGTTATTTCCATTTGTTTTAGAAAACGGCTCTAATTTTTATGTCTGCCATATGAGAGCCATGATTCAAATCTTACAAATGAAGTTATGATTCCAATGATGAGTTTCTTCTCTGCATTCCTACTGGGAAATCGAAAGAGTTAATTTAATACAACTTATCCTGAAGTGAGTGCTGTTTTGTCAGTTCAAGACAGGAACAGGAACAGTGCCACCCCCTCTGCTTGTTACAGGCCTTATTCATCGATTATTCAAATCACAGACTCATACTCCAAAACCTGATTACACTTTCTTGGGCCACTGGAGAGCCTGACTTGTTATTCTGAAACTGTGGTTGAAAACAAATTTCAGCCAAAAGATGAATAAACATTTATCCATGTCACAGTAATTCTGGTCACAGTCAAACTCAGTATGGAATTGAACGTAAAAATACTGTGCTCCTATATTAATTCAAAAGTGCTTATGTGAAGAGATAGAAGTAGTTAAGTTCCTAAAGGATGCTGAAGGGATACCTGACATGGTGACTGCTGTGCAGGGCTGTCACTCATGGTGTCTGCTGAGCTCCCTTGGGCTGGAGAGAAGCTCCTGGGTATGAGTCCAGTTGGAATAATGTTTGTGTGGGACTGGGGCTTTCACCCTTGCTAAATCTGAACTCAGGAGGAGTCAGGTGGAGCCATGCAGCTGCTAAGGAGGCTTTCCCTCCACCTGAGACAAAATGCTGTCCCCAAGATCTTGCAGGAGTGCTCAGCCATGCAGAGCAACAAGTTCAACTCAAGTAGTGGTTAACATCAAGCAGGGACAGAGGAGAACAGAGTTCTGGGTCCTGTTTAAATGCTTTTTAGCTCTTTAATTTTTCATATGAGTATTGTGTCTTTCATGTTATTATGCAAATAGACATCTAAATAACACAACGCATGCATTCACTCCCTCATAGACACTCAGCTATAGGAAGTCCTTGAACACCTGAAGATGACCTCAGGACTTCAGAGATTTATTTCACGTGTAGGAGATCAAAAGAAAATACGTCAAAGCTTCATTGTATCTGAATAAACAAGAAGGTGTGAAATGCTCTTGATGGATTTGTGTGGCACAAACATACATGACAACGAGGCCAACAAATCTCACATGGATACTGTAGAGGAGTTCTACAGCTTTTTTTAGTTTTAGTTTTTTCCAGCTCCTGCTGTAGGTGCTGGAAAACTGCAAATAAAAAGAAAGATCTTGGCAAATATAATTCCAGAGATAGTCAGCACTACAGCAATGCACAGATCCTCAAGATTACAAACTCAGCACTGGTTCTATCTACAGCAGAGTTATTCTGGTTTTCTGGTATAAAAGCCTTCTTGCAAACAAGATAATTGTCGAAATAATTCTCATTTTAAGAGTGATACACATCATATCAAACTCTTATCTAACTCTCTGGATCATTTTACTGTTGAATAATCTGTTGCAAATGTTAGACATGGAGGTGGATGTACTGTGGAAGTACCAGGAAAGGTCTGTTCTACAATGGCCTGAAAGAAGCTCTGCTTGCCCACAGTCCAGACAGGGCTTTGCACTTTATCATCCAAACCTTCCCATGAAACGTACCGAACTTTTAAGCCAACACCCTGAAACATGAGCAGCTTCTGAAGTTGCAGCTTAAGAACTCATTTTTAATCCTGCTAAAGCAGAACCTACCCTACGCTGACACAATGCAGCTAACCTCAGGCCTAGCTGAAAGAATCACAAGCTGTGGAAATCTTTTACGTGACATAAAGATGATGAACTGCATTGCAGCTGTGGTAGACTCCAGACCCATGTTGTTAATGACTATACAGCACATGTTTATGCAGTGACATAAAAGCAATTCATCAGCCCTCCCTGGACTTGACTGAATGGCTCAGTAAGCTTGGTGTGAATTTTATAATCTGTTGTTGCTCTTGAAATGTTTTTCTTGAGATAGAGGAAAGAAAGAGAGAGATTGAGGAGCTCTGAGAAGCATTTCTCATCTCCACAGAGGAAGGGACAGATTCCTTCTAGCACACCCAAGGCCTGGAAAGTCACTAGTGTCCACACATTCCTTCCTGAGGCACAAATGCTGCTATCATAGATCGACACCTAAAACAGATTCCACTGTCCAGAGCCACATACGAATTATTGCTGAGCTTAGGAGAGCTCCTGCATTTGTTTAAACAGCAGCTCCATTTGCCACTAGCATCTAGGCTATATTTCTCTTGAGGTATTTCAGATATGAAAATTGTCTTGCAAAATCAATCCTTTTTATTTTACAGGCCTTCAAGTGAAGATTATATATCCATTAACTTTGTCATGCATCTCACCTGCTGTCCAAACAAAAAGGTCATTTCTCATTTTCTACTAAAGTTTTTCTAAGTACTTTTGATTTGAGCATCTTGACTTTGATTTACTGTTACCATTACATAAAATTCCGTTCCTAATTCCAGTGTGAAGTAAAAGGAATCTTTATTCATCAAGAAGCTCCTTCATTATCTTTAAATACGTTCTTTCTATTATTCCAATAATAATTATTCACCAGGTTGAATAAAACATAGACTGCAAAACCAGATTATCATAGTTAAACTTAACCTGAAATAGCCTCAATCTGATACTGTATCAACAGAGAAACAGCTTGGTTACAGCACCCCTTTATTTTATGTGTATGTGAGACTACAGAAATGTATTCATTATGTACACAATCGTATCTGATAAGACTTAGAAAGGGGAATGTACACAGCTGGGAGAATTCACATCCAACAAAATACATAAGCATCTGAATAAATGTTCTTCCATTACCTTACTGGTCCAAACCACTTGGTTCTTTCTCTGCTGATCACCCTCTTTCAGATATAACCTGGAATATATTTAGGCCAAAATGTCTGCTTCCCTTGGGTTAACCACTTTTTACTTTTTGCCTTTTAATAATACATATTTGGTAAAGTACAAACTTCTGTCAAAGTCTTCATTAACCCAAGTAGTATCAGTAGTTTTTTTATAAAAAGTTATGATAGCCTAAATATAGGGAAGGTGAGTTCTGCAGTGACTTTTCCTAAACCAAACACATGAATCAGACTGGTGAGGTCTCTAGTCTAAGAACTCTTCAATTTTTCCAGCTCTGTTAGCTGGTCTTAGAATCCAGGAAGTCCTTGAGGTTACAGCTCAAGCATATCCTTAGACTACCATGGTTACAGCAACCCTATTGCTACAATGTGGATTTATGATACATTTAGCAGGTGAAAACTTCCTGCATTTCAACTATCCAAAAGGGAATTCTTTCTCCATTGACCACATATAATACAAAACTTAATTTAACAGTAAGCATCTGAAGTGGGCTTTTATTCTTTAGTTGACTTTGAAGCAGACTGGAATCCATTCAATGACTGGAACTGGACAAAATACATGGAGGTATTTCATCAGCATGGATGAGTCCCATTGGGTAAAATTATACTGAGTCTGGCTGCCATAGCCTGTACCCCAATCCTGGTTCTGTTATTTAACAGACAGCAGGGGCTGCAGACAGCACAACCACAAACTTCAGCCTGGCCTGAGGTCAGGACGCAGCCTGAGGTGCACCCACATGCCCCAGGATACACTTCCCACTTTCTGAGGTTACGTACCAGTAAGAAACATTCCTAGATAAATCAGTCATGGAGAGATGACGGCTTTCATTTTTCTTATGATTTCACCTCTGTTTCCAAGTTCTTTCATGTTTGGCCCTAAGCATCAGAGCAGGCCTCAGTGTTACTACCTCTTTGGGACAAAGTCTTTCAATAATGTGAATGAAGTTGCACAGTGAACCTCAGAAAATTTGTCAAGTTAATTCTTAGGCATGAACTGATAAAAATCAAAAATATAAACCCCAAAAATCAGTAAAGAAAGAAAACAACCTATTCCTTCAGTATATTAGAAGTTAGTAATTCATTATTTTAAATACTGAGAATAATGCAATCATGAGAAAAAGGCATTTTCCTAGCCCTGTGAGCATTCACCACTAGCAAAATTACTTAAATGAAAAGGAAAAAAGAGATAACTGTGTACACAAAATTAGTACGAGAATTAGCAATCAACTGTAGTTCATACAAGGTTCTTAGCAGATAGCATCATGTTTATTAATAAATGATGAACTGCTTAGTGGAGTTTTCGCTTAGCGATATCACTATAATAACAGACACATGTTTTATTTATGTTTCAAGTTACATCCAAAATAAGCGAGACATTCACTGTCAGATTCTCTCTAATATCTGAAGACTCTTTACCCCAAATTTAAACTTCCACTGATCTAGATGAGAGAGCACTCCATCAAAATCAAGGGGAATAATATGACGACTTCAGTTGCTGTGCTCATCTTTGGGGATTTTTTTCTGTGATACAACAAAGCAAAAAACTGCATTTCTTAAAGCTGGCTGCACTTTTCTCATAAGGATGGTATTTTTTTTTTTTTTTCTCTATGGGATACAGTGCTATTTGTGCAGCAGATTGTATTTTGACAGATGCAACTGTATCCTAAAAAGGCCCTTAGCACTATCAGACTGGTAGCTCACAAACCTTCATGAGCTCCAGAATTTCTTAAAAAAATCCCAACAATTAAAATGTTTTTGAGAATGTAAAATGCCTGAAAACCACTTACCTCCCCCACACCAGTCTGCAGAATTTTCAGTCCAGTTATTTTTTCAAGCTTCTCTTTGTTTATGGCTGTAAGGAAGAATTAAGATTGAGTTAAAGGAAAGCTGGAAAATGTATGATTTTACAGCATTTGCAACCAACCTTCTTTCCTTCATCAATATATTCATGACAGTTCCCACCTATTCCATCTATGGAGTATCTTTCCCTGAGAGCAACTCTGCTAGTCATTTTTTCGAATGCATATTTATGCTATTAATTGCTCATTATTGCATGAAAAAGAAAGCCAAGCTAATTCTATTTTACACAGTATTAAACACATTTAACATAGATACACAATTTGTTTGGAAAGTTCTCTTCTGTGGGTACTTCCTTGCATTGAAGAGCAGAGCAGTACTTTACCATTTGAACAGCACTGCCACTGTGTAGGACTTTTCACAATGGATACAGACTCTTATCTCACAGGTAGAATAAAGAGTTTATTTAATACCACCAGGATGCAATGCAAAATTTTATTATTTTTTTAAGTTAGTTTTTTCTTATTTGTCAGCATCTATATCACTAAAAGCATTAAAACCTGAAATAAAGCAACCCAGCATAAAACTTTTAAATAAAGGTAATAATAACTAAGACTACAATCATACTTGCAACCCAAACATGCCCAGGGCATGAGCTTGAGCACTGTTGTACAATTGCCCATGCTCTTAAACCTATGGTCTGATCTGATTTTGGCCTGTGACTGTTAGAAGCCTCAATGAAACAGTGCTCAACCACGATTATGGAAACAGCACAAGGATGAGATTATTCCCAGCTGGGTGTATGGGTAACGCCATCCCATTTGGGATGGGAAGACTTTAACCTTCTAGATGCAAACTGTGTCAGTTGGACTTGTGGCCAAAACCCAGACACCTGGCTTGATTTATTTATGAGGAGAAATGAAGCTCTGCATCCTTTTTAACCTCTCCTTCCCTTAGCTGCCTGTTTGCTGTGTAATCCAAGTGAATCATCTGGGTTCTTTCTGCTGTCCTTGGAAAGGGATGCACATTTAATATGGTGAGTCATCCCACACATCTTACACATATCTGCAGGCACCTACCTCCTTGATTACAGACAAAATTTGATAGATGCAGCTTCTCAATTTTGGTTGCCTAAAGCAAACCTTCCAATCAGAAAGTTCAAGAACTGCTAGGACATACTGCACACTGTAAATTTACATGAAAATACTTAAAGGAATTAACATTTTTTTTTTCATTTGTGAAAAATACTCTTTAATTGTTGCTCTTTGAAACATTCAAAACAGTTGAGACTGCAGCAGACACTTCTCAGAAGATTATTGTGAACTGATATCTTATTAAGTTTGTCCAAAGTGCAACACAAATGACTCACATTTATTCCAGAGGTAACATCAGATCATTAGGCTCCATCTCACCTCTTATGGAAAGATTTTTGTGAGAGTTTTTACATGCAAGGACTCAAGAAGTTATACCTCTAGCAATTCTAATACAGAAAAAATTTTCTGACTGCCTTCAGCAAGGGGTGAATATTGCCCTCAATTTAAATGAAGAAGAAAGCTCTGTACAGCTTTTAGACTCAGACACCTTCATTTTTGCACCTCTTTAATATGCCACTGATACAGAGAGGAACGTGGAGTCCCAAGCTAAGAAAGCTGAAATGCATGTTTTGCTGGATGACGACCTAAAACCTGCACACCACAGTCACATACTTAACACCTGTGCCATGCTTTGCACATTCACAAGCATATTTATTCCACCCAGAGCCAAAGGAACCATGTGAAGGAGAGTTGATTGAAACATGAGATTTGAGATCACGCTTTGCAGTGTTGTATATCTTGTGCAGTGAAACTTTTCAAAGATATGCCATACTACCACACTGACCACCTCCCACCCAGCAAACACATTAAAAGTAGACTTCTACGAAGTGCAAAAATGTAGATTTATAAAATGAAAAAGTTCCACAGCCTCCTTCAAAGAAACTGAATGGTCCAACAAATGATTCTTTAGCAGCTTAGGATAAAGAAAACTGCACAGCAGAGTAGCTGCAAAATAAATGGCTATAAGTAAACAACAAAGCTCAAATCCCACTGTGTAATTTCTTACCACATGAACAGTTAAGAAAATATTTGGTCTGCTGAATTGCTGAATTTTATAATTACTATTATTTATTTGACCTCCTTTTCATAGGTTTCCTGCAGACATTAAGTATTGAAGCTTTGATATTAAAAAACAACAACAAAAAAGGTTTATGCAATACCTCTGCTTTCCCCCTTGATATTGGCTAAAACAAAAAGGACAGGTCTGACAGCCATGCTAACACAAACCCTGCCAAAATTAGGAGGCATGAAGGCACGAGGTGTTATTGATTAAATCATAACCAGAAAATGGTCAAGCCCAGGCACTGTCAGATTGTGGAGAGAGACACAGCTGACAGTCTCCAGCGTGCTCACTCCCAGCATGTACAGGAGAGTATTTTAGCTAACCTTGAACTCCACAAGCTGCTCAGGAAGGTCAAGAAATTCTGTCAAAAATGGTGCTGAAGCTGAAGCTGCAACTACATATCAAGCAGCTGCTTCAAGCTGTGGAACAGTGAATACAACCACTTAACCTTTTCTATGCAGAACTATCATGAAGAATCTAAACCAATATGACACAGTCAATATAGATAGATGGAAGAAGTGGTGGGAAAATATATTCAGATATTAAGAACATTAAGAACATTAATTCTCTGAAAATTGGCCCAAAATTTTGAAAGTCTTTTAGTGTACTACCTGCTCGCTTTCATTCAAATACAAGTAGACAGAAGCTGATGTTCCGTTGCAAATTTTATGAAAGTGGAAATTGCATGGTATATTGCATATTTCATCAAAGTTTTTTTTTTACAGTTTAAAGTCCTCTATTACTACTGTTTGATGACAAACTCAACAGCAAAGAGGCATAACAAAAACAGCTATTAAAAAAGAAGGGAAAAATACCCCAACAAAATCCCCCTCAAACCAGTTAACAACATATAAATCCATTTTCTAATCTTCCATTGAAACAAAAACAGCTTCCAAACACACAAAAAGGGAGGCCTTTAAATTAAATTCACTAGATGAAGGATATGCAAATTACCTGAAGAAGCGGAGACCTATAATGTTCTCAAAATTCTGCAATAGCCTATTTAATTAGTATTTTAATTTATCAGAATAATTCTTTGCACTTGACAATTTATGCAGTATTCCAGATAATTAAGCACGTAGCTACAGTGGAATAATTTTGCCTACTCTCTGTATACCAGTTATTTTAACCTGAAAGAATATGTGGAAGTCTCTTCTGTCATCTAAATTACAATGGGGACAACTTAATGGCTTTGCTCTATTAGAGAGCATGATGAGAGTTGCTACTGAGTGTTTAAGGGTAGAGATTGTCACTGCTCAGTCTTCACTAACCTGAGGGAGGTCTGATGTGTTTTCTGAGGGCAAATGTTTATTTCCTTTAGCAAAGTCATCTGTCAGTGGCCCAGTCAGGAATTGGAGTGTGTAGGTTTGACAGGTTTAACCTCAGAGTCCATCAGTTATTAGACGAAGCAAGTTATGGAGGGCTCTGAGCAGACCTTCAGTCTCATTACTGCTCTTCTGGAAGAAGATTTCCTGCCAAGCACAACTGTACCCTCTGGCTGACTCATGGGAGCACACACTGGCACGAATGAGGCAAAGGGAAACGGGGAAAGGGTTTCAGCAGGAGGCCTCAGTTTGTCTCTCAGGCTGCTGCAGGATTTACCGGCCCCAAAGAAGAAACCACCCTTAAATATGAAAAGATTTTCTGGGACGATAGCATCATTCACAAGGAAACCTTGGGGTTTTGCTGTGTATCTGACTTAGTGTGTGTTGTATTTAATTAAATGTAAGGAAAAAAGTACTTATAGGCTCATGATTCTTCTGACCTCTATTACCTGCCCATTTTAGAATGAGCCAATCATGCTCTAGACTTGCTCTATTTATTGACCTCCAGTCAATAAATTGAGGGCAACTAATTCAGATTTACTGTAGTCTGTCAGATGAATTCTACAACCACTGGTTTTCTCCCATCAGCTTGTTGCAAAGCTCCTTTCAAAGACCAACATTTAGAATAATTTCATTTATTTTCCTCCCTGAGGAAAGGAAAGAGAAAAGGAGGAAGGGAACTCCAGAGAGATGGTGCTTATTACAGTTTTTAGCTTCTTAACAAGTATCTCTAAGACAAGCAGAAGTTACATCTCTTTACATCAAGTTAAACTTTTCTTTCTCGCCCCTACAAAGGACCCCCTCAAGATTTGGAAAGCTTCTTCATAGCATGGTTTAGAAAGAATGCCTTTCTCTTTGGCAGGGCCATGCACTGTGCCATGCATATACACAGCAAGTCAAAGGCACAACATGGAATATTCAAAATACATCAGCTCAGAACAAAAAAGACCAACTCAAGTGGCCAGATAAAGTGGGAAGAAGGGTGCCTGCACTAAAGTTTAAAATGCAATTAGTGAGGAACAAGTACAGAAGCTGCAGGCAGAAGGTATTTTGTCCTCCAATCTTTACAGAGTGATGGCACGAGATAGGTGCTTCATGTGTAATTTCTACATAACTGGCAGCCAGGCTTGGAATGGAAATGGTTGCAGAGAAGTCAAAGCCACATTGCTGTGCTAGCAACAGCCTGCTAAATACTATGTCATATTCAATTTTCAAGTCATTTTTCAAATGATTTTAATTAGATATTGTTTCAATCTCCTGTGCATTAATTTAATTTCAGATATCAACATTTCAGCTTTCAATCTGTTCAGATGCAGTACCTTGCTGCCTGGAGTAATTTAAAATATTGTTTGCATCTCCAGCAATTTTGAGAGCACACATTCTTTACAACCTGCTCTAGCCAATAAAACCAGCAGATGGAAATTCAGACCATGCTCACCACTCCCTGTGCACCTTTGCGTTATCACAGATTTTGGTACGAGGCAGCTAAACCTCCATGCTCACAATCAAGGAATTTTCCATCTGTGTTTGTCTTTAATTCTGTTCAAAAAATATACGCAAAATGCCTTTTTCTGGGAAATAGCAACACTGTATGTTCCTGTAAGAGGGAAACTGGGCCATGCTTGAATAACTGTTAAGAGCTGCATATTTTTTAAACTTACTCACTGAAACAATGTCACTCTTTCCACTCTAAACCATCTACCTCTTAGACCCATGCCCAGGTAATATTCAAGGATAGAGCAGCAATGACTTTATAAAGCAGGACCTCAGGTACTTCTGTCTTTGCATATATTAAACACATTCTGTCTGCATGACTGCTTGCATTGATTTATTTCCATTTATTCAATAAATAACTGCTCAATTTTATGTCTTCCTCTAACTTTCCTTTAAAATGAGCACACTACTATTCTAAAATCTGGTATTTAAATTGTGGTAAAGGAGTTTGGGATATATGAAATAACATTTTTTTATTTCTCTGGAGCTTTTTTGCTTCATGGTGGGATCTCTCTCTACAAACTTTGCTGTCTCAACTAAGAAATCAGTAAAATTCCCTGCCTTGTCAAGAGAAGTAACAGATATCACCAGAGATTTACTTATCCCATCCTGAGATCAGTATAGTTTATTTATGGCATATATATATATATATATATATATATATATGTATATATATATATATATAAAAATAGGCCTGGAAAGACCTGCTGCATCAACCAATCCTATTTTTTTTCCCCACAGGCATTCCCTTGTAAGAAACACATGTACACAAGTTCTAAAATACTTCAGCAGCAAAACATTTCAATAGACAATGCTATGGCTACAGAGAGGGATTTCTGAGGCGTGGTGTGAGGATGATTCTGTTTCTGAAGTATGAACAAACCCAGTCTACATGAATTAGAACTATAGAAATGAAAAACCTTTATTCTAAATAATTATTTTTGGCAGAGCTTCAGGAACCCATTACGAAAAATATTCTCTTAAATAATATGAGCAGATTGGTGTCCATCAAAAAAAGAGTTTTGAGGAATAGCAAAAATCATGCTCTGGATATGCATACTTTGTTGTAAGTTGTATGTATGTATACATGTGTGTATATATGTGTATATATGTATATATATGTTGTTCTATGCTGTATATGCTTTAGAAACACAAAATATATTTCAATGAATGCTTAACAGAGACAATTTTTAACATTATTGACCATTTTAACATTGACAATTCAATGCTGCACATTACTTGACAGAGTGCAGTGCATGCATGTATAACAACTTGCTTGCATACTTAAAACACTTATCCATTATTTATAGCAAAAGTTGTACCGATTCAGCCAGTGTTAGCAGAAAATGAAAAAAAAGAAGTATCATTCCACTTTTCACATCATAATTTGTTCACATAAATATTCCTTGACAAGTTTCAGCTCTGAACAGAAAATTCAGATGAAACAACCTGCAGGATGTCAAGCTGAAACGGGAGCAGAGCACAGTCAGGTAGACCAAGGTGCTGTGACTACCAGTGCAGTGCTTCTCTGTAGAGTTATTTCTGGGATGATTGCTAATGTCTAGATCAACTATTAATTGTCCTTTTTGAAGTCCCCCTTAGCTTAACATTAAAGTTCACCATCATATGTCCAACCTTAAAGATTTAAAAGTCGGAAAGATTCGTGGTCCCAGGGGATGGGTGGGCAAGAAAGACCACCTGGACCTTTCTCAGCTCTTCCCATGCAGGTCACTTTTGGCCTCCTCACCTTCACCACACAGTGAAAAGCAACAGTCCATAAGACAAGCTTAAGGCTACAGCTTCTTTCCTTTTAAACAGACAAGTTTTTGGAATAACAGTATAAAAGAACAGGTTTTCTGCCTTGTTTTATTTGTAGTCAAGAATTCAACAGATTGCTTTAATTTTCTTGGGCAGAAAATACTACCAAAAAAAAAAAAAAAAATCAAACAGATAATAGCAGTAGCTCAGCTTTTCAAGAGTAGCTAATATTCTAGTTTTGTATCTCCTTTTTCCTTCTATTTGAATAGTCTCTCCCTCCATATAACTAATTTTGATCTCTCAGGATATCCATTGCATTTTCTCATTGTGTTTAATTATTTTTAAATAAGCAGAAAGAACCACCAAAACATGCAGAGGTTGTTACTTATGGTTATAGCTTTGTAGAAATTCAGAAAACTCTGTTATCTGGAACTTAACTGATCTTCTGTGGTTTCTTTAGAATAGATGATGTGCTACTGGGGCAAGTGAAAGGACTAAACCATCTTCCCAGAAGTCTACAAGATACTTTTTCTAGAGTTTCCCTTATTTTTTAACACAAAGAAATGGGAAGACTCAGGAAAAGAAATCCAAGAATAGTTGTTTCACTTTTAAAGAAGCAATCCACTCCTCCCTAGGGTGTCCCTGGAAAGTACACTGACCCTCTTTCATACTATAATACATAATATTTAAAATACCCATAGTAGCATCTAATTATTAATCCTCATTTTTGTTATGCTCTACTTTTTCGGCATTCTCCTCCTTGCCCCATTTTGAGTCTCAGCCTGAAACAGTATGAAACTTATGAGTTATTCTTCCACTTATTTAAAATCTGTCAAAATCTTTGGATGGACACTGCAGTGTATTTGCACTGGTTTATGAAAAATTTAACAGACACTACCACTAATTCTCAGCATGCCAAATTTTATTTTTAATAAATACAAATTCAAGAACTGTCATTTTTTTTCCCAGTCATTTCCTCAGTTAATAAAACAGCACCCTGTAGGTTCATTTCTTTAATGATCCAAAACACAACTTCGAGACATGTTATTTGTTATTCATCTACGACTACACTTAATGTCATCCTCGTGGCACAAATGTAACAAGACTGAGTCACAAAAACATTAGCAATATTTCAACTGACTGGCTCACTAAATCATGAATAGCACAGCTAATGCACAAGGTCACTCACTAACAAAATCTATTTGCTGTGCCTCAGAATAAAATGAAAATATTTATTACCAAGGGTGCCACTAGTAACAAGAGTCACAATAAAGCTTTCAGGTGAGAGTGAGTAGGAACAATGTTAACTTGCCCATCATTTCTCACAACAGTTTTTCATAATTCTGCTTTAATGAAAATTCTGAAGGCTACTTGACTACCTTTAAAAAAATTTCTTGAAAATCAGCAAGAATGGAAGAACCCTTATATTTCAGAAATACAGGCCAAATATTAAGACTATAAACTTTAATCATGTAATAAAAACCCATTATGTTTATCCTTGGATGGGTGAAGTGCAAAATAAGGAAGATAAATGCTTGCCTACAGAGATAACTGTGTCCTAAATGCATTTACAGGATTTGAATCTGTGTCTGCAGGTATGCACATTCGATGGGAAGGAGGAGAAGGATGTAATAGGAAAGATCTGAGTGTGTGAAGGATGGCAACTTTGCGGTACTCAAAATATGATTATTGCAACCTCACCTACAAACACTTTTCATGGCCAGAATCACTGTGCCAAAGGCACTGTGCAAACCTAAAAGGTGGTTCCTGTGCAAAAGAGCTTATATCTACCAAATGAGTGGAGACAGTAATAGGCTACAGAGGGGTAGAGATAACAAGGAATGGATATTAGGCAAGAGAACAGCAGAATGCCAAAGCTGCATCCATCCACACAACAGTCTTTCTCTTATTTTTTGGCATGGGAAGTGATGCATTCAGCTAAGCCCTATAAATCCTTTAAAAGCTGCAGTACTTTCACCATTTCACTGTTAGGGACAGAAGAGACTTATTGGCATGGGTTTAAAATAAGGAGAAATGGCAGGAAAGGACACTGATCAGCTCTCCCAGAAGTTCTGGAAACAAAGGCAAAGCTTTCCCTTTCTGTAAATGGTGTGATGGAGAGGTCTCTCCTATGTGGTAGATTTCACCGAGTGCTCATCGGCACGAGTTTCTGCTGGCACCATCCCTCCTCTAACAATGCTATGGAAACATTTTTTAGGACATCCCTTCAAAGTGTAGAAAAGGCTACCTGAGCTGTGCCACTCAAACGTGGTGACAGTTCCATCTGAGCAGGTTATAAATCTGATTATAAATCTCTCATTGGGCAAAATGCTGTTCTGTGTCCCAGATCTCTGTGTGCTTTGCGTGAGAAACCTACATCCCAAAAGAAAAGTGTTTTGTCATGCTGTGTTTTTAAAAAGGAATCATAAGGAGACTGCAGAAATATTCAAACTAAAGAAGACAGATGAATTGACAAGGAGAGGCTATGGACCAATGCTGTGAATCAGGAGTCTGCGCCTCTGGTAAAAGTGTTCACTGTCCATCAAAATGCCAGCTTCACCCTCTTGTGAGTAGCCCCTTATCCTTTGTACTTTCAAAATGTGCATCATTAGCAAAAAATCTGCTATTTAAACTAGTTAAGCCTACTTGGTAAACTTTGACATTGTTCAGAGTGACCACAGGAGCAGTTCCACCAGCAGCCACACGACAGCAGTAACCTCTCTCAAGGGTATGATAAGGTCTTTCATTGGCACTGATACATTGAAGAGAGGACATTGGCCCACAGCCTTTATGAGGCTGTCACACTTGTATGGATTATGCAATTTAACACATAGGAATCATTACTGCATACAGTTTTCGAGAAATGTAAATGAAATGCCTATCTGCTCTATGCATACATGGGCACAGGTCACTATTAGAGTGCCAGCAATTTCAAGTAATTTCTGCGTGCTATTTTCAGAAAAAATTAGCACAATAGTGTCCTGATGGGGTGCAAATCTATAGGAGAGTTAAAAGCTCAGTGAAACATTTTCTGACTTCTGTCTGACTGCTGTGTTTGTCAGGCAGACACTCTCCTACCAAGACAGGCTGTAAAGTACTCCTAAGACTGTGAATAAAGCCATCCTCTCCCCTCCCTGACACTGTGGCCATAGCACAGGTTTGTTTCCAGGGTTTCCCCTTCATGGAAATACATGGAATCTAGCCTTAAAAGAAATATTTGCTACTAAAAAAGAAAGGTGGCTATTGCGAGCACAGTATAGCTAATGACTTCCTCAGGAAATAATTTTGTGAGAAAGTGGTTTGCATATTTCCTGACCCTCTTGCTTTTGTAGACTGCTGGATCCGTGACTGATTTCTAAAGGAGAGGATGCAGTTGTGAAAGTCTTTTAAAGTTCCTTTATGTATCTATATCACCTATATCTATATTATACCCCAGAGCCTTTATAAATACCTACAATAATTTACACATACACACATAACATGCATGTGTCAATATAAGATGCCTGCATATAGTTTATTCCACACTCTACTCTTCAAAAAGGAATACGGAACAGTAGCATAAACATAAATCAAGTATGAGGTATACATCTCCGCCAATCAAGATTAATGTATATTATTATCCCTTGACCCCTTCTTAATGTTCCATTTTACCATGTTTCTAAAATATTTATACCATACAGGGTGTTAAATTATAGCAATTAAGACCATAGTATGGTTTTATTAATATTTCATCAAGAATGTTTCATAATTTGAATTTCCCTGGTGCCCTTCTGTTGCTTTGCTGAACACTGGGGATGAAGGGCATTTCTGTCTTGTTCTTCTTCATCATTGCAGAACTTTACCAGCATTCTGCTTTATTTAGCCAGATGCAGAGTTTTGCAGCTACTGCCTTTTTACCTGGTGACTGACTCATGTAACATTTTAAGGTTCATCATGGCCAGTTCTGCGTCTCCAACAAAATAAAGGCATCAGCAAACCAGAGATGGTCCCAAGAAGGGCCACTAAAGGGACTGGAACATGAATTCAAGGAGTAGCTGAGACTGATGGGTTTGTTCAGCCAGGGGAAGAGAAGTCTAAATGGTAATTTAACTGCTGCTGGCTGCTGCTTGGGCAGGATTATAAAAAAGATGGAGTCAGAATTTTGCAGAGACTCACAGTAAAAGGACTTGAGGCAAATTGCTAAAAAGGAAATTCTGGTTGGACAGAAGGAAAAAAACTATTTTCTTAGTAAGTGATTACTAAGCACTGGGACAGGCTGCCACGAGGGGCTGTAGAATCCATTGATATTTTCACAATTCAAGTGAGCAGGGCCTCAAGAAGACAAATTTCAGATTTGACACTGCTTTAGACTGTTGGACCCAACAACCTCCAGAGGTCCCTTCTGACTTCAATTTTTCTGTGATTATAAATAGAACACCATTAAAGACAATGGTTCTTCACAAGGAACTGTATGGTTTCATCCAACATTTCTCAAGTATTGACAAACCCTTCCTTGAAACAGGTACTACATGTTTTTTATGAGGAAAGGCTGCTTTCCTCAAAAGTACCATCGTGTGTCAGATCTGGGATCAGCAAAGCACTTTTTTATTTCTGGATCAGTTTGTTCTTATGCAGCCAAGCACTTTAAGACATGTTCAGCTGATGAATCACAACCCAAAAGCACTGGAGTGAAGAAGAGAAAGTGAAAAATTTGGGAAATCTCAAAACCAACTAACATTTGGGGCATGCAAATCTTCATGGTCATAGCAGCAGACATGGACTAGATTATGGCAGCAAAACTGGAGACATTGCAAGGATTAAAAATTGGAACATTATGTCAATAGTGAAAAAAATAAAAGGAAAGTTGTTTTAGAGAAAAGGAAGGTCTCTTCTTGAAGCAGTGTAATATCACTGCCTAAACAGCAGGTGGTTAAAGGACACCAATGTGTGTCTGCCAATGTATAAGGCAGACAGAGACCAAAGGAGAGAAGAGAGAGAGATGGACCCATGGAAACAGAGTGGGATCAGGGTAAAGAAAAACCAACTCAGGACTTCAGATTAGGTATGGCTACTTCCTACATTTTACAGTCTGTAACTCATAGGTGGTTTCCTAATGCAATTTTAGATATCTGAAAATCAGGCATTTAGTTAAAGTTTCTTTTGTTCTTCCCTTATGGCTGATAGAGAGACGCACTTTCCGAGAGCACTTCATCCTCTCTGAGAAAGACATAATTCACATACAATGTCACCATCCATTTGATTTGCAACCACAATACCCCAAAAGCAGCTGGGGGTTGAAGCAAAGACTCCAGGAACAGATTTTCACGATATAGAAGTAGGTAGGTAGGAAGGGGGATATCAAATTAACGAGTAGAAAATGAACATGGAAAGAAGGGGAAGTCCCTGTTAACCACAGGCTTACTCACCCAGACTATAACAAAAATGGTAACATTTTAGAGTGGCATTTTCCTATGATTCTGAAAGTGCAGTTTCAAATGCAAAAGTAATTTTGGATTTTCTCCTAAAAATAAATCAGTATCTTTTCCTCCATTCATATTTTTTTAGAATTTTATACGATCTAGAATATAACATGGTACTGAGTAATACCAATATAGAGTGATAAAATTGACCTAGAAAAATTCAAAATGAGAGAACAGAAGACTTAAAATGACAGTTGTAAAATATTTCATTAATTTTAAAATATCGAGAATGGTTTTTACTAAGTACAGACTACAGCATCTTATTTTTGTTTTCTGAATTATTAAATTACTTTTTAGTACTGAAATTATGTTACAAAATACTTTAATATATGAATTGTTTCATCTAGTACTCTCAGCCTGTTTTCAAACTAATTGAATGTTAAAGTTTTTTGTATTTCTACCAGGGATTTAAAAAAAAAAAAAAAAAAAAAAAAAAGGCAGCATTATGTGTATTACAAGAATCAATTTTGATTGGTAAGATGTACAAAAAAACTTCCTACCCCATAAAATTTGCTGAACAGACAAAGTTGACAAATTATCGGGAGGAACAAATTCCTCCAGGGTTACCCCCTTGTTGTGGGAATTCATACAAATGGAGGCCCCAGCAAAAGAGCAGTTCTCTATATTAAATTGTCACATAGAAGGAAGGCTGGATGCTCCTTCAGGTAACATTGTGCCAAATATAAAAAATGAGCAATTTCAAGCAATTAGTTGCACCAAAGGTTGAATGAGAAGCTGAATGTCCTGCTACAAGTGGGGCTAGGAAGGAGAAAGGAGGGTTGTTTTTTCAGGTGTAGGATGGGTGAGGAGATGAAGGCAAGATAATTAACAGGTTGCTGAATCTCTTGTTTTTGGTGGCTAACTTAATTAGATGTTCTGTAATTTTATATCTGGATAATTCCTTGGGTCAAGTTAGAAAAGCAAATCCTACAAAAACTCATCTTTAATGGATAAAAACACCAAGGTCCTGTAAACACAGATAAATGCAGGATGGAATTATATGTAAGGTATATGTGTTTTGTGTGTATGATGTATGGTGCTGCAATAGGACTTGCATATATTTGAATATTCATTAGATCTTCAATATCTTGTGAAACAAAATGCAATAAAGGAAGAAAGAGAAACAGAGATAACAGGGAGAAGATGCATCTCTTTCATTTCCCTAATTTCACAGTGTATAATGATCTACCCATTTATTTGCTTATTTAAAAGTATCAACAAGCTGTTTGGTATTATAAATTACATTAAATAATAAACATTAATAATGCATTATATTCTTGAATCAATTACCATCTTTAAATGAAATCCAAATATAATAATACTTAAATAATAATTAATATAAAATTAACTTTTAAATATAGCACTGTATTACTTGGTGGGAATTATATTAATAGTTAGACTACTTTAAGGACATAAGCCTATCTAAATCAAATTAAAGGCACTGCTGACAATTCATTAAAAGGAATCAGAATACACCATCTATTTGGTAATTGCAACATATACATGTAATTCCATTATTATATAGAACATACTACAGCATCTACCTCATTCTTTTAAACTGCCACACTATTACATGTGCAATTTTACTCTGTACTTAAAATACACTGTGCTACACTTTAAAATTATTTCAACAGCATTAGTGCTAAAGGAAAACAGCAGTTTTATAAAGCCTTATGCATCGGAAGGGGAAAGCACTCAGCGTATCTAAATATGTTTTCTATGCACAGTTTGAACTCCAGTTGTTCAAAGTGAAGTGTTGCCTTTGGTGTGGAACACGAACTACTTGGGAGAGAAGAGCAGAGTGGCATCAAAGGAGGCCCCACCATCTGATGCCACAGAATGCATGTACTGATTTCATATTTTGAAAAGGCCTCCTTTACCTTGAATACTTAGCAGATCCAATGAAAGTCTGAACTGATCCCAACAAATTTAAACCTTGCTCTAACTCAAATGTAGCTTTTGAGAAGGACATACAAGTTATTCTATTATTAGGCTTGTTATCAGCAAGCACAGTAGTAATTCAGAGACAAATATATGACACATTGGGCTTTTGGACCAGAGAGATAACAAAAACTCCAAATATTACTGTATTTACAATTGTCAGTAGACTGTGAAGAAGAAACTACTTCAAAATATCTTTTATAAGGTAGGGCAGAGGTTTCTTCTTTAACATCAAGTTTAAAATACTTAAATAGCCTATTTTTCTGACCAGTTAATATGACAAAACATGTTTTCAGCCTCCAACAAGTCACAAAGCAATTAAATTGACTTATGGATTTGACTGGCATTAACTATTTTTCACACTTGCAGGAATTAATTTTATACACAGTTTAGTTTAAGTATTAATTAGTATTGACTTTAAAAAGGACCATGATAATCTTTTCACTTGTAGCAGAATCAAGAGATTCTTGTCATATTCAAGATGCTGATCCCATTTTAAACCCGGGTGCTAGATAAGAGCACATGTGAAAATGCTCCCAGTATGGGAGGGAACATTGCACACATGTGAGACAAATTTTTTTTTGAGAACCAGAGGAAGTGGTTTTATGAAATGTGAAAACAAAGTAAGTACATAACTATCTTTTACTTCCATTATTAGGTTTTGCTTCAAATTAATTTTAAAATACCTGTTTCTAATGAACACAATTCTTGCCACTGTTCACATAATCAGCATCTGACCCACAGTCAAGCTCCCTGGCATGGTCTAGAGCACATACTTGAGGGACCCTAGGATGTTGCTAATAAAAGTTGCAGCTGGTACTCCTCTCACAAAAATTACTACTCTAGAGCAAAATCCATGTTTGTGTCTGGGCTGCCAAGGTGGAACGCTGCATTTGGCACGCTCTGCCCTCCCTAGGCCTGGCAGTGACAAGGGACATCTGGACACATGCCCCAGTCTGTTGAGCTGCCATGGCAATGATAGCCCTTGGCAAAATGAACGAGTAGGAGCCATACATAACATTTCCCATTTTGCAGCTAAAGCTATCAGAGCATGTCTGCCTCAGTCCCATAGCTGAAGCCATCCCTGTGCATCCCTGCATCTAAATACAGCCCAATTAATCTCACTTTATCAAGAATTCCACTCTGAAAAAAGTGTATTTTCCATACTAACTTGCATTTTTTCCCGTTTTGCAGTTTTGTTTGAGTACTCATGAACTAGGCACAGTGTTGGTTACTTGGCTGATGATAGCAAAGGTTTCTGAAAAACTTTTTGGTTATAGTCATAGTATAAAACAGTAATAGCATAAAATACATAAATACGAATTCATACAGAATTCTTTTATGTGCTTGCAAGTTGTCTCCAACAGCTTGATCTTATGGCTTTGTCAGACTTAGTCTGAAGAACAGTTTTCTGTGCATAACTCTTAGGTCATAATTCAGAAGTTAACCCAGGGCTGAAACTTGGCGTGAGCTTGTAACTGCCTCACTGATTTCACTGCCGTGCTCCATATAGGTGCTGTCAAGAGGGAACCATACCCTGTTGATTTTATAGGGTCACATTTTCATGGGCAGTCAGTTCGACTCCCTCAAAACATAACTGCTGTCCATCAATTTCAGTTAGACATAACAGCCATATCAAGCTGCTTCTGCTTTGTGATTGGAAAAAGATTGCATAATATAAAAACATCCCCTTTATACACTAATATCTGCATCAGTAAAAGTCTTTGTCTTCCATATAAGACAGGAAAGTTGTGAAAGAGTGAGATAAATGTGATTTGTGTTAAGTCACCAAGCAGCCTACTGACAAAACCAGAACCCCTCAGTGTCCTGTCAGCTGTGAAAAAATACAATACTTCTCATAATACTCATAGTTTAATGTGTCCACTCTAGCACAGAACCTGTAATCAAACACTACCAGGGGTACTGGATAAAAAGAAATAAGTGAAAGTAAAATAAAATTATCAAGCTAAACAAATCAGCTGGGCTAAATACTTTTTCTCTTTTTTACCCTCAGCTTTTTTCCAAAGAAAGGCAAGGAAATTTTGTCTGGGAAAAAGAGAAACCACCTTTGGGAAAACAGCAGCAATCAGTGCACAATAAAATAACAGAATAACTGAAAGATTCTTTATTATAAATACATCTAACAATTCATTGTACTTGATACTTTGGGCCCATTTAAAAATAAGCTGATAAAGCAACATCATTTCTTAGACTGATAACCAGCTTATTGGATTTCAGGGAGGTCAGAGGCTTCGTTGTTTATTTAGCTGAAGTAGTCTTTTAGCTCTCTGATCTCCTCAGTCTGTCGTTATTATTAGTCTTCCTTGAGTTCTGCTTTTCAAATACCTTGTCTCCAGCTCACTTTGCATTTCCTATTCAGCAATTTAACCCTACAGACAGTTTATAAAACAAGATAAAAATCCATAAATTAGGCGTCCATGGGTGCCTGTGCCCTATATCTTTGTCAAGGATGATCACAATCAAACGCTTGTTTCTCGAGACAGCCTGTCAGCGAGCACAATTACAGGTTTTCAACTTGCCCTGCCATAGCACAAGGCAGGAGACTCACGTAGCAAGGGAAATAGCTTCATATCATTCTTCACCTGTCTCCTTTCTGTCTCTTTTCTTATTTCTACTTATTTTATTTACAGATTGTTATTAACTCTTTTTTGAGACAGTAAGACTTTATTAACTATGTAATATTATTTATTTATATTTCTACATGGGCACAGGTATTTCAGAGACACTGTAAAAACATGGAGGTTTTAACCCAGGGAGTTTGGAAGCTCTGCCATGTCACCACAACAATGTGGGGAGGCCAATGAGAGGCACGGGTCCAAGGTGCCACAGCTAAACCGTGAGCATCACCCGCAGTAGTGTAAACCCTTTGAAACACTGACTTCCTCAGGATCCTTTCTTTCTAGAGCTGAAGGGAAAATCCCCACACCATAGTGTAAAGCCAAAATTTTGCCATGGACGTCACTGAAATAGAACCCTACAAAACCTAATTGTGTGGGGGATTTTTTTCTTTTTTTCGGTCTTTTTTTCTTTACAGTTAAGGAAGATATGCTAAGGACTGAGAATGTGACTTACAACTATGACTCCTGGCCCTTGGACAGTAGAAATAGTGTCTTCAGAAACATCTTTCCTGTGCGTAGTGGCAATTTTTGGATTAATGCTGTGGACTACACATCATCTGAAACGAGATGATGAGTTGTATTACAACAAACTCCAAATTGTGCTTTGTTGAGCAAGGAAAGATGACAATGATGTATGAAAAGCCTGTATACCTGTCATGGTTTTGGAACACCTCAGTTTAGTGCTCCCACAGAAACTGTGCTGCTACTTGCTTGCTCGTCCCCTTCCCTTCCCTCTGCCCCCTGCCCAGATACAGCTTTTTACCGGCTAGGCTCGTAGTTCAATGCGTCAGAAAGCCTCGGGCAGCCTAGAGAGGTAGCATGGGCAATCTAGCATTTCAGTAGCTCTAGAAGCAGCAAATAGTAGCTGCAAAGCTGATACCACCAGCAGAAGCAAAGAGGGAGAAATATAGTCTTCAGCTTGCCTAATTCCCACTATTAGAAGCTTTCAAACAGAAACAGAAACACACAGAAGTTCGCAGAAGGAGTGCAAAGCCAAAGAGGGCAGGCCTCCTCTCGGGCCCTTCTTTTATTGGGAGAAGGGGAAAGAGGGGGACTGGGGGCGGAGCCGGGGTGACCGGCCAATCAGACACTGCTCAAGAGTTTGAGTTACATTTGGTTTTGCCCGTGCTTGGAATACAGGAGTTCAGAACGCATGGCAGAGGCAAGTGTCTTGGGGAGGGGGAAAGGAAGCTTGGAACAGGCAGCAACAGCCCCCTGCAGTGGGATGCAGAGGAGAATTGGAGGCACAAAAGGTGAAGATCATGGGTTGAGATTAGAACAATTTACTGCAAACAGCAATGACATAAGAAAAAAAAAACCAATCAGTAACAGCAACAATACTAATAACAAAAGTCACGAGGCGGGGGGGGGGGGGGCATGTGTACATGTGTGTACATTCAAAAATTAACCCTGCCCTGGCCAGAACCAGGACAACACCACACGTCATTATGATGGAGTTGAGTGGCAGGAGAGAAAATTTTTAGATTTCTGAGAGAAAATGGGTACATATTCAAAAGGTTCGTCCTGAAGTGAGCCTTAGTACATTGTTATAAGGAAAACCAGGATGATGCTGTACTAGTTTTGTGTCTTTTCCTTTCAAGTTCCTCAAGGAATCATGAAATATTAGGAAATTCTGCCATGGTCTGAGGGCTTCCCTATGCCTCAGAGCCTCCTCCAGGATGGTTCTGTCTCATATGAGCACTACCAGGAGTACCCACACCACATCATACTTTGCTCCTATCCCTGATGTGTCTGTCTCATCACCCTCACCCTAATATGGTCCCCGAGGAACACTCACTGGCCAGGCTTGACAGTCTCCCATCACAGTCACCATGCCAAGAGTCTCTAGGTTCATCTGCATATTTAAGACCCCTTAACTTCTCTCTCTGCATGCAGCAAAGAACACAACATTGCAGCATGTCTCCCATCTCCATTTTCTTTTTCTTTCCTAAAGGAAGCAGATCTGTTATCTCAAATATGAGCAAGCATCTAGACAGACAGGCAGTGCACTGACACAGTGGTACATCTCAGCCACAAATTCCAATGCCATCTCCTGGCTGTCACATTTTCTGCTTTTCTAGCAAATATTGCCACTTACACAAATGTTATTCCAGTCTTAACGGGCCTCCAGGCAGATTACAAACATTAATTAGTTCCCTTTGATTCCAACAGTTCAGGCAGTTTTTCACCTTTGTACACCCATTGAGACTGAAACGTCTGAACTTAAATTCATGGATGCTACAGGAGATCACGTCAAAAGTCTTGTTTAGGTCAAAGCAGATAAAAGCCACTCTTTTCTGGCTATCCATAGAGCTTGTCATTTGCTTGGGGAAGGCAATGAGGTTGGTCAGACATGGTTAGCCTGTGATTAATTCATGCCATCTAGTCCCAGTCATCATCCTGTCCTTCATGTGCCCAGTAATAGCTTCCAGGAGAACACACTCCATAATTTTCTCAGGGATCAAAGTGAAGCTGACCAGCCTCTGTTTTCCTGGAGTGTTCCTTATTGCTTTTTCTGAAGATGTGTGCAACACAGGCTTTTCTGCAGCCTTAAACCCCAGTTTGCACAATTTTCAAAGATAGGGTGGCCTTTCTGTGACATCGGCTACCTTTTCGAGCTTCATTGTATGCATCTGTCTTGACCCACGGACTTTGCTGTGTCAAGATTTCTTAGATCTTTGACTCAATTGCCTTCTGTTATTGCAGTTTGCAGTTCCTCTCCTTAAAAACTCTGTCTGCATATAGGCTTGGGAGACCTTTTTTTTTTGCTGCAGGTCACAAAGACAATACTGAGCAGTTCTGCCTATTCTGCATTTGCCTATCTGTACCACCTGCTCCATTCAGAAGTGGGCCCTTGTTTTCCTCCTTTTTTTTTCCTATTAGTTCTAATGCAGCGGTAGAAGCTCTTCTTGTTAGCCTGTCCTAAGTGTACACACCCTTTTTGCACTGAAACTCAGTCCTTCCCAAGCCAGTTTCCTGGTACATCTCATTTTCCAGAGTACCAGGAAAGATCGTTGTTGTGCTTTCTGTCCTTAGATACCTTCCATCTCTCCTGAGCAGTTTTTTCCTTTAGAGTTGCCTCTGAGAGGATCTTGCCTACCATTTTCCTAAAAAGCCAAAGCCTGATCTCCTGAATTCTAGGGCCTGGTATATATTTTCCTCATTCCCCTCAAAATCTTGAACTCCCTTATTTCATGGTTACTATTAGCATAAGTTTATTACAATTATATATGTTGAAATGAGTATGAAATGCAGAAACACAATTTTACTAATTTTATAAGGATTTCCATTTTTCCTTCTAGATTCAAATTGTGTTTGAACTGGATTCAGGGAATCCTGTCCCTAGGAAGGACCATGAGGCTTAGGCATCACGTTCCCCATGTAACTTATCTACATTGTACAAGGGTACTGGTCTGGGATAGCCTCCTCTTGCCTTAAAAACACCCTGCTAATGAACATATTCCTTAACTCTGACTGCACTCCCTCTTTGATTCAAAGTTTTGGCTCATTCATTGCAGTAGTCCACACCACTTGGTGTCATTTACTGTTTCTGCAAGGTATTTGCCTTTAAATCATACCAGCTGCACAGCTATAAATTAATTGGATGTGAGGCAGGAGAGGATCAAACACAATGCTATCATGACTGGTGGTGTCTACATTTCAGAAAGTCTTTTTTTTTCCTGGTGTGGCTTAATCCATCCAGAATTGCTCACTGTTTCACTGCTTCACAGCAATTTTCCTTCTTACCTTTCTAAAGAGCTTTAAGTAAATTTCTGTAGTTCACCATAGTTGGGGTATCACAGACTTTATTCTCCTTAACTTAAAGTTATCCCTCGTTAGGATTTTAAGATTTTTAAGTTCAGCATCCTCTAAATTAATCCAGGCACATGATGCAAAGAAAGCAAAGGCAACAATATCTGAGGCCTCAGAGCTCTTGCGGTTTTACAGCATTGTATCATCTCACAGCACTTCCAAGTCTTCAAACAAGTATTCAGTCCAACGGAAAAATCAGTTGGTTTTCAGGAACCAAAGCTCCAGGGTGTTTCATCTCAAATCTTTAAATCCTTAATCTTAAAGGCTTTAGATTTGGCAACTCCTTCTCTTTTGATGGACCTTATTACTAGAACATGCAGGGTCAGAATCTGACATGATTTTTTCTCATTTTGAATAACTTTATCTGCTTATTTATTTATTACAATGACTAATTTCTTTTTGGTTCTGAGGACATCAAGGAACTGCAAAAGTATTACTCCTTTGGTCTTTCATTACTTGAAGCTTGCCAAGAGGTCATTAAAGCATTTCAAATAAATAAATGTATCATTACAGTTATCAGCATGTGACCCTTGATGCACTAGCAGTTCCTGTAGCCTTTTCATCAGACAGGAATAAATACTTTGAGAACTGTTGTAAAATGAGCTGCTCAAAAAAGACGGCTAAATGACCTTTAAGACAAGCTAATTTTTTTTTTTTTTAATTAAAGAATTAAAACCTGTAAAATAAACAGGTAGGAATTCCAATCTCCAGGATGTAAAGCATTGAGGATGGAAAATATACGGACTTCTCCCTATGGATTAAGCAGGAATTTGTTCCATGTTGATCTTCTGCTTTGCCTTTGCTGTATAAACACCAATCCCCTTCAGAGCTTGCTTCCATCCCACAGTGCTCCTGACTGATGGATCTGTTCCTGACTGGATGAGCCAGAGGGGAAAGAAGCAAAAGGCACAATTTCAAGCTGCAGATGAAGTACCATGAGGTTTGGGAAAGGAGAACCCTTGCTAGTGATCTGAATGATACGAGTAGGTATAAAGAGAAATTATACAAAGAAATCTGTAGAGATTTCTATACAGTCTTGGGGTGGAATTTGGATAAGAAGCATTAAGTTAAAAAAAAAAATTCTAAAAGTGAGATCTATCAGATTGTGAAACAGTCTCCTGCTAAAAGTAGTGAAAGCAGAATGGTTTGAGTTATATCATTCAAATGCTTCACATGGTATCATATTTACACTGTCAACAAGAAAGCATTTCCATTAAAAAAATTGCTGCTATATATGCATAGCAAGCACTCTACATCTGGAAAGGCAAAAGACAATATTCAGTTTTTCACTTGTCCTATGTTTCTTGTTATTATTTTCTTACTATTGGGAAGAGTTTTATTGGTTTTTTGGTTGTTTATTTGTTTTGTTTTTGTGCAGGTGCCAAAGAGAATAGGAAAATGCAAGCGTTTATAATGTGGAGTTTTGGAGGTGGTTTTTTCATCCTTCAGAGAGTAAAGATCAGAAAGAAATTGTCTTCAGCAATTTGAATGTTTTATTTTTCCTGAACGAAAGAACACCTGAAGTGCTGAGGTCTAATTTGGTGCAGAATGTGCACTGTTACATTGTCAGGAATGTATTTCTCAAGGACCTATTCTCCTCTTATAGCAGATAGAAGGACGCTAATGACAACAGAAATTACACATCTGCCACAGGAAACTGATGGTGGTTCTCACCCTGATATGGCCATTTTGCTACAGTGGTATTTCAAACATTCTGTATCTTTTATTAAGCACAGGACATTTCATAAACACGAGTTTTACTCACCAAAAATATACACATATGGAAACACAGATATTTAAAATTGTTGCATACCAATGCCTAGACTTTAGTAGCATAACTCCTAAGGAAAAAAAAAGCATATATGCATATACAAAAACATACTTCATATAAAATTGGACTGAAAATCAACAGGCCCTTCAAAGCATGTATCTGTTTGATCAGGGATGTATCATTCCCAGTATGCAGCCCCTGGGCAGCTGAAAGGCCATTGGTGAACCAAAAGTGTTCCAGAGACAAAAAACCCAGTGTAGCTCAGCTCCCGTGCCAGCCTGGCTCCCGTGGCTGCTCAAGGGCTCCGGCAGAACTTTGGTGGTACCTGGTAGCCCAGATGATTTCTCATAGCAAATTTGGCAGCAGAGATATGTGAGGTATCTTTTAACAGGCTACATTTTGTAGCCGAACCACTTAACCTGGCACTTTGCCTGGGCTAATTAGACCTCCAGAGAAGATGGGCAACTCAGTTCATAACACCAAAATGTTACCAAGCTGCTTCTTGAACCTGAGCTGGCTCATGAAACGCCACCTTAGGCTTCTGTTCAGGGTGCAGCAACCGTGGGATATTACTTAGTGATGTATCCAAAGCCATCAGCCTACAGATGAGGGGGCAAATGAAATGAGCTAATGGGAATGTACAAAAAGAAGTAAAAAACTAATTTTCTATTGTGTTTAGTCTTTCAAAAATATCATTCTGTTTAAGTAGCTATCTCTTGAGAGGACAGCCCTATTTTCAAATCTTAGGGTTATATGAAGGCAAAGTAGTGCAAGAAGTTCTATGAATACATAACATGGTCATGTAAATTATTTATCCCAGAAAAATCACTGGAGCTATTTCAAAAATATCCATAGGTTATATATTTTCAGGTACATGACTCTTGCCTTAGCACCAGTGCTAGCTTTTCTTGGCTTATAATGCTGCATTTTCCAAATTCACACAGAAAGCTGGCCAGCAAATGTAGAAAAGTATTGTAGAAATTGAATAAAAATCAGAAATCTCTTTTAGCTAATTCACTTTCTATTGATGGAATTCAATTGTATTATAAGAAAATAGGCTGAACATAAATGATTTAGAAATCACAGTGAAGTAAATGATGAATACAGAACAGAGAAAATATCACTTTAAAGTTAAAATACAGTTAATAATGTAAATACTAACTTTAGTTCTAAAATCACAGAAGGGAAGAGGCACTAAAAGTGTACTCCTAGGACATAAATTTAGCTTTATAAAATGCAAGCATCCTATGTGATACTGCTGGGAGAGAAACACGGAGATAGCTGTAAATGGTAAAGTTGTCCTGCTCTGATCTTATGTAATCTTACCCCAGTAATTCTTTGCTTTCCTTCTGCATTTACTGTAATAACTATTTATTCCTTCAAAAAAAGGGCTGGACCTTGTAAGATTCTTTTGTTTAACTTAATGTTTGATTCATAGTCATAGAAAATATCAACTTAGAATGCTGGGCTGCTCAGCAATTTGTAAGAACAAGGTGACTGCATGACAAAATTATTATTTCTTATTGGTTATTTTAGTATCTGTTCATTATTTTAAAAACCCAAATACTCTGCTAATTTGTCCGCGTTTTTTAGCTGTTGGATGAAACATGTCTTGCACAGATCATCTAACACTTCCTAAATGCTTTCGTGGTTTTACTGCCGCTACTTCAACTCAAAATGCAACAAATTGCTTGGAACATTATTTAATCTGTTCACAGTCTTTAAATCTTTGCTTCAAAGAATGTTCTTGTATCAAAAGATAAATGCTGTGGATCTCTAAAGGCTCCCCCAAAGACAAGGTTTTACACCTCAAACAATAAGGTCTCATACTTTTCCTCATTAGCACTACCATGCATGCACTTATGAGTACCAATGTGTTGTGCTTTCCGAACTCAGAAGAAGATGCAAATGCCAAGAAAACTTTGGCATATCAGAGATTAGGGCTTTTTATGGATCACCTTTGACTCAAGCTTTTGCATGAGTTATGTTTGGCACTACCCTGGCCGTGAGCAGAGGAAGTGTGGAGTGGCAGAAGGAGAAACCTTGCAGTGATCAAGGCAAGCACATTTATGTCCTGATTGCCAAGGAGTGGGACATAAAGAGACCACATGTGAAAACTGGCCCTAACTAATAATTATGGCTGACATTTAAACTTAGTTGTTTTCTACTGTTTCATTCCTTCTTAGAGAAAAGATACTGCCACCACTGTCTATTTCTATTGCATTCAGATCCATTGTCCTGCTGTGCCAAGTTATGCAAAGACAAAAAAAAAAAGATCTCTAACTATAAAAGCTGAATCATGGATTCACAATAAATCACAGTTCAAAAGATGGATGTTCAAGCCCACACATTATCATCCATGTAAAGACATATGAAGATCTAGAAGGAAAAGCTCTGAAATATCCTGGATACCTATCAAAAAATAAAACAAACAGAGGTATCTACCTCTTTGTACAGACTACAAGGGTATATAAAGTGACTAACTCTGATTTACACGTCTAACTTTTGATGTGTAGATTAGGGCAGATAAATGCGCTCCATACTGTGAAAGAAAAAAGTGACTTAGAAGAATGGAGCAGAGTACAATCAAATATATGCATCATTATTTTTTATTACTATCTAAGAAGAATTGTAAACACCATCTATATTCATCTGTCCCCAACCTGCCCACTGGTAAGTGATTTATGTTGACACATATTATGAGACAAGATTTGTAAAAGAAGGCAACAGTTTTAATTCAATAGATCACATAGTTGGGGTTTTTGCATTTATAAGAGTGGGCCCAAGAAAAGTATTTTCATCATTAGAACCCTTCCTCCTCTCACCTCCCTAAGGATCAGAACTATAGGAATATTACCACACAAAGAAGATGTATGATGGCAGAAAAGTCATTTGAAGAAGAAAATACTGGCTAGCGGGTCAGTTCTAGGAGATCCAAGTCTCAGGTTAGCCAAAGAAAAGAGTTATTTTTATAAAAAAATAGAAAATTATAAGATCAGAGCCATTAGAAAATAACAGGTCAGGATAAACACTGATTATACAATGTTGTGAGATGATTTGCATCCTAGCACATGCACGCAGTAAATTAGAGATTAGGGTGCTATCAAACACAAACTCCTAAGAGGAATCATTGCATTTCCTGGTCCTCATCAAGTATTCAATCAGTGCAGAGTTCAAACCAAGCCAAGTCTTAACACAAAAATATATTGTTAGTCCATTACAGAAACGGCTCGAGCGAAGGTTGACCTTCTGGGAGTTGCACCTCCAGTCATCGTGGCAATCTCAGCTGGAATCGGAGTTAACCAGACAAATCATAACATCCACTCTGAATAGTCATGCACCACTTCCTTATCTCTGCAATCAACGGAGCAATCCCTTCTGTATTCCTTCCTATGGGACACGTGAAAAAAATGCACTTCTGCATGCCCTTGTAACAACCTGCATTTGTTAGAACTGCAGAGTCCAATAAGCTTCAGTGCAGATGAAAAAGCCAATAAAAATACTGATTAAAGGGAAAGAAATGGCTTTGCCAGTAAAGCACACACGAGAACCAGCACTTCAGTCCTTGTGTGCTGATTGCCACATGTCTGAGAGACTCGTGCTTCATCACTGGCTTCTTTACTGTAAAACCATAGGGAAAGGATGAGAGAAAACAGCTGGGACTTTGGTAAGAAATCTAATATGTAAGAAAAATTGGAGCACAAAATCAAAAATAGTGACATCCAGAAAAAACTCTCTGAACCTGCTTTAAAGGGGAAGGTACTGAGTTGTGGGGTTTTTGGCTCCCAGTGTAAGCTGAAAAGAAGAGGATAAATTCATTTGTTTTAGAACAGAAAGATGTTCGTGAAAAATGGAGATGACAATAAAAAGGTCCTTCAGCATTTCCTGGAGAAGGAGTGTATTGGGTTTGCATGGTCAGGTGTTGGTAGAGGGGGGCTACCGGGGTGACTTCTTGAGAACCTGCTGGAAGCTTCCTCCATGTCCAACAGAGTCAATCCCAGCTGGCTCCAGGATGGACACACCACAGGCAAACGATGGGCCAATCAGAAATTGTGGTAATACCACTCTGATAACACATTTAAGAGGGAAAAAAAATTATTTCTTGCACAGATGTAATTGCAGCCAGAGAAGAGCAGAGTGAGAACATATGAGAGGAACAACTCTGCAGACACCAAGGTCACTGGAGAAGGAGGGGCAGGAGGTGCTCCAGGTACCAGAGCTGGGGTTCTTCTGCAGCCTGTGGTGAAGACCATGGTGAGGCAGCTGAGCCCCTGCAGTCCATGGATGTCCACAGGGGTGCAGAGATCCACCTGCAGCCCATGGAGGAGACCATGGAGAGGAGGCTGCGACCCTGTGGAAGGCCTGTGCTGAAGCAGGGTCCTGGCTGGGACCTGCAGACCTGTGGAGAGAGGAGCCCATGCTGGTGTAATGGTAGGACTTGTGACCCTGTGGAGGACCCATGCCAGAGCAGGCAATGCCTGAAGAACTTCACCCCATGGAAGAGTGACCCACGTTGGAGAAGTTCATGGAGAACTGTCTCCCGTGGGAGGGTCCCCACACTGGAGCAGCGGCAGAAACAACGTGTGATGAACTGACTGTAACCCCATTCCCCATCTCCAGAGCATTCGCAGGGGGAACAGAGAGCCTGGGAACAAGGGAGGGGTGGGGGGAACGTGTTTTTAAGATTTATTTTACTTCTTATTATCCTGCTCTGATTTTGTTAGCAACACATTCAAGTAATATCCCTAAGTTGAGTCTGTTTTGCTTGTGATGGTACATGGTGAGTGACGTCTCCCAGTCCTTACCTCAACCCATGGACCCTTTGTTATACTTTCTCTCCCCTGTCCAGCTGCAGAGGGGAATGACAGAGTGGCTTTGGTGGGTGCCTGGCAAAGTCAGGAACCTGGAAGAGCAGTGACCAGTGATGGTGTGGGAATCACTTACAGGGACCAGAAGAGCAGTGGTGGCTGTGCTCTGCTGGCTGTTGGTGGCCCATGGGACATCTCCATCACCAACACCTGAATGCCATGTACCTGTTTTTCAGTGACTTGCACTAGTGGTGCTGAGGAACAGCACTTTCTGCACTCTCCAATGAGTTATACAATTTTATGCTTCATCCCCCTACCTCACATCCCAGGGATGACATCCCCCAGAGAACACAAAAGCAGATAAACTTGAAAAAGTCACTCTGTGAGGTTTGGGAGAAGAGTTTTTTCCACTAGTGTCAAGTTAAAAGAGGTTCCAGGTGAGAGGAAGCCAGCTGCTGCTGCCAGGATAAAAAGGCAGCTATTTGAACCTAATTTGATATTTTAATTCCAGCAGCCTAAAAAGATTTCAGTTAACTAAAGGCCAAGTGATTCTCAGCAGAAGAAAATTAAAAAAAAAACCTGTACAGAGAGAAGGACGCTTTTTAGTCCCTCTAAAGTGAAATGCTGTGAACCATACAATTCCAATTTCAACCTCCCACTTAAGTATTCATGTGGATATCCTTTGCACTGCAGTGGGAGTAAAGGCACTCCCAAAGTCACAGTAATACAGCTCTTTTTCATGGCAATATACTTCAAAGGAATAGGTTTACAGATCTACTTACTGGTGCTTAGGATCGATTTGAAAACGTGTGAAGCATCAAGGCTCATCTGACCTCACAGATTAAACATGATATGTCATTTCTACAATAACTTGCAAAACCTTCCCATGGATGCTCTCCTCCCCATAAATCTTGGGGTTAGCTAACCAAAGAGTGAATAGGAACTTCTGTTTCCACGTGTCTCTATAGCATATTTGATCGTCAGAGGACTCAGTCACTCTGAAAAGTTTTTCACAAAACCATTACAACAACAGCCAGCAAAGCAAAAGAAGAAGGAAACAAATATGGAAACCCGAACTGTGGAAGCACTGTTTTGGTTTGTTGTTTTGTTTTTAATTTTATGCAATCTGATCTATTAAAAATATCTATTTGTGATCCAAGACAATGAGTTTGGGAAAGATGGATAGAATAGCAAAGAAAGGTTCAGAATTAGCAACATTGCAGTGTTTTGCTCTACAGTTTATGACATTATTTCTCACAGGTAAGTAGAAGGCAAAAATGTTTACACAATCTTGAATTTAAAATTACTTCAAATATTTACTTTAACAGTATGAAAAGTATTACTCTGTGACTTTATAGTCCTCTTGAAACATGTTTTTAGGCATATGAAGGAGAAGGAGGACATGGAACAGTCAAGAGGAATTCATCAAAATTAAAGCATGCCTGACCAACCTCACTGCCTCCTACAATAAAATAAATGGATTTATGTATGAGCAAAAATGTGTTTCTCACTTTTAAGTGCAGCATCACCAATAAAGAGAACACACTTAGAAATAATAGGTATCTTCAAATTGTTGGACATGATTTACCTTCACATTTCAGCATCTGTGAGATACTGTAGCAGGAAGCTCTGCTTCATGGCACCCATGTAGCAATCCAAAACTTTAATATAAGTCACCACTGTGATACTATTGCACAAAAGTACATTTCATTCTGAAATACAAAATCCTATTTATATTTTTCCTTTCATGAACACTAATATTAAGGAACTCTGATGGTTGGACTGGATGATCTTGAAGGTCTCTTCCAGTGTCGATGATTCTGAGTGGCTCTGCTCTCCACTTAAGTCAGGCCCTCCTTTTCCCTGGGCAGTGCAAAACTTCAGGTGTTACCACATCACTCTCCAAAATGTGATTTTGGATTGTATGAGACATATTAATAAATCATTTATAGCCTTCAAGGATTGTCACTTCATCCTAGACAAGGTATTAGTCATATATATGAGCCATTTGTGTTAGTCACCTCTTGGCTTGGCTATTGTGATTTACCGGCTCTGAAACAGAACATGAACACATGACATTGCTCTTTGAGAATTAAAAAGGTATTCAACCACACATCAGCTTACATGATATTATTTTAAATATAGAGCAATTACGGGATAAAAAAGCAGTAATTGAAGGAATAGAATGGAATCACCAAGAAATGCTGATTGTTTTGCTCTGTAAGAGTGAAGCAAAGCATCCACCATTTAAACACCTTTGTCTTCTGCAGAACAATATGGTGCAGGAGCCTTGACAGAAACACAAGTGTTTAATTTACATAAATGTTAATTTATCCAGTGTAGATAGTATTCTTTTTTAGAGACATACAAGATAAGAAAAATTAAGCAAAACGTTTTTTATTCTACATTTCTCAAAATTCCTCACAATTATTGGATCACGTGCTGACCTTGTAAAGACTGAAAACTGTGAAGAGTTGCTTTGCTAAAGTACCAAGAGCTACAATATTGTGAAAATTAATTGAATGGAAGGTAAAAAAAAAAAGTCTCAAACCATCAGCATGAGAATACATTATTTCTGGTGATAAGGAAAATAAAATTTAAAGGAACAAATAACTCGGACTTCCTGTCACTATTAATGAAATTTCATTTACGTTTTCTATTTAGCAGCCATCAGTCTTCATATATCAAATTTAATTTTGCACAGTTATACATTATTTTTCAGTTGTATCAAGAAATTAACCTCATGGATTGTAAAGCCAGATGGGACCACTATGAGCATCTAATCTGACCTTATAAACTGAAGAACATTTTTCTTGATTAAGTTCAAGCTGAGAGTTTGTGTGTGTACGCACACATATACATATATGCATACTTTTTAAATTGAGTGTCTGCAATTATAACAACTCAAGTTCTAACCTAAACCCAAGTCTGCTTAAACCACTGGATTATGGATTAGACCCTTAAGGCTGACACTACAAAAAAATAAAAATGCGTTTTCCTTTTCAGTTATTTTGATTGCAAGATTGGAAAGATGGTGCCACTTGCCTTTTAGCATACAGCAAATGTATTTCAGTGCAAGAAAGAATCAACGTTTCAAAATTAAAATTCATCGTTACCTTTTACTTACAGCACCTGAATAATTGTTAAAAACAACTAATTACCTGCATAGCAGAAAGCACATTTAATTAGCTGCTCATAAACAGAATACATTTCGAAAGCCGTCCAGGGGGATAGGTGCAGAAATTCCATTAACCAAAGTTGTGTGTGAATTTGAGCACTTCGAAAAGATACTCAGGAGACCACTTTTATGCATATTAGTTTTTCTCTTCAAAGTACTTTCCCCTCTTCCATATATGCATGAATGAGAAGTTCTGTCCACCTACAGGGGTAGGGGGTTTTATGAATGAAGGAACAGTGGAGCTTTTGCCTTTTGTAACTGAGGGAGACAACACCGATGTCAAGGTTTTTTTCTTTTATAGACTCAGGGAAAAGTTACAGAAATTACATCAAGCGAAAATGGGAAATCTATATGCAAGGAATGAGTTTCATTCACGGAGGGGCAGAGCTGGCAGTCACTGGGTGTCTGGCTTTGCCAGGCAGCTCTGTCATGGAGCATGAGTCATTCAGAATCTTCTCCCCTGTTTTGCTGCAATATTAAGACAATAGGAGGATAGTGGAAAAACACACCACCCCCTCTAGCCCTAACAATATCACAGCCGCTGGGAGACACACACAGACACACACCCCCGCACTGTCTCTCACATGCATTCACTCCATCCAATTTTCTCTTCTCTCCAGCCCAAAACGAAGCTGCAGCCAACTTATTGAAGCAAACAAATGCATGGTCTCTTTCTCTTTTTAAATGGAACAAGTTATCTGGGTTCCCTCTTGATGAAGTAATGTCAATCCTTGTCTAACTTATTTCTTTACTGCAGAAATTGTCACCTTCAAAATTAATGGTCCTTTTCAGAGAAGAGTGCCTATCGCAAAGCATTTATCTGATAGAGCTGGCAACATTTTTCCCAAGAACCATTCTCCATCAGGAAACATTTTTTCATTGAAATTGAAAGTTTTAAGTGAACATGTTGATTTTTATTGCATTTGACAGAAAAATTTTAATGCTTCAAAGAAAAACGGAACACTGAGCTTTCTTACTTGATTTTGTTGTGATGGTACAGTCTTGTTCTATTTGCACTTGTTTTAGAACTTAATTTCTAAATAATGTTATATTGTTTCCCATAATTCAGTATTATATTCTAATGTTCTGAGATTGCCAGGCTGAACTGTTTTGACACTGCTGAAATGAAAGTTTTAGTAACAGTTATATAGATGTCTAGAAATATGTTTACTTCAAAGTTTCTTCTTGCTTCTTCAGTTGCAGTGGTTTTATTCAGTATTAAAATATTGATATTTCACTGAAGAAGAAATTAATTTTTTGATCAAATGTCTAATAACTATGTAAGTAGGTAAGTGCATGCAGACAGTTTTATACATAGTGGGGTTTTCTTCTCCCCGTCGGCGCAGGAAGTTCAGTGTCTTCTGAAATACATACAATACATTGAAAACTTTCTCGTTCACGTGTTCAGATATGAATTACCTGAAGGCTATACACATTACTGGTTTTCTTGCTTAAAGAAGAATTTTGAAGTAAATCTATTTGTACTGGTCATAGCTAATTGTTTAAATCTATAAATAATATAAATCTATGGTACATATATTTGCATTTGTGTGTATATCTCTGTATATGTATTCACACTCACATCAGAGGGGTTTTCATTATACATTTATTTACTTCGGTAAATATTTCCCTCACAGTTTTATACGTCATGCAATGACTTGTGAACTGTGATGACTTAGGAAAACTTTAGGCAAATCCCATGTAGGAAGTCTTGCAGTTTGACTTTCCAAATGATATTTCAGAAGCTGATGCCAAATTTCTTCCAGTGTTATTGATCTGCTGAAGCCAAAAGCAGCTGCACCTACAGGATCACGTAGGTCGTTTGTCTCTTGTGATTTCTGCATTAATACACAATTTTATGGTAGTCTTAGACACTGCTTATATTGCAATAACAGTGTCAAATAGCCTAATTATAATGTGATTGATTCCCTGGTCAGAAGAGGTGAAAAGTTGTTGAGTAGGCAAGATGATGAAGGGATGAGACCTCACCATGTGCCTGGAAATACTAAATCCCTTAGCACACTCCTTTTTTATCCTAGGTAGCAAATGGTGATAACATTTACAGAAAGCAATGCATTTAATGCATGATTTTGCCAAGTTTCAGACACCCAGTGATCATGCCGTGGCCCAGTCTCCCAGTTGGTACAATGTAAACAGAGACAGCTCCCTTGCCTCCTTCACTGCCTTCGAAACATTAAGCTCTACGCATATTAAGCCAAACCCTCCCATCCTTCAGAGGAGTGATTTTTTTTTCTGCCTTTATTGTGCCAATATTCATGCATGTTCCTTATCCTCAGGAATAAAAACTTAGAGAAAAAGTAAAAAAAAAAAAAAAAAAAAGGACGGGTCAGCCCAAATATGTCTCTGGCCATGAATTTAAAAACTCATCTTTCTAGATAGAGCTGGTGACCAGTCACAGTCTCCAAACTGAGTAGAAATTTAATTTGGAAAGCTTTACTGTTTCTTTTTGCACAAAAGACAAAATACTGTAGAACACAGAAAAAAAATTCTTGACATTTTTGAGCATATATAGTAAGGAATAATGAGCTTTTCTTTTGTATTTTTAAAAGTGCTTTGAAATTATGAAAATAATTTCTACTATCTGGTATTTCTTTGACAGCATTAGTCATGATGAAATCATTTAGAGCAAACAAGGAGTTCCTTATGAATACCTTCATGGTATTTCCACCATTTCCACAGTATTTCACCATTAAGTGACTGTAAAGTATCAGAATTTTTAGCATCAGCTGAGAGACAGTACATCTCACATCTGCATTAAGACACAAGGATTAAAAAAAAAAAAAAGGTGTTTCATCATTGTAAGAAAGCCTATGGTAAAACAGCAAGGCTTTTCTTGCCTCAGGCTACAACAGCTACTAGTTTAACTCAATGGTCAAAGCACTCCCTGGAGAAACAAAAAGCCTTAATTCTATTGCTGGCAGTAGCTTTCCCTTTGTTAGTGGCACATGTACAAAATTATTTTTAAAATAACACCACATGTATTAAACACTCCCTCCAAGATGACTTACAAAAAAAATGTTCCATATGTGCAAACGAGATTTTGGCAAGCACAAAATTATATGCAGAAATTACATTTGGGTACGGAAAAGACTCTTTTCACTAACCCAGATAGATATTTAATTTCTATGGGATAAATTGCATGCTACCTATTCACTAACATAATTTTCCCACTGATGATTGACATTTAGATATCAAAGAGGAAAAAAGATAACATAACATCAGATTGCACATCTCGGAGGAGTAAAAGGTATTCATTAGACTAGGTATGCCAGCAAATGGCATGCTAAAATCTTGACAAAAATCATGTCAAAAGTCATGTCAATCTTTTTTTTTTGCTACTTCAAAAGCACATCTGCCTGTGGATGACAATCACTCATTCTGGCACCTGAAATATAACAAATAATATCCACACTCGAAAAGATGAAAGCCGGAATCAATGTGCGATACCTGGCATTGTTGACCAGTATTCAAGGACATGAAAATGCAAATAGAGAGGGCTTGCTATTCCCACAGGAAGGTGTGCAGCTGAGGGGCAGTGTGAAAAGAAGGAAACCATAGCAAAGAAACTCAGGCCTTTACAGGCTGTTTAAATCTCCAGAGGGGGTGTGATGCACAAACAGGAGCAAAGCCCTGGAGTAGGGGGCAATTGGCACTCCTTCCTCCACAGGGCATCTTTCAACCTGTTCAGAAACTGTGTATCCTGGCTCCAGAAATAACCCCATCCAGTACCTGAAGCTAAAAAGAAGATGGTGTCTCTGATGAAACACAATATTTGTGTAAGGGTTAAATCAGAGGGGGAAATGAGGAATAATTTTTTAAACTTTTTACAAGGATGGAAAAAAAAAATCAGACTTCTCCCAGTGGGAGAAAGCCGGGACCTGCATTGAGAAAATAAAAAGAGTACTGCATTGCAGAGTAACTTTACAAAAATTAGTTTCTCCCACCAGACTGAACTATTCAGAGGAGATGCACTACACATGAGAATATGTACCCTGCATTTGCATCTAGTTTTGCTTCCCCTGAAAAGAATAATGCTAACAATATAACAATAGCAAAATAAGGGAAGGAGGAAGATTTGCATTATCTGTGTTCATTAACCTAAACTATAATGCTTCTCTTAAATATTAAATACCTTTCTGTGATTAGAAGTACATGTGGAAGGCTAAAGTAATATATGGCTGATTTTTTAAAGAATATTTCTCTATGAGACAATGAGAAAAGCAACACAGCTCCTTTAATCCTGTAATCTCTCTGGTAGCAATCAGCTTGGGGTACATTTCAGTTTGTTCACTTGTCATCTACATTAAGAGTCCTTCAATGAGCTTTTCTTTTAAAGTAAATACAGAATGACACATTTATAATTAGATCTCCCTGACCATTCCTTTCTAGGTTTGAAGGATATGAGATGTGGACATGTCATGCAGACCCTGCTCCTGATCAGTGTGCTAAGGAGCTTAGACTTTCATTGTTGATTAGTGAATTGTAAAACAACCAACAAAATACACTATGGGTACTGTTGGTTCAGATATTGTAGCCTCAGTTATTCCCTGCATTCAGGAACAGTCAGACACAAGAAATTTTTGAACCACTGAAAAATAAAAGGAGTTCAAACCATTCCTGAATTTCAAGCAAAGATTATTCAGTCATTTAAGAATGTAAGACCCTGTGAACACAGCAGCAAGTAAACCCCCTGTTTCTGTTGAGCCTAAGAGCAATAAATATGTTTTATGATTATTAGGAATACAGTATAGTGTTAGAGGTTAGTGTTTGTAACTCCCCTTGATATTCAAATCATTTCTTAACCTTCATGGCCAATCAAAATGTCCATAACATTATGTCTCACTAAGGGATAAAATGAGATTTTCTTGTTTGTTCCCTCTAGTTCAGATTTGTTTTTAATCATTCATGGCTTTGGTATCTATGGGAAAATTTTTCAACAACTTATTGTATAATTTTCTTTCTAGGAAAGACCTAATGAAGATGAATTTTCATTAGCTTTTCAAAATAAGAACTGTGTTCCAATATAGGGATCTATGTTTGCCTGCTTTCTTTCTTAATATATAGGACAAAGAGGTTTTTTTTCAGAGCCTTAGAAGAAAAAACAGAGATAATTGCCCCACATATGTTCCTGGGTTGTATGTATTTGCTGATTAGAGGAAAATACAAGAATCACTCCTCAGTACTTCAGCTGTACAACACTAACTTTACTAAAGGAAGACAACTTTGGGGATTTAGTGAATCAGCAATGTTCTTGAGTGTTCTGATTTTTAACATGACTATTCAGCACTACCGTGGACCTCCTGGGGCTCCAACTCTTTCCCTTCAATCATGACTATAATGTTAAAAGAGACATTTGCCACTGATCTGATCTCCCTCATCGTACCAGGAAAAAGTTATGTAATTTCCCACCTTTTTCTTCACAAAGTAAAGATTTCCATCCCAGTGTTCTACAGTTAGTTAATAAAATCTCCCTTGCCTTTTTTATTTTGTTCTGCTGTGTATAATTAATCATGTTTGTACATTAAGTGAATCACTTTACCAAATCCCCACCCTAGTATCACCTAGCATTTAAACATCAATGTTCTGTTCGTAACTCAAACTGACTATTTACTACCTCTTGTCCATCAAACCTCTTTTCACACAATAATACTCTTACAAATTCTAAGAACCCTAATCCTTCCATTCTCGTAACTATGGCTACTCCAACAGTACTAAATAAAACATGGCCAATGACTGAACTCTAGACTTGAGGCCCTACTTATATCTCCTCCACACTTGGCCATGGGCCTCCTTTTGGCCACTGCACTACTCTGTGACCATAAGATATAACTATTTAATATTTTTAGGGTGGGTTTTAAGACATCTGGAAAAAGGACTGTGTTGTAGCTCACCAAAGCTTTAGCTGAAATATCTTAGTTGGCATCAATTCTCTTTCACACTAACTAGACCCTGGAAAGAATGATTACACCATCATAATGTAGTTTATATGTCATCTGATGTTTGGGATTCTGAGAATGCTGCAGTCAAATCACTGGTTACAACACATATTGTCAAACAATTCTTAATCTGGCATTATGCTGCAAAATTAATTCTCAAGCAATTAAATTTTACCACAATGAAATATTTTACTTTTAATTCACAAGAAGCAAGAGAAAATTGTTCACCTGTCTTGCGTAGTATTGATTTCCTTGGGCATTATAAGTACACAGTTCCTCAGAAGAAAAAGATTTTTTTAGATGTGGATCTAAATATGGATGTGGGAGCTTGATTTCAGGCATTTAGATTTACAGTAAGAAGACTAGAATTCTTACCTGGAAGATTAAAAGTAAAAAAGTAAGAACCATTGTCAGGAAAGTTGTAAGGGATATAATATGACATGAGAGAGAAAATACAGTTGGGTAAAGGAAAGAGAAGATCAAGAATTATAATTGTGTAATGGAACAAAGAAAGTCTGTAGAGATATTTAAAGAGAAGAGTGAAATGGTCAAATCACAAGCTACAAAAATAAACCTAACAGGAACACTTGGTGAATGGAGTTATGTTGGAGTTATGTCTGAGAGCAGATGCAAAGAGAAAATGTTGGAGAGTCAGCAAAACTTATGCACAGCCTATAGATGAAAAAAAGAACAAGGGAAAAGAAAGGAAAATGACTCCCAAGTCGATGGGGAAGATGTTGTTGTCATCAGCAGTATGCCTTAGCTACCTACTTATATCAACACCCTGGAAGTTACAGGCTATCATCCAAGAAAAGAAGTTCAATACACTTTAACTTTGCTGTTAAGTTTTATCTCCACTCTGGGGTACAATCTGCATAAATTAAATACAATGACTGAGCCAGAAGATTTCCAGCAAATACTGAGGAGTCATTCCATGGGAAAAGTGTATTTAATAGTTCAAGGGAAATCTAAGACCACACCACTTGTCAGTAGGACACAGTCTGATTACACCAGGCAAGGCTCTGTGTTAGCAAATCTGATAGTTCTTTCCAAAACAAAGCAGCAATCAACATTAAAATACAAGAATCAGAAAACAGAAAATGAAAGAGTTCAGTGAAAATATATGGCATGTAAAATAAAGCAGCTATTTTCTCTTCACTGTCTTATTACTAGTAAAAACAGTAATAAAGTTCAAAGAACACTGATTTTCTGAATTAATGGAATTACAGATGAGAAAAAAATTGGACTTTATTTTACCTTCATAGCATTTAATATGGGATCAGAACATCTCACACTGTTATAGCTCCATTGGTTTCAATTATTTTAACTTTCTGGCTAACTATAAATCAGAGACCAGAATCAAGACTAATTATCCTCAATGAACACAAGTATTGCAGGGAGCCAGAAAACTCTCAGGATTACTTGTAAGGAAAAAGCTTTCAATCTAGGGAATATTTCATGTGTCTCAGTGGAAGTCACCAAGCAGTCAGTGTAATCTTTGCATGGATTTTTATAAGACCATGTACTAGGAAAGAAACCCACCTTAATTGAGCTAATTTAGAAATGTTCTCTCTGATCAATGTATTGATTTAGTTATAATTTCATTCCTAGCCTGGTGATCATCTTTATGTAGCTCTGTAAGTGTATTGTGAATTTCAAATAGACAGAAATATGTAATGAAATCCATTAACTAATAAAACAATGATCAGTCAATTAATGAGAAATGGTGCAGATTTGTAAGATGAATGGCTAGTTTTACACAAATATTGCATAATCTGTTGCTTCAGCATTGTCTTGTTTAATAAGGAGAGAATGGTGGCATTGCAAAGGAAATTAATTTTGCATTTACTCCTACTTTTGGAGGAAAATATGGCAGCAGGGGATTCCTGTCAAAGCCAAAAGGAGAGCTGAAATTCCTCTTTTGTACTAAATTCTAAGTACTTACCAAAATACTCTATTTTTAAATATATATTCTCTCTACACTGGACCTTTCATCAAAAAAGTGTTGTTTTGAAGCACTGATTCTATATTCTGACCCACTCATGATTGCTTAAATGCCTGTGAATCTGGTTCAAAATCTTAAAGCATGGTCTTCTTCACGGGACAGTATCTGTATAAGATATGCCACAGAAATCCTGTTCTTAGAATGAATAAAGTTACTCAACTGATATTTAAAGGATGAAAACTAACAAATACCCTGTGGATGTATTCTGATCTCTTACATCACTGTAATTCAGATCCCTCACAGTCTTTGGAATGAATCCAATTTAAATTAGATTATATTGCTGGCCAAGTGTTCCTGATTTATTTCTGCATGGTGGACAACCAAACGATGTCCTGAGATCACCACGGTGACTGCAGTTCTTTCCTCTCTTGGGAACACCGAACAAAATTTATAAACAACCAATTTTCTGTGACACACCAGAAGCAGAAGTACTTCCCTTTTTTTTTTTAATAAACTTCTTAAGTATTGTAACAAACAGTAGAATTCACTATAACTAGACAACTTCAAACTTCCTGCACTGCTTTCCAAAATCTTAGTTCAACTTGAACTGGAGGTAAAGTTAGGTTTTGACCTTAGATTTTAACTTGGCCTCATTTTTGAAGCACTCATTATTTCCTTGCTGGCATGTGTTTGCCTATTGTCAGTTAGAATCTCCACGTTTTTCCATTTATAAAGAAAAGTTAAACAATTCAACTAAACCCATAAACTTTTTTTTTTTTCCTAGGGACCAAAGTGGCAGCTTTCTCATTACATATCAATTTACAGCTCAAAATCAGGAATAGATCAATCCAGACCATCTGCACCTTGCAAGTTTTAGCATATCTCCTTTTCATCACTCTGAGTAAAACAGAGGAAGTTATGCAGAGCATGTGGTCTGCTTTCACAAATAATTTCTATGGAAAACAGCAGTCAGACAGTAATACAGGCCCAAGGTGACCTCATTACTGAAATTTGTTCTAGTTGTCATTAGACATATCACACTGTGTCACTCAAATCGGGAAAGGAATAAGAGATACTGACACGCAGCACCAGTGATTAGAGATGAAAAATACTGTTACACCATAAGAATCCCCTGGTGGAAAAGAAATATGTACAGTGTTTAAGATTCATTCACCCCCCTGATCTGTCACTACTACCTTCATGGCTTTATTCTTTTTCTACTTGTTAGTTCTCCTTCACAAGGGACAACACCTTTTCTTGAAGGACATTTCAGAGGCCAGTGCTCACTGGCTGGAAACCTTGCATAAAATATTGCTGAATTTTCGGTAGTGACGCCCTCATGTCGTGTAAGGATATTTGCTGCAGTTGCAGGAGGACAACTTGGACAGCTCCTTTTCATGTTATCCGCGCAGACTCTTGTCCCTGCCTAACTGCAGTCATGGCCTCATTCCTCACAGCTGCACGTTATGGTTAGACCAGGCCAAGTTTGGGCATGATCCTATGTAAGTAGATACGCTACAAGGAATGATACCAGCGACTCAGAAGATGGTATCTCCCTGGCCAGAAGCCAAGTATGGTTGGCAAAGACCCTACTGCTCCTACAGAGTTCCTACTTCCAGCTTTCCCACTTGGTAACCAAAGATCTCAGTCAGTCTGGCTTTTGGGCCTTCCTGCCCAAAGGATGCACTTCCACCCTGGATAAATATTCTACTGCTGTGAGTCCCCACAGGGACAACATCCCTTGGAAGTTTCAGGACACCTCTTGAAGCACAATAGTTTGGGTAAGATTAGAGCCACATGCTAAAGTTTAGCCAAATTACCTTGACTGAAAAAAAGGTCCCGAAAGTCAAATCCACACCGTCTATCGTTATCAAAGATCTCAAGTGCTTGCAACAGCATCCCAGAATAAGTGACAAATTATTTGACAGCATTACAAATATTAGGGCCAAATTGCAGTTTGGCTAACTGCAGCCTGCTTACCAAAATATTCCCTGTTAAGCAAAAGCTTCTCTTTTTGGCCTGGACTTTTGCACAGTTTTTACTGTGCACTTCAATCCTGCAGGTTTCCACCTGAGAGCTGATTAGTCAAATGACATCTTAGAACCATAGCATCAGAGAACAGTTTATTTTACTACAAAAAGATTTGAGGAGTCTGAAGGATGAAAGGTATTACATGGAAACAAGAAATGACTGTTCTTTTTTTTCCTTTACAGAATTGAATCTGTTTTGCTGCTGAAGATTATTAATTTTTACACTGGCCTAGATGAGGGATGAGGAAGAGGGGATCTTTAAAGAATTTTGTGAACTGATCAAAATGTACGTGTGACCAATCAGAGAAAAAAATCACCTCAATTACTCCAATATGAAGCTCAATTTAAAAAGTTTGATCTTCCATGCTGTCTTGGGGTGACGTTATGATGTGTATCCCATATCGCTGCCTATGCCCAGAAATTAATTTTTATGCCATTCTATGCCTCTAAACTGAGCCTGAGAGGGGGAAGAGGAAAAAACTGAGCAAAACTTTCTCAAAGCAGTTTGCAGCTCGTTCAAGGTCATATAAAGATAGCAGGTTTTTTCCCCCCCAGCTGCGGCAGGGGAGCGAGGAAGCACCCGGCTTGCAGCTTTTCCAGTCAGCTTTTGGCCAGTTGTTTTCAGTTTCTCGTTCTCCAGAGAGAGACTGAGAGTTGGACTTTGCTTTTTTCCTTCTCTGGAATTCCGGATTTTCTCCCTTTTCTACTGGACTGCTTTCAACCTCAGAGCACATCGGGAGGACTTTCCACCGGGTACAGAGGGCCTGGCCCTGGGCCAAGCCCCAGCTCCGAGGAGACCAAAGGGAGGACTCTAACGCTTTCCCAGGTTTTTCCTCCACAGTGAAAGATTTTACCAATTAACATTATTTTCCTTTCTTGGGTGTTTGTTAAATAAATAGTTTCATCTTCTTCACTTTCCTTCGAGGAAAATTTATTTTTTCCCGAACCTGGTGGGGGGAGGGGTGGTTGTGCCTTCTCTCAGAGGATATATTTCTAAATTTGGCCAAACCGGAACACTTAAATATATATATTTATTTTGTATCATGCTTCCCATTTATGTCCTGTTAAATTCTTAATTTCTTTCCAATACACTTTGCATTTTGTTAAATCTATAGTGAAGAAGAACACTGAGCATGAGTCATGTATTTCCTTACAGTAATTAAAATACTTATTTCTTCATTCTCTCTTGAAAAAATTTCTTTTGCCATTCAGACATCTGCCACAGATGCATGTTTTCTTGAAACAAATGGATTTATGGTTAACCCCTTCTCTCTGAATCTAACATTTTAATCACTGTTTAATCACAACTGTTTAATAACTTAAAACTGAAGTTTTAGTCACTGTCTTCAGAAGGACCGCAATTAGATTTTTAGTCAAATATAAAAACAATCTCTCTTAAGTTTGTCATATTGTAGAAGTTTCCCCTTTCACTAAAATTCCTTTCAATGCTAACAGCACTTACTTCTGAGTGTGAAAATATGTAATTGCATTCAACTACAATGTTGAGAGGTTAATTTTTTTCTCAAGATGTATACTTTTTACCCATATACTTTTAGATTGTTGCCTAGTACATTTATTAGTCCTTTCTGGAATAGTGGGAGTCCTATTCTACTATTAACTTTACCAATGAAAGAAATAGGACATTCTGAAAATGAGAAGTCCCGCCTGTGACAGCTCATCATACATTATAAACCAGCCTCAGCACATCTGTGGGTAAATTGTCTCTTGTGAACTGTTCTACAGCTGTTAGGCTTCATGTTGTTCCCTTATAAACCAGAAATAGGAATTTTTATTACCTCTGGCCATAATTTAAATTACATGAGCCCAACTCCATGATGTAGATTAGTGTACTGCCCTACAGTTCAGCTTCTATTTTGGCACACAACAATGCAGCTCACACATGAACTCTACCGTCAGTGGACATGTGATAGGAACGAAAGGATAAACACACACAGTATTAAAAATGCTAGAACAAAACCTTAGGTCTATAAAGAATTATTACTGTACTTGCACTGATTCTCAGAGGTTATATTCTTGGCAGCTTTACATCATCAGAGTGAATGGTTTGAGTACTTCACTCGTACTCGACAAACACTCTAAAGGTCAGTGCTGTCACCCTTTCACTAAACATCACCAAAAATAGCTACATAGCTGTTCCAGGAGCTCTTACTTTATTTATTAAGTAAAATTTGTGCTATTAGGTTTTTTTCCAGGCCTTACATTGCAAAAAACAAAACCAGGTTTTTTTAATAATTATTAAAAGATAGTATTTTTGAGTAATCTGTCCAAATAAGAAATGTATTCCACCACAATATTTTAAAAAATAAATTTACTTTGCAAATTTAAAATATATCACATCAGGACCAAGAATTGCTTCGCTTGTCATAAAAAATATCACACACTCCCCCTCCTCCCTACATATATTTCTTTAACTAGGAAAACAGGTATTTTAAGAAATATGAAGGGGTCACAAAAGAAATAAAAAAATACACACCCCAAAATGCAGAGTGAGAAAAAAATTGAAAACCATTTCATAAACTCCAGAAAGAAGCTGAAGCTGTCCCTGACTAGATTTAACCAGAACCCCATACTTTCCCACTAAGTTGCAAAAAGAAACATTTATTTGGCACATGTAGACTTAATGGAAGAAATACATATGTCATAATCTGAATTTTTCCTTAACAAGTCATATTCATTGAATTCTTCTAAGTCTTTCACTTTGATATACCTTAGAGTGAGCTGCAGTTTATAAACTGCCAGGAGCCAAAAGAACGTGAATGTTACTCTTAGCCTGTTCCAGTGACTTGCTTTAGAAAGTCTTAAACATTATGGCTAATTAACAACCCAATGGAATGCTGAGAATGAAGGTCTTGCTTCTCTGTGCACTTCTGGGCTTGCCTTTAATTGGTAAGAAATTTCCAGGGCTACAAACAGAACATGACATCTTAAGCAACACTCAAAATTTACTTCTGGCTTTTCATTTCAAATAAAAATAATAATTATCATTAGCTTTCTGATTAATTTTCATAAATCATCATGGCTTGAATAGAGAGTTGCTCAAACCCAAGACTTGGATTAAGGATTTTTGCATGTCTCATCTTTAATGTCATTCAGTTTGTCACTGTAGGATACAATGTCTCTAAATAAGTAATTAATCTTTCATTTTGATTGCAGCACAAAATGCATCAGAGAATCATGGTATCATATCAAGGAGCTGTGATGGTTAATATGTGGACTCCTGAGAAGCTCTCAAGAGTGTCCTTTCCTGCTGTGCCCCAGATTGAACCACATAACCTTGAGCTAACAGCTCAGTATCTCTACCTGCAACAGGCATTTCCATCCTTAGTCTCTTGATACCACCAGCTCAAGAAAAGTCGTGGTGGTGGCATCAAGCCTGGATTTGCATAGAGCTCTGGACAGCGCAGCATATTACTGATTTTACTAAACCATTCCTTATGCTCATCCTCACTATGAATAGTGAATTAATTCAAAAACTTAGTCCATGAGAAACATTTCCCACTGTTTTCTAATCTTTCAAGACATGTGGCATACAAGAGAAATAAGCTGTGATTTCTTTTGGGACTGAATAAACAGGAATATTGCTCCAAACAATCAAAGGAATTCTTCCAAGGTTTGAAAATAAAACACTTTTTCATTTTGGTTTGGGGGTTTTTGTTGGGTTTGTTTGTTTGTTTTTTTCCACACAAAGAGGAACACAACTAGCTATTCCAGATGTGAGCTTCCCCAATAGTTGTTTATTAAGTGTGAGGCCTTGCTCCAGCAATTAAAACCTCTGGGACTGTATGCAAACCAGAACATTTGCATTTGGCCTTGAGCAATATACCTTCTGCATGACAGTGTGCTCCCCACAGTTTTGAATATGCTGACAGACTAAAGTAACCAAACCACCAGAGAGCCAAGGACTAGAACTTGCAATAATCCAACCAGAAGGATTACAGGCTTTATAAATAATAACATGGTAAACTAGCACAAAGCCTGTGGAACAATCAGGCTCTGAGGTGACCATTACTGTAAAGTTGGAAAGGTTTTGCTATGGATACCAGCCAGCCAAAGGTAGAAGATTAAAAACAGGGGAAGACTCACTACTTTGAAGCTGATGAGTGTGATTTCCGTGATTGACCTTTCAGGGCCAGATTCTGATCTTGAGGGAATAGGCTGGGTGTTATCAACTGCATGGGCTCATGGAGATCTAATGATAACATGCCCCCATGACCTGTCTGGCCAGTTACCATCCCTAGTCTTGTATTTTATAATCTCTTGAAATTAAAATAAATTAAATATCTTTAGAAATAATTTAAATACTTTCTAAACAAAGTAGCTTGCATCACGCTGTGCAGAATCATAACAATAGTTTTCATTTAAATACAAATAAAAATATGCAAAACTGCAAATCTGCAGTTATTCTAACCTTTATTTATTTACATGTTAGAAAAATCGCTTTATTTTCCTTTCTTTTTTGCAATTGTGGACCTTAGATGAATAAACTCTATACCTAGATAAAATTAATTTTATTCTTGCAAAATCAATCAGAACATCATCTTCATCTTTTTACAGCATCTTCAAAATAGGATTTGAGTGGACACAAGTGCTGGGGACTGTGCCAGGGGCTTATTCTCATATATGTGTAAACTACATCCCTGGGGGACAGAATTAATTTATATGCAAACCATTCATTTTCCTCATGATTTACCAAGAATTTTATAGTACATATCCTAAAGTGAAATTTAAAGAAAAACAAATCTTATTAGACCAGAATGAAGCCCTAAAAGAGGTTTGAAGCTATGATCTTTTTTAAAGTTTACAATAAATTTTTGCTAATTTTCTAAGAATTATGTATCTGGATTACAAACAAAGAAACAGGTGTCAAAAGCACAGCAGAAATCAAGATCAGTGTGGCTTTAATAAATTGAGATAAACTCTGTTTTAAAAAGCCAGTAAGGTTATTAAGAGTTACTAGAAAATGTAAAGAAATCCTCTTTGCATGTGAGCTGCAGCTGCAGTAGTCAAATGGAGAAACCTGGGTAACTTTGAGGGAAAATAAACAATATGCAAACAAGCCATAGCTTCTTTTGCAACCTGACATGCACTAATAGCTAACAAATTAGAGGCTCTTTCAAATGAGCTGGTCCTGCACAGCTGAATTATGATAGGCAAATGGGATAGGAATGAATTAAAGAGCAACGCTCCCTGTCACAATATGCCTTTGCAAAAGCTACTTCCCTTCAGAAGTTATCAGCACCTGCCAAAGCCACAGGGATTACCCTTCCAGGATATAGCAGGAAAGGAAATTTTGGCTCCTGACCAAGATGCCTAAAACTGAAAAATGTCCTAACAAGTGAAGTGAGAAAGCTAAGCAAAAATTCTTTAGGAAAGTAATAGATTTATCCCTGCCCAACCCTGACTCCTCATTGACATTTAGCCTCCTCACTAGAGCATTAGAACTGCTCACAGAGGACTAAAGAAAATGGCAAACAAATCTGGGTCTAACAGGTGATGCTTCATTACCCAGCCATGATTCACTGAAAAACAGCAAATGCATAGGGGAAATTTGACCCACCAATACACTCTGTCCCACCGGCAAAAAATTGTCGCTGTATATGTCCTGTAGCCCAGAAAGCCAAGAGCCAAAGCCCAGAAGGAGGCCCTGTTCCACGGGGAGTGCAGGCTTGCAGTGGGCTGCTGCAGATTTCACCTGAAACTGCTGCCTTGAGTTGAACAAAATACACTGTCACAGCCTGGGACATGCATCCAAGGAACATCTCTGATTTGCTGGTCAAGAAATAGAGACCCTGGCTCCCTCTGGCAAGAATAATGGTGGGAATCCCCACCTGGCTGCCCAACTCCATTTACACTCCTCTGCATACCAGCCTCCTGAAGATTGTGAACAACCTTGAAGCTCTTCAGCTCCATTCAGTGCTCTTCCTAGTGTCCAAATATGGTTGTTACTCTAGATAGGGCACTTAGACCCTCTCTCTTTTTACCACCTCTTTTAATTTGCTAACAAATAAATACACACAGCCACAGAAAAATATTCTGAAGTGTGTGATGTCAAAAAAACAGTGAATATGGGACAGAACATGTGCAAGACGAATGGACAAATGTACACAAAGAGAGAAAGAGAGCCTAGACATACAGGAACTGATGGGTCTGCCCTGTGTATATACACCAAGGTCCTCTCTAGACATGTATATGATGGTAGAGATCTAGTACTTAATGGGGTTTTTTGTGAAAATAAGGCGAACTTCATTTTTACTCTAGTGATTGATTCTCATAAAAGTTAAGTAGCTATCTATGAATAATGTTTATTTTAAGACCTCAGGCACTAGTTGTCTCTACTATAAAGATGAAGATAAAAATTCTGATCATCTAAGCTCAAGGTCAGTATTGTTCATCATAGTAGAAATTCAGTTTTACTATTTCTTTTCAAAGTATTGGAAACAATTACTGAAGCCCCCATTCAAATTCAAGTATTCAAGAGGTGGGAAATGCCAGATTCAAACTGCTTATAGAACTCAGATTGGACCTCTTGAACATATCTGCTATGAAACCATCTTCTATTATGTGATTACAGACTACTTTTCCATGGCATAGCTGCAGTGCTTTTTGTGTGCACTGTGCATGGTATTCTGAGAAATGGTATTTGGGGAATGAATCAGGTTTATCTAGTGAATGAGGCTTTCATTTCTCTCTGCCTCATTTGTTTCAGGAACTGGAAGGTATATAATGAACCAGCAAGGGACTGCAGAATGAGAAAATAAGATTTAATGGTTAAGGCAGCTGCCACCGAAGGAGTGAATTCCATTTCTGGATCTGCCACAGAGCTCCTATGTGATGTTGGACAAATTACTTCACATTTCCCAGAGATGACCATTAATTTGATGTTCCTCATTTTCTGGTGTCTATACAAGGCAACCGAGCTGAGCTATTGAACACTTATAGCTGCAATTGATGTAGATTAAAACTGTATTCACATACACTAAAGATTGATTAAAAATATAGAGACTATGAAAGAAATGTTATTTAGAAATTAGCTGATACATTGTCAACTCTTTTCCTCTGCCACCTGTAGGGATAAAAACCCATGAATGGCCAGGGTATTATGCAGGTAATTTCATTACTGTGTGTGAAGCATTCAGGTATGATAGCTGGGAGAACAATGAAGCAACCAATAATTTTATATTCAGTGCAGGTTTTGAATGATGTGGTGGTAAGTAAAGCCCTGGGGCCACATCCTACATGAAGAGGATGGAAAGAAACACAAACTAACTGCTGATGAAGCAGGGTCATGTGGAAAAAAAAGGTATTAATTTTTAAAAGTATGTCAGAGTGCCTGCACTCCAAGGGGCCAAGGTCAGTTTCACAAGAGCAACCTTAGGCCTGGTAGCACGTAGTTTCTGCATGGACTTGATTTTGTTCTTTTCATGTATATTTGCAGTTGTGTTGTTGAGTATATATTAAAGGGTTTATGTGAGAAGAATCCAGGTGCCTGCCCCCTCTGCCGTTTCTAACCTAGGCTACAGACAAAAGGCAGCTTGCATCTAAATCCACATCTCAAAGAGGTGTGGAAGAAGTGATAAATGTGATAAACGTCTTGAATTTGGGAATGAACCTCCAGATTGACATGGCTTGAAATGAATACGCAGGTGGATGTGGTCCCACTGTCTGAAAAGGCTGCACCCAAGCTTGTCCTCAGAAACAGGCCTGACTGCCAAAACAAGATGTTCCTGCAGGGAGAGAACACCCACTTGTTATCTGGACAGAAGCCCATTGTCTCAGCCCTTTTGTTCAGGAAGAGCACTCAGGCTGAGCAGCAATGCCTGAGGCCACCAGTGGACATTCCCTGCTCAGTTCATGACTCAGAGGATGCTAAACCTTAGCTGGTCCATGGGAGATGGAGATGGGCTGGGCAGGCTGAGGTGTGCTCTGGAGCTTGGCTTTTACCTCACTGCTTGTCTGAGCTGGGCAAATCTACCACTGTGTCTGCCAGTCTGGGACAGGACATGTGGCCTGGTGAACCTGAGGTGTGACCTGGCTGACTTTTGTACCTGCACTGAGGCTGCCCACCTGTACTTGTACAGATTGAAAATGGGGAGAATTGTTCTTTCCAATTAATACAAACAGATTCTGCTGGAGGAAGAAAGGAACTGGAGATACTTTGGCAATTCACTAAAACTTGGAGTTATGATAAGGAAATCACAGTGCAGGGAAGTTCTATCTTGTTACCAACTTCCCTATTATATGAAAGGCATGAAAGAAATGCATATTGTGACAGGGTCATGACTTTGCTTATAAAACCTGCATATTAAGTGGTGGAAAAGATTACTGCCAAATGCCTTGTTTTACTGTTCCCCCTCTCTTGCAGTCTCCTATTTTCTGAATCCTGCTATAGCTGACACTCACTTTGCCAAAATATATTACAGGCCACATGGAAGATCATATATCAGCAAATAATGGAATCAAGTTAAAATATAAGTTTCCTATAATGAGCTGAGCCAGCCCATTTCAGCATTACGTTCAGGTGTTACACTGGGAGAGAAGATAGGCTTTAAGGTACATTTTAAATTTGATTGCCTGCAAGAAAGCAAATATGCAACTTCAAAATTTCACAACAACATGCCTGCTTTTTAAAGCTTAAAGCAGTTTCATTCATGAGGTTTATAATTTGTCAAAGTATTTTCACTAGATTTGCATGCAAATTATGAAATACAAAACCAATTCAGTACAGCAAAGAAAATTATTTCAATCACTAAGGGAAATAAAAGTAACTTTTACTTAGAGCATGAGAAGAAAAGAAAGGCAAACAAGAGATTAAAAGTATCGTCTCTTGATGAATTCCATTGCTTGGCCTAGAGAAGATTAGCCAGAAGAGCAAAAATATTTAAGAATTTATTCATAAATATTACCAACCCTAAATCCACATTCTGAATAAATTAAACATTTCTAATCTTTCCCATCTTCATTCTAAGCTTTCCTGATCAGAGCAGAATAGAAATTATGACCTGGACCTTAGGAAAAAGCAGGGGTGAAATTTCCCCATTCCAAACTCCTGATGGCATAAATTGTCATGGACTCATTGAGGTTATTTCAATTCTGGTAGTTTCCACTGTGTTAAGATTCAGCTACATATTATTTGCTTCTAAAAAGTAGTTTATGAACACTTATTTTGGATCTCACCAAACCAATATATATAAGTTAAAAAAACAGTGAATAAACATAGCCATGATACTCATAGATTATCAGGAAGATGTTACATAAAGCAATTCAATATCGAGGGGGGGAAAAAAGAGTTCAGTGGATCTATATTTGGTCACCTGTATCCAAGCCAATGAAGTCCTTTGGAGTTTATGCCTCGATTAGAACAGCATTTTAATACTGAGGCTGTAGGACACCAAAAGGTGAACAGTGTAACATTTAACTGCAATCCTTCACCCAAGTATGTATCTCAACATGCAAGGTAAGCATCTCACCTGGTAAGCAATGTAAGTATATCACCTCATTGACAGTACGAAGAAAACCCAATTCCCACTTTAAAAGTAGATCTTAGAATCACAGAATATCCTGAGTTGGAGGGGGTCCACAAGGATCATCTAGTCCAACTCCTGGCCCTGCACTCACAGGACACCCCAAAAATGACACGATGTGCCTGAGAGTATTGTCCAAACACTTCTTGAACTCTGTCAGGCTTGGGGCTGTGACCACTTCCCTGGGCAGCCTGTTCAGTGCCCAGCCACCCTCTGGGTGTTTCCAATGCACAAACACCTACATGACAACTCTGAGCACAGCAGAACCTGATGAGGGAGCTGAACCACAACTAAGCACTTCCTATCTTAGAGTCCTAGTGAGATATTTTGGAAACAAGTACTTTCAGATATTCAATAAGATATTTCCTAAAGGAACTACACAGTTAAAAATATTTTGATAAATAAAGACTTACAAGAGCCTTCTCTCTCATTTCTACTTGAGTATCAGGAAATTAGAAGTACATGGGCTATTTTTGCTAATTTGGCTGATCACCTTGCAAGCAATGAATGATCCATGAACATGAGGGATAGTTCCTTCAAGGATTCAAACTAGTTATTTTTCCACTGACAGAATCAGATCCAAATAAATAGATTTCTTTGATTTTTGATAATCTTTCATCCAAGAAAATTTGTCCGAGGATAGAACAAACCAATTTCAAGCTCTTGGACAGAGTATAAATATATTCAGATATAAATTTCTAATACCTGGGGTTTTTTTCTTCCAATAGACCAAAAAGACCCACTTTACTTAACTGAATCCTTTTTCATCTTCTATTACATGTTTGTGACTACAGTCCCCAATGAGCATTATGATTATATTCTGGTATCTGCCATAGGAATACAGAAAATCTCAAGATTTCTTTGCACAATACTGTCAGGATTCTTCCTGATGCACCCAATACAGTAGAAGAAGTATGATGATGATTATGATAATGATGATGATGGTGATGATTTGGCAAACATCTTACAAAACAGAAGAACACAACAAGAAAATTTTAAGAGAATGAGAAAATCAAAAAAAGTAGAGGGCAATCTGAGAAAATGATACAATTACATATGGCAGTAAATGTACAGCAAGAGCAGATTTAATGCAAATGAAGTTTTGTACGGATCCAACTCAAATACAGTGAAACGAAAAACATTGTCTTCTACCACAAAATGCTTTGGGGACCAAGAGTAGAATTTGATGCAGATAAGACCCACACCCCTGTGCTGAATTTATTCTAAAAAGGAGAGAGCATTTCCATACAACTCCAGAGAGCCACTGGAGTGGTGCACAGGTGTTTATGTGGCACATCAACATGGCACAGCACTGCAGAACCCTGATCCCTGTGCACAACTGCAACATGAGCTGGTTCCAGAGGAACTACTTACTCCTGGGGAGGGAGAAGGGAAAATTATGCTTCCCCCAAAAGTGAGAAGGGCAGAAAAACCTCACACCTACCTCTGACTTTGATTTTACCAACAGTAGGGCAAAGAACATTTGGGAAGCTTCCCTTCCAGTCAACAAGGTAGGAGGTGGTACTTACAATGAACAAATGTTAACATTCTGGCATATGCACATCAGTCTTAAGAAAGATGTACTGTGCCCCAGTCCTTTAGGCAGCATCTTGTGAAATGATGCAGAGGGACTTGTGGACACAGCAAGCCATCAACCCATCTCAGCAAAGCAGATAATTTTTGTTTTCACCAAAGCAGTTTCTTAAGATATGCTTCCTAGAATAGTGCTATCATCTGATAAATGTCTGGAATGATAAATAGAAAGTCCTGATGTGCAAGTGTTCAAGCTCCTTAACACAAACTGTCACACTGTTTTGGATCCACGTGAAGAGAAAACACTGCACTGGAGACATGTGACTTCATTTGATAAAGCCCTGATATTCACCATCTCTCAAAGATACCTCCAAGTCTAGGGTAGGAAAGCCACAAAATTGTTTCAGAAAACAGCTATCATACATTCAGGCTACAACTCAGATCTGAAAAACTGGGGATAGGAGCAACCTGCACTACCTACTTTGAAGTCTTGATCAAGCCTCTGTATAACTCTGCTTTCTAGGAGTAGAGTGAGGACATTTTTTGTTGTTTGTTTTTCTGCCCACTTCTTGATTCTCATTTCTAGTTAAGACACAAAAGCTCCTGAATTCAAGGACTATGATCATCCCATATACCTGCACCTCTCAGCCCCATCATGCTGCAGCCTTGGACTGCTGGAATACAAAAAGCAGTGTTGTGTATTAAAGTGGAGGGGTAGACAGCATCACGAGGATCTCAATATGCATATAGTCCTACAACACGAGCAAGCACAGTTATTTCATGCATTAATTAAGCCTGCATGGCAATAAGAAAGTTCAGTTCTTCACTGCTTTTAGTACTAATGCTGATATTCAGTGCAAAATGACAGCAGTTTTCCTTTTTCATATGAAGTTTACATAGGAACGTTTAGCAGCAATTCTTAATGTGGTGTACGGTGCGGATGTATTGAAATATTTCTAAATGTTCATTATTGAAAAGTGGAATTGAAGGGAGAATTTTTTATTTACTGTTTTGCAATAACTTTTGTGTACTTTTCATCATGAGTATTTAACCAAACTGTTTGCTAATAGGGCTATACTTCCCTGAGATGTATTAGGCCAAGCCATTTACCTACAGTTAAAGTGGTAAAATATTACAAAAAAAATAGCAATTCCTACTATGGAACTTTAATATAACTGCAGAATGACTTAATTTGCAATTTATCTTAAATGTGCAGTAACTTCTAGAACTACAAAATTAACACCAAGGTGAGCAGTTTACTTCCCTCTAAGCAGAAACTGAAAATAGATTTCTTCAGGCAAGGAGGTGCTGAAGTGGGCTTGAGTGGGATAACTTAAAGAAAATCATGAAATGTTGCCAAAAATAACAGATAACTGTCCCTGAAGTCAATGCCTCAGGAAATTCTAATGAAGAGTACATCAATGGAAGTACCATTTTTCATACAAGATATAAAATTATCTGATCATTGTGTAGATATGAATGACCCTGGGTATTTTTTGCTAATACTGGAGACCTTGGCCCCTGAATTTGTGCTGAACCAACTTGATTTAATTGCATTCTGCACACCTAATTCCTCCCACAAACTTCTAAACTATTCTGGAGGCTAACCTTTTCTTTCTAAATACCTACTACCCTCCACTCTAGGAATTTTTGAAATTCTCTCCCTGTATTTCTGGGTTTGATTTAGTATATTTCCTATATTTTGAGGGGGGAGGGTTCTTTTGAAAAAACAGTTTTCAAAATGTCAGCTTTTAAGAAAAGAACTGTGAGACTATCAAACTAAATACAAACAGAGGAGTCTCATAACACAATATGTGTGCAAGGATTTTTAATTCAAGAATTTGTTTAACTTTCTTCTTTTGTGTTGGCTGTTACTTAAAAAGCAAACTACCATCTGTGTAGACCATCTAAACTGAACGGACCCTGAACAGGAACATGAACAGAATGAACCTACAGATAATCCACTGCACCGGAACATGAACAGAATGAACCTACAGATAATCCACTGCACCTTTTTATGCCTGAGGATAGCTAAATTATTTCCAGAAAATATGGACAGGCAATTATTACCAGAAAATTTTAATAAACAAAAAATTGAGAAGAATTATTTTAATTTTGCAAGCATTACTTTTCACAGGAGTTTGCTCAGTGGCATAGTTTTCAGCAGTTCCAAATTATAAAGAAACGAGTCAACAGGGCTGGTTTTGAAACCAGCATCTGTTTTCCTACTGCTGTCAAAACCATTTACCTTTATTTAGTGTGAAGTTTGGCTTCTACGTTAGCAGACCCTCCGGTGCAGGGTATCAGTACACGCCTGCGAGAATTGTGTGTGCTGCTCAGCATCTCTGGTGTGCTGCCTGTCCAGTCCCACATATGCTGCTGCTTCCACATATGCTACCAACAGCAGCAAATAACAATCAAAGAGTGGCAGATGAAGAATAATTGCATTTAAGGAACAAAGCAAGAGACTGAAGAAAATCAGAACACATCGGGATGTCCTCGAGGAGATATTGGCTTCCCAACCTTACTTTCGTTCCTGCTTGGTCCTCAACAGCTCCATTCCCAGCTACCATCTTCCAGCACCCTGCCTTTGGGCACTGGCCCCACCAGAACTGGAAACACAATGGGAATCACTGGTATGACTCGACATCCTAATTTGCTCCAAGTGCTCAGCTGCTGCTGCAAGACCAGCCCGTACACTTCTGGAGCTTGTCTCCCCCACAGGGAAGTCAGGATAACTCGATTTGCTGCTGTCAAGGAAAAGGGTGCCAAGCCAAGAGATCTGCTTCTGCTGAGCCCTTGGCACTGAAATCAAGCCTGTGGTTCTGTCATGCCCTTTTTTTTTGCTTGGATTCACGAGGAACTGCTTCCTCTCCCTGCACAGCTGAACTGTACCATCGTGGGAGGCTTGAACTGTGTTTTTAAACAGGCTCCCTGCTGTTCTGTGTCACGTTCTTTCTTCTTCTCTTTCCACTTCAATTTCATATATATTACATTCTAAAACAGAGGGCAAACTCCAGAAACGAGCATCCTGCACACAATTTTCCAACATTCATGGCCAATTTGCTGCATTCTGCTGTGAATTTCATGACAAGGAATTCAGAAACTATTAGTATTGCATTTGATCCTTCCTCCTTTTTCCCTTGTACCCACTGATGCTTGTGCATTCACAGTATGTGAAACAAAGAGGGGGGATCTTCAAATTCCAAAATCTTCCTACTTACGCATTTTTACATAATTTAAATTAACCCTGACCTCTTGATAATGCTGACTTCAAGAAAAAAAATCACAATCTGAGGATATAACTGATAGCACTAAAATGGAAACACTAAGTAATGTATTTAGTCATATCCAGGGATTGGTCTAATGAGGAATTCAGGTTTATTTATGTTACATTCCTGTTTTTACTTTTCAATCATTTCGGTAAAGTAAAATGAATGACGTATTAGATTAGCTTCTTGGATTACCCTAAGTATTACCATGTATTTTCTTATAGGGAAGTGTTCTGCAAGAAGCACTAATGATAATCATCAAAGGTAGGAAAATGTTAAAATTCAAAGGAATCTCTCTGTCATTCTTTGCCTAATGCACACATACCTTTATATATATATATATATGTATATAAAAATCAGAGGCAGTGAAATAAAGAATGTCTTTGATTTTATTTCAAGAAAAATGTCAAATGCAGAGATGCATCCACTACCCTTTCCTAGATATCAAAGCTATTTTCAACAGAAGGGTCTCTGCTCAGCCCAAAATATAGTCTGTTTCCATACTGCAGATGAAGTCTGCAAAAGCTGAGAGAAAAGAGGGGGGAAAAAAAAATCAGTTTTCATGGCCATGTACCAATTTCTACAGGATGAAAGATGAAAGCATTTTTGGTTGAATCAGTCAGTATCTTTTAATTAGAAGAAGCATTTCCAAAAGTGTCTAGTTGTCTCTAGGAGCACAAGTCTTGGTCACTGACTTCAATTTTGCAACAAAAATTATACTATGACTTAGTGACATCTTTCATAAAAATGGATCGATTTTTCTTTCATAAAAAATGCAAGAAAACCTGACTTTCAAGTCATTTGGCCTTTTATTATAATATATTACAACCCATGCACTGTCTTGATGACATTTACTGTTTCCTATGCAGGATCCCACAGTATGTATGAGTTGTCCGAAGTTCAAAGAGGGCAATCATTAAAATTTGACATTTATGTCAATGTGTGCACAGGGAGTTTACCTTTTCATTAGCTGCATATATATATATTATTTTTTTTCTGGTGGAAAAAGCTGATTATGAAGTCAGGAAAGTCTTGGGGTGATTTTGTGTGATCCCAGTTGAGACTAATGGGTAATTCTTTATGATCACAACTGAGATTATTGGGTAAAGGAATTGATTAAAAAGAGGGGGTTTTGTTGTTATTTGCTGAGTTGTCAGGTGGTGTTGAGTCATGCTGTGAGAAGTTCGAGTGCTGAATCTTCTGCTGTCATATACAGAAATGTCATGTTATATTACACAGCACGCTGAACTAAGTTAAAAAAAAATTCTTTGTACCTCATACAGTAGTTTGGTAAACAAAACCTATCAACTTCACAAATCTGGTTCCCCATCCAACTCTATCTTATTTTTCATGCCTGATAGGCTCAGTTTTTTTTAGTGCCAAAGTCCCAACACCTGTCTTTCTCCAGATGAACAAACTGATTTGAATACCGTAAGGATACGACTGCTGACAGCCATGCTGCAATAGGTCTTTCTTTTGGTGCAGAAGTGTTTATTAAACTCCTCCTGATAACAAATTTCATCTGTTGCATCTTTTCCCTGGTTAACCAAGGTACAACAGTCCAGCAAACTTCTGCCTCTCAACTCATCTCAAAATACTTTTTGTAATTGCATTGTGAACTTAGTGATGTGATATTCAGAATCAGCTAACAGACTCAGGGGAGTTCTACGCCTGGTCATGGCATGAAGTCAACACGAGGAGGAATGAATGAATGTTGGTGGTGAGTTTTAATTTTAACCAGTTTAGCTGTGTTGCAGAGACCCACCCTGCAGGTAGGTCTTGGCTGGCATACAGCAGTGGTCCCAAACACTTGGGAGAGAAAAGGAGAGACACTCTGAGAAATAAAACTGCCTGCGGTTCATATGTCTGTGGAGGCTGAGGGTAACTCCCCAGGGGCTGTGTGGAGACATCTTCTGGAAGAAAACATCCTGACCACTTCCCCTCCAAATCCCAGCTCAAAGGAGACTGAGGACAGATGAGGACAAGGCCATCAACTTTCCACTTATGAAGTCTTCCTGCAGGGTTACAGAAGTAACAGGCAGTGAGACCATCAATATCAAGCCAAAATTTTTGCTTTCGTTCTTATTTGGTCTCACTGTGATCTTGTTGCTCTTTAATCCTGTGATTAAAAGACAGGCTGGACTCTCCAGGCCTTTAGGAGGAGTTTTCCAGAATTATGTCTATACTCAGGGGGGCAGTGAGCATTAAACTTGTCGTACTTTCTCAGCACTGCAAGTGCCACCAGCTATCCCACGTTCCTTTAAAAGCAAGACCACACCATGCAAGAAGTAGCCACACATATGAGGAGTAGGACATTCAGTGCTCTCAATTCCTGTCCAGGAGCCTGCATTTAGTAGCTCTTATTCAGGCTCATTTAAGTCAAATTTGCAATAGAAAAGTGGACCTAAAGATCTTTGCAGACAGCATGAGAATTAAAGCTGTACAAGTGTCTTCTAGATCTCCATTCTGAATTTCTATTTTTGTTAATCATTTGGGTGCTTAGTTAAAACAAAAAAAAAAAAAAAAAAGACTTTTTTTCTCTAGATTTTTATTGACCTGATTTACCTCAGCAATGAGAGGCCCTTGATAAGACTATTTCATTCTACAATGCAATGTCATTAAGGTATCATTAGTGCCAGCACATCACACCCTTATGTGTTTTCCCATCTATCTCTTTAGAAATATACAATGGAATTTTAGTTATGATATTTAACTAAAGATTTCTATTCCATCTGTAGTTTAAGATACTCTGAATGTTCTTTTATACAGTATTTACACATAATTATTTCAGTAAATATTTTAAAAGCTTCCCAAAACAGGGGAGGAGTTTTTAAAGGTTTGTGATGGCAGGGAAAGGTTTTGCTTTGTTCAGCTTCCCACTACCCTTTTTACTAACCAAGCCTGCAGCTTCTAACACGCTGCTGACAGCCACCTTTCAGATTTCTATACATCTAGTAAAGACAATTGCTGAATTTACCCAATAAGCCACACTAGGAACATCCTAAGAGGTGTGTGAAAGGCTAACAAGCTGGAAGCCTCTGAGGTGGTGTCAGCGTCTCCCATCCCTTGATGTCAGTGAGCAGATAAAATTGTTACTAGTTCAAGAAGGCACGCACCCATGGTTTCTCCTTTCAGTCATTCCCTTCAACCAAGGCTAGATAGTTTTGTATCTCAGATGTGGTAAGTGGGCTGAAATGCCAGAATTCACTCCTCAGGAACTTCACAAACAAGGCAGTTTGTGTTACAAGGACTGAGCTGTTAACAGAGGGAGAAGCGGTCTCATTTCCAACTCACCTATTTATTATTATAACTATTTTCAATAAAGGGAATTCCATCTTTAGCCCTCTTTGTACCCATAACCTGAGCAAGATGTTGATGAAAAGATAAGGCTTCTTTAAAGATTATTCCTTCTTGGAACCACCAAGCACGATGCAGCTGTTACTGTCATGTATGGTCTGACAAATTTCAGCTGTGAGCAGAGATACCCACTCCTTGTTCAGCCCAAAACTGCTCAAGACTGGGGAAAAATTTCACGATTTAACTTCTCAGAGCTCACAGCCTCTTAGCACTGAGTGGAGTCAGCCATTTTCAATCCCCACCAAGCTGAACCATACCTAGGCTGAATGGGATGATTTCAGCTACAGGTAACACTCGGTGTGAGTCCAAACAGCAGAACTCACCCAGAGCTCCCATTAGTAATCATTACAGCAGTAATAATAAACTCACCAACTTTTATGTTCAGTAAAACCATGTGTGTACCCATTATCACAAAAGAAGTAATGCAGTAATGAATATCACCAGCACTACAAGCCATTAAGAGTTCAGGAGAACACAGCACTACAGTGTAGTAATCTAGGACAGCACGTAGAGATTAAATAGTTGAGTCTAAAAGTATCATTTGCATAGAGGCTGCCTACTGAAATTGAGTGTAAACAAAGATATCGGTCCAGGTATCTGTATAGAAAACAACTTGCACTGTGTAAGTCTGGTTGCAGACGGATGCAGAGCAAAGAGTGCCACCTGCAGAACTGCTGGGAACAGTTACTTCAATGCCTTAGGTCCCCTTTCCATTTGCAGACCATCCATGATGATATTTAGTTAGCACGTCTGGTGAGATTAAATCCAAGCTGCAGTGCTCTCAGAGCCAATAAATTAACTGAAAAGAGAAGCAATGTAAGAGCAAAGCTGATAAACAAAAGGGATGTTTGAAAAATTTGCTAATACTGCAGCTATAAGAAATTGTCTTGCCAGCTCAGAACAAGCTTGCTTTGAATGTACACTTCCCACGTGTTTGAATCCTAATACGGTTCATTTGAATCTTACGCCAAATCCATATTACACAAGAAAACCTCAGAAATGCTACTGCTGCCATTTTACTTTCACAAGGGTGCCCTCCATGAAAAAAAGCACAGAAGTTAAAATCTGTGCATTTCTTCCTAATTTGCCTCCATTAGTCAAAGTCCAGGAACATGCTGCTTGCTGGGGTTAACGGGATGGCAGCTTCCTTGGTAACTAGGGGCTAGTTGGCAATTCGGAAACAGATGGCAGGTTAAACAGTCTCAGCTGGTAGGAGTTCTTGCTTTGGCCTTTTCCACCTCCCCTTTAGACTAACACACGACCATATTGTGACAGAAGATTTTAGGTGGTGGTCAAAAAGTACAACAGACATTCCTTACCCACATGCAAACATTTCCCTATCCAGCCTATAAACTGCTGTAATGCATTTAATGATGACCATACAGTTGACTATAATAATATGGCTGGACTGTGAACTCCAAATTCTATTAAGGAATATGCTTGTTCTGGGAGTGTTAACACTCAGGTATTGAGTAAAAAATGAAAGGAGGCTGCTGTGGTAGTGGAGAGAGAAAATTTTTTTTTGCTTTCGCACCTGATATTTGTAAAAAGTTTTTAAACCCTTGGGTTTTGTGTGTCAGACAGCTCGAATATCCTGAAAAATCAAACTATTTGGGGCTGAACCTGGTCAGTCTGCTCAGCTCCTGTGTGTCTGCCAAGGTTTGAGCCAATAACATATTGCAAGAGCCAGTGCAATAATTATACAATCTGATCTCTGCATGCTACCAAAATAAACTCATAGCTAATGATGGCAGTGCTACCACCATTTAGCAGGCTGAAGAAGTGTGCCATATTTAATGCTTCCTCGTGAGATTGCTCTCCTAATCTGACAGAGATTTAAGACACTTAGAAACGTGCAGCTTCTCCTTTCTGCTGTTTTCCAACCGCTCCTGGTCACATTGGGCCTCTCTGCTCTATCCCTCAAATAAACAGAAAAGCTGCTTTCACAGCTCATCTCCAGATATGAAATTACTTTCACGGTGGCTGAGTGCTCTCTGCTATCCAAATTTCTCACAAAAAACATTGCTTTCATTTTCTTGTGCTACTGAGCTGAACAAAGATAAAAGAAGTCAAATAAAGATTATTGATTTACTGTTATCATTTCTCGTCCCTTCTCCTCCTTAGGAGCATCATTGTGTATTTTATACCAACATATGCAGCAGCAGCAGCAGCAGTGCCACGAACGAGTCAGCTTTGTGACTCTTTGCAAGCTTGAGTTATCAGCAGCCACCTGTGCCATACGCTGTACTGAGGAATTAGTGATTTGGAAAATTATCCAAGCCATACTATCAAATCAAGGGAAAGATCTCTTGTTTGCAATTACTCCCTCAGAGCTTGCTGCTGCTCCTTCCTGCATTTGATAAAATTCAGATAGTGGAACTACAGCACTGGACCTTTACAGTGACAGTTCAGCAGGCTTTATAAGTATATTCTCAAAGCCACAAAAGATGATAGAATTATTACTAGAGGGTAATTATATAGATTTTTTTTTCCTCTCAGGTTGAAGGTAGGTTGTATAACTGGGAAGTTACAGTTAAATTCCCATTCCTACCATGCATACAGCCCAAAAGCAAGGAAAGTTTGAAATTCAATGTAGCAGAAGCTAATACCCTCTGCCATGGCAATAACTACATAATAGCAGCTTTCTCACATCTCCTGTAGACACATCATGAGTAAACTTCTCCAGAACCAGAACATGAGCAGACATGAGGCCTTACAGATGCCTTTCCAAAAGAGCTATTAACGTGGATCCATTAAATATTTCCAGGAAGCGCAGATAAATTAGACCCAGTTCCCAGCTCAAATTTCTTTTTTTTTTTTTTTCTTTTTAGACACAGAAACTTGAAAAAGGTGAAAGGCACAGCTGATGGGTCAGCATCTAAAATCTGCAATTCAAAACAAACCCCAACCAACCAACCAACCAAAAAAATGCCACAAAATTATCACATAGTAACAAGACTTTGAGAGAACCCCAACCAGTAAAAGGCACCAGCTGTACTTCATGAATGCAGAATACCTATCAGTATCTTGGAAACAACTGGATGCACTCATTTTCAGAACAACAAAGTTTACATTACTGTAACTAAATACACAACTTATCCTGCAGGATGTCTTTTATGACAGACTGGGAATAGAAACAGGCTAACACAGTCCCCCGGTTAGGACAGACACCTCAGGCTGTGGTAAAACATGACCTTTACAGATATCTAGCAGAAAAACATTTAAGAAACAGATATAACATCATGACCTTTTTAGATACATAGCATAAAACATCTAAGTGAAAGTCCTGCCCCTCTTCCCTTCTGCCATCGAAGCCAAGGACACAGCAGGAGCTGCCCAAGGGCCAGTGGTGGCACTGGGAGCTGCAGGTTTTACTGAATCCTGCGATGACAGTAATGGTGGGACTGATTACACTGAACTTTGCCACCTACGTGCCTGTTATTTTGGCTCTCCCTACAGCTGCTGGAGGGCAGGCAGGCAGCTCCAGAAGTGGGGTTTAAAATAAATATCTCATGCAGAATATAGGAAATCTAAAACATACTTTATGAATTCTTCTTTGGGGGCACTTCCATTGCTTTGACTACAAAGGGGCTACTAATTCCTAATGAGAGTTCACTTGGATGAATGGCACCTCAAGGGATGACACTTATTCACCCTCAGGGGTGACAAGGGATTGCTTATGTGGCTCCAGCACACAGAGAAGATCACATTTTAGTGGAATTAGTGTAGGATACAGGATTTCCTCTATCAAACAGAAGCCAAGGCTTAGCACTATTGTGCTGCACTTTTGCTTCTTAATGGAAAATAATCTTGTAAAACTGGAATTACTTCTCTGAAAGGCTTTTGTTTTTCTCACAGGAAAATAAACCAACATAAAAAGCGAAGAGTTTATTTTATTAAGCCTGAGCAATTAAAGACGTAGCACTGCTAATGCCAGTGTTTTGCTGCTCCTAGAGTCCTACCACAGGCAATCCCATTTCAGATACAGTCTGTAGGGTATTTTTAGCAAAACAACCATGTTAGTGAACTTTCAAAGAAGAAATTTTGGAAGAATGATAGCCCAAAGGCTAATCAGAACTGGAAAAACAGAAATTAAATAAAATCGCCAGGAAGGAACCAAGTGCATGATGAAGAAATCAGGAAGAAAAGAATAGTTTTGTAATGGCAAGATTTAAGATTTCAGTTAAGTTAGATGCAAGTTAATTAAACTCTGGAACAAAAGTGTAGAGCCCCAGTGGAAGTCACAGCCAACACTCTAAAAGAGAAAAATCGGAGAGTCTATCTTACAGTGAAAATGAAGTAAGAGATACTCGAAGGACACTGAAATGAGGAGACTGAGAACAATTTGCTGAAGACTATCACAGGTTAATGAAGCAGTTAAGGAAGAGAAAGGTCCATCTGAGAAGGCAAACGATCCTTTGCCTCAGTGAAACAGGAGACCCTTGCTCTTTTCTACTAATTGAGAATAAATTCTATCAAAAGAGAGGTGCCAGGCATTCTGGAACAAATATCAAGCTTCTGACAAAGCATCTAAAAGTTTTCTGAAGTGTGTATAAAATACACTCTCTCTTCTCTGATGTGTGCAGCACAGTGCAGCTGTATTTAAAATCAGCGCAGAGATACAGAATCACTCTGGGGGATTACTGACCAGTGAATGTAAATGGCAGCTCAAATCAGAAAAACAAAACACTTGGAAGATGATGATAATAAAGGGGCTAATCAGTGCTGGTTTTCTGAAGAAACACTGTATCTTTTCTCAAGACCACAAGTCTATGTGTTATTTTCTAGAAAAGCCATCTTAAATGCCTCCAAACCACCATTTCCATCCCCCTCACATATATTCTAATGTTCTTACCAACAGCTGTTCCTCTGTAATTGCTGGAGAACCTCAGTTAGAGTACAATAAATGTCTTTAAAAACCATATTATATATTTAATAAAAAACCCCCTGTATAGCCCAGCTCCCAATAGTGTTTACTATGGAGGAGGCAGCAACAGGGGCACAACAGAAAAAACAAGATCTTCAAGTTTGGTTTAGTGCTGAAGAAAACATGTCTTAGAGTTACAACCTCAGAAGCCTTGAGATATCTTGATAAAATGGTGAAGAAATAAGAAACTTTTGACAACCTTATTTGAATTGCCAAAATAATTTTTTAAGGTCTGTTACAATAGATGAATATAGGTAAGGAATTAGAAAGTAAAGAGGAAAATGCTGCCCCAGAGAACAAATGACCAGAGGAGAAGAAAGCAAGGATATGATTAAATGGTGCGTTTTTATCATGGTGAAAGGCTAATGACAGGGCATCCTGTGGTTACTTTCTAGGTCACTGGCTATTTAATAGATTCATTAATAATCTAGGAAGGGATGGTGTGTATGTAGGCAGCAAAACAGGAACACTGTAATTTTTCAGGTTATCATGTCAGAGAGGACTGAGAAGTGAGTTCAGAGTTTTGCCAGAATATAGGTTTGCCTTTTTTTGACTATTTTTTCTTAAGTTATCACCAGCTAATACAGTATTAAAACCACAGGCCTGCTCCATATAGAACACAACAGTTTTATCATCCCTTTATTCTTTATAAGCCAGACATTATTTTTATTTTACCAGATAAGCCCACAAGTTACACATATTTTTGATTTCCTGTTCTTGTTTTTTCTTTTAGAAAATCACCCAGAGAAGAATGTGGAGTTTAGCAGTAAGGCTAGTAAAATATCAAGGAACTCCAGAAATCAAGCTTAATCCAGGAATGTAAATTCATCAATACTGAGCTTAGACTTATTTTTTATATACCAATTCTCCTCATCTGGCCTATCTTTCTCTCAATGGAAGGGAAAGAAAATAATATATTGTTTAAATTAAGTTTTATTCTTTAAAAAAATACAGTAAAAAGCAATAATCCTACCTTTAAATAAACACAAAAATGAAGCTTTTATTCTTAATATCACCTAGAAGTTGATTTTTTAAAGAAATATTCACGCAAAATTATTTTTACAGTATAAGATTTGAGAGATTCACCATCATTCCATTTTGTGCAAATGCACAGGTACTAAAATACACCTAATTTCTTTGTCCCTCACAGCCCTATGAAGAGAAAAATTGTCAAGTTCTTGAAATCTACACAGCAGCCGTACCCTGTATACAAGTGTGGAATCATAAGACTGCTTCTTAAGGTCAGTGCAGCTTATGGTAATGAATATGGAAAGGTTACTATTGTTGTCTTTTGTTGATTTCTCCTCAAAAAATGCAAAGAACAAAAAGGTCACTAAGCAATGTTTCTAAGCTACTTTGGAATTTACTAATCTATCACTGAAGAAAATAAAAAAAAGGGTTAATAAAATATACTCTAGACACAGAAAAGCAGATTAGAAGTGGCATTTAACTGTGAAACCGTCTTTAGACAGAGAAAAAATAACCCCAAAATCAGAGAGGAAAGCTACTTTCAGACTTTGATCACTAAATAAATATTTACAAACTGAATAAAGCTTTCTAAAGTACAAGGCTGGAGCACCATAACACGTCATTGAGGAATACATCTGTGACAGTGGAGCTGACATCTATCGCTGTAATGAGTGCCAGATGCAACAGTTCTACGAAAACTGTACTTGTCCAGACCAGTGACAGAAATTACTGTGATTGAGTTTTGCAGACCAAGCCTATACTGGAAGTGATTGAAAAAGCAAACAGGGTGACAGCGCCATGGTGAGAAGAGAGCCCAGCATGGTGTACTGAATTACCAAATTGTGAGATAGCCAGGGGGGATACAAACCTGCATTTTCAAGCTTGGATAGTGAAGTGTTTGAACTAGGGGAGCTTAGAGATGAGAGGAGAAGCCCTGTCAAAGGCAGTCTGGCAAAGGGATACAGGAACCAGGACTCTGCAAAGTGTGTCCAAAGGCACTGCTCAGTCTTGGGTCCAGGCTGGGGAAACTTAGATGCAACATAAATTTAAAACAATGTCTCTTTCCTCTGACATGCTTTGGTCCTAAACAAATTATAAATGGGTTTCAAGTCATTATTTGGTCACCACCAGTGTCTCCCAGAGGAGGGTTTGCAAGTCAAACTCGTTGTGGAAACCTCTGGTTGTAACTAGGAGCTGTAGGGTCAGGATATTACCTCTCAATAGAGCTGGGATAGAGAACCAGAAATGCACTCTGAGATGTATGTACATCTGAAACAGCATGAATAAAAGGTAAATTTTTTTCTAGGAAAAATTAGTAAGAAATTAATGTTGTTTCTATATGGATATTCCAATACATATGTCAACAGAATACACATCATAGATTCTGAATTATTGCATATATTTGTATTTCTGTGTTTTTCTCATGTTGTGTGGCCCTTTAGCTTGGCAGTAACTTGTCTATAGTGTTTGTGCAGTGTGATGACAGAGTGGAAGAAGCAGCATAATCTTGACATTTTGGCATTACTCTTCATCTATCTTGCCTTTGTGGAGGTTACTATATTATTTAAAATGCCAAATGCTCAGAACAATATAGATAAGCCAAATTCTATGAATTTTAATGGCATATTTTATACTTTAAATTCAAAATAGGCTTCTTGTTTGAGAGGAGGATCAGCTTTGAAGATAAGTGTGCAAACAGTGACATCGTCACATTGAGCTGTTTGGTAGAGTAAGTTTTGAATGAAGAGGAACATGTAAGAAGTATTTTCATGAAACAGCCCTTTCACTGATAGGGGATAGGTTAATCTATTTCAGAAATTTTGAAGTCACAAAGCAATGGATGTTTCCTATGTAATGGATGGAGCTGCTGGGCTTACGTGATCATTTGTTCATACTTTTATAAAAGTAGAGATTATGGAATTAAGGGACATAATTACACATGTTGCAGAGGAAATAAGCACCACTAATTTATCCATTTTCTATTACAGAGAATGACATCTTTAACAAAAGGAAATTTAAATAGAATTTTAAAACGGTAGGACCATTTTCTCATGCTGAGCATATTCTTTTGTGTGTGTACATACATAGGCAAAGGCTTGAGTCTGAATTTGCTTCTCAAGCAAATTTTATGTTGAAACCACACATGATGTTATGCCCGGATGGAATACAGAGAGAAGAAAAAAAATTCAGATTTCATCTGCATTTTCATTTCAGTGTATATGTCAAATGCTTTGCCTTCTTTAAATAAAGGTCAAGAAAACACAAAGATTTTCTTTTTATCTTAAGAGATTCTGTAAATCAAGGAAGATGTGGGTGGAATGATTTGGAAATTAGTTCTTTTTGAAATTCTCTACTGCAGTCAACTGAAGTCCTAAAAAGACAGTTTAATTGCTGTAAAGTTAAGCACACAATTAAGAATAAGATTTTGAAGAATTTTAGCCCTGCATATCATTAAATAGTATCCAAAAATATGGGAATTATTTATTTAATACTTCACAAGGCATTGTTTTTGGCAAAATAAAAGGTATTTTAAAAAATTTGGGTAAGCTACTAGAAGACTGACATGTAAGAACACAGCTGAAGGTCAGATACATTCTGAAGACAGATTCTCTTCAGTTAAACTTCTTCATCTCTCTGAAATTACAACAGGGCATCTCATGTTTTCCTGAAACAAATATAAGGTTGATACCTGTGGTTGTGGTTACTCCAAGGGTGCTGTAATGATTGGAGCCTTGCACAGAAAGGCACAACACCCATGCATTAGCTGGACAAAATCAGTACAGCCCTCCATAATTGATAATGGTAATAACTCAACAATGATTCACTACCACTGTCGTTATCAACGTAGCAAGGAATGAACAAACTACTCCAGTACTCCTGAATGTCACAATGTCTTTTCACTCAATATGGGTAAAACAAAATTTAAAAAAAAAAAAAAAAAAAAAAAAAGAAGTTATTTTGGGTCTTCTCTGCAAAAAAAACTCCACAGTATATAAAACATAGAAAAAGACCTAATCCTTTTTTACAGATTTTTTTTTGTCTCTATAGATAAACTGGATTGAAAGCTTCTACAGAAAGGTTAAACTAATGAGATTTCTAGTAATAATTATCACCACCCAAAGTGAGTAACAAATCAAACAGATGACTCAGTTTCAATGACAGTGAACATAAACAAGAAAATTGTTCAAATTCTTTCCACACTTTAAAATAGGAGAGGCAATTTCTAGAACAGACAATTCAGGTAGACTAGAAACAGATTTTTTCTCTCCCTTCCCAGGTATTATAAAATTCTATTAAAACCCTCAACTACTGGAAGAGTGAAATCAATTGCGTCAACAACTACATGCTCAAGAATAAGAATACATGACAAATTTGACACAAATTCTTCCATAAAAATGTTTCTTTACTTTTATATCAGATATTTAAAAGGCAAAAAAAGGACTTTGAATTTTGAAAAATGGCACTTTTTTTCTTATGAGCCTGAAAACTGAAAATGCTTGGAATGCTTTGTAAAAGTGATCTTAATAAAATACTTTATATCAAATGAAAGAGTTAATTCTGTTTCCATTCTGATTAACTTTATTTATCTTCTATAAGAACACAAGACTGGAACTTTCAGTGCATCTTGATGCAGGTATCCTTATATTTAAAAAATGGTTCAACTGTGGTCTGGTCAATTAACATCAGCAGGAATAGTTACAGTAATAGAGGCATGGTACACACATATTTCAGAATCAGATATGAAGGAAAGATTTTTTTACTAAGACATACTATACACTTTTGCAAACTGTAAAAAGCATTAGTACTCACATATATCCTTTTTTCATTCAGGGGAAAAAACTCAGCTTTCCATTTCTCCACCCTCATCTCTTTTAAAGTGCAAATACATTTCCTGTAACCATGATTTTCAAGCAGAAAACAGCCAATGGATTGTTTCTTTAAAAAAGGAGTTTTTCCAGAGCCAACCCTAACTAAAAGAAATGGGATAATTTAGAACTTTGTCCTTCTACACTGAAGATTTTCAATTGACTTCACTTGCATTGGGATTGGGGCTCTAAAGGAAATGTAGAAATTAGCTTTGAACAGATTACTAAGTAAGTAGCCCTAACTGCACTCCTTACTGAGATACAAAGCTGATCATTAATAACTTGGTAATTTAGGGGGAAAAATCAGGGTTCTCAAGCACCTTTCAGAAGCAGACTGGAGGACTGCATTCAAGGAATAATGACAGAAATGAAAGAATAAAATTGCTACCGTCTTTCTTCCACTTAAAAAAAATAAAAATCAATTTCTGGATAAGCCCAGGGTCTTGGATACACTTCACACAGCAGAACAGAAAGCACTGTCATTATTTTTTTAAACATATATGAAGATAAGTGCCTTAATTGGTGAAAGAGAAGCACATGAAGGTGATTTGAAGATTTTTGGTTCTGTGAACGTAAGTCAGCTCTTGTAAAGAAATTCAGCAAAACTTCAAAGAGATAAAAAACCCCAAACCAGTCTAGCCTTTACTTTATGCATTTTTCTATCTCATCAAGAGAAAAATCAAACTCCTGCACAAAAATACCTGTTTTGTTCCAACAATGTACAGCAGCTCCCTTCCTGAAGCCCTTGCACAAACAAACAGCTCGGAATTGCCTCCACGGCTAAGTTAGCTCACGGCTCTGCTCGACTGGAGCAGCTGCAGCCAACAGCTTAAATCAAATTCATAAAACACAGGGACTGATATTTTCAAAAGAAAATAACAGCTAATATAGATGAAAATAAAAGAAGGCTTGATATTAATCTCCAAGTTATTTAATTTTTAAAGATCAAAGCTTGGAATAGGGAGAGGGTCAAGCCTAGAAATGAAGCATTCTGAGGACAAGGAAATTTGATGCCACACTCAACGACCAAATTTTGGCAAAGAATCGGAGGGGAATGACATGGAGCAATGGAAAGCTCCTTTCTGAAAATGTTTAAAAAGAAATTCTCTGCACTAACTCTGAAGATCTGACATACACATGACTGCAGCTCAGCTAAAGAAACACCTGATATCCTAGCATGGAGACTGGTTTTATCCCTTTTCCCCACGAAGGTGGTGTTGTAACCCTGTGGGAGAGGTGCAGCAGGAGACTGGTGTCTGCAGGACCGTAGTTTTAGTCTAGTGTTGCTTGGTGAGATGTCACAACCTCACCACTAGGAAGGTTTGCAGGTCCGTGGTGTTTCCTCTGTGTCCTAAGCTCTGACAGTAATAACAAAAGAACAGAGATCACAATAATGGAGATGTAGCCCCAGCGCGCTAATTATCTTATTTCCTCATTAATGACCAGGATCAAAACTTTGAAATCAAAGATTTTGAAGCGAGGAAATCCAACTTCAAACATCCTGGCAGGCAAAATAATTCAGATAGTTCCCCAATTTAATAGCAGTTACCTTTGAGCCTCTTCTATACATTTTCCTCTGCTTCAAGATCTTTCCTTCATTCTTTTTGATGGTTTTCACCATTCAGTCATTGAATGTAGGTGGATGAAGGTAGCTAAATCACTTCTGAATTTTCAATATTTCTTGCCTGTTTTCACCTACTATGTCCCTTAACTTTCCTTTTGATTGCGTCTTAAATCCTCAGGTGTTACTCCGTTGGATCTCTCTACCTTTGGAGCCTCCCTATGCCCCTTGGGAATTCTGGGGTTGTTCTTCAGACCACTCACAGGGAAGGAGGACAAGTACGGCAACAGATTTATCTCTTCTTGTCTGGGCAAAAGCAAAAACCTCAAGGGCTGGCAGTGGCCCGAGGCAGCAGCCAGCCCATCTCCTGCATCTCCAGCTCTCCCACAAGCTCCACGCCAGGCATCCCCCACACCCAGGAGGCAGGAGATTCACAAACCTCACAATGCTCCTCCAGCATCTTCCCATTTACCTCAAAGCTGAGGATTTTTACTAGGTTAATGCTTAAGTCCTAAAGGTTGAAATTATACCTGGTGGAGGTTGATATGAACAATCTGCACAAGGCTGAGGTGCCATTTGGTCTGTAGGATTTGAAAACAAGCCCACAATCCTTCTCTGTATGACTCTGACAGCTCCTGTATTAATTGGCTATCGTACAGCACCCATGCATGCAGTGCTGGTAATTAAGGCAGAGTCAACACCCCCAGATTTAAAGAAAGATTGCTTGGTTAATTAGGATGCAATTTGTTTTTGTACGCTTCTAGAAATTGCTCCAATAATAAGTTTGTGCATTATTATTAAAAAAATTGAAAACTGTCAGCAAAGCTGCTATAATTAATGTCTCTGACTTAAAGGCATAACTCTTGAATTTTGAGAATTATCTTTTCTAATAGTGGGAGAAAAAATATTGCTTAGGTTTAAAAAATTGAGTTTAAATCTGTTTGTTTATCAGGAGGGTGAATATCACATTTCCCCCTATTCTCCCAGGATAACACATCCTATTGAATTTATCTTTTATAACGTTTTTTTTTAGAATCACTGCTATTTTAAAGTAACCCATTATTAGAGATAGAAAAGTGACAAATTCCCTCAGGTCAGCAATACAATAATTTCCAGCTTAAAGACCTCACCCTAAAAACTTTACATCCTGTATCTGACACATGGTATCTGCTACCAAAGCTATGCATCCAAGCACAGCAAATTGTCATTTTTGGGGCAACACATAGCAGGGAACAACAATAACAAAAGGAAAAAAAAAACCCAACCCACCTGACAACAGTATAAGCTACAATAATAAGAGTTTAGGATGTAATCACTTAGCTGCTGTCTCTGACCACAGTGGTAGAATACTACTTTCCAGCTGAGTTTAGGCTCTGAAGGTCATTAGAGATGTGTACCAATAAACATACACTCTGCTATCAGATTAGCAGACAAAACAGTTTCCATGGCAACCCTTGGACCAGAGAGCTCGCCTGCATTCAGCATTCATTTAAAATATTTTTTTTTCCTCCCTCAGTCTCCTTGGAGTCAGTCCTGTGAAACACAAGTGCTTGCAAGCTCTCTAATCTGCGGCTGCCTTTGAAAACCCATCCAATGGGTGTTGAAGCTGAGCCAATTAACAGGACGAGAATTGGGTGAATTGCAGAGAATCTGGCAAGGCTGTGTTTACCAATTAGGGTTTTTTTTATGATGCAAATGTTGCACACCATGCAGCAGGAATAAAAGCCAGCTATGCTGAATATGAAACTGTTAATTGCATTTTTCAGAGACACGGCTACAAGGTGAAACTAATCATACAAATGATAACTGGGTTTTACCACCTACAGTGCTTTGGTATTGCACTTGCACTAATCTGTATTAAAATAGACCATAAATTTTTACAGTGAAGAAAAAGCAGGCCTTAGTATGCCCTCCTGAATTTTGGGGGACATAAGGAATCAGGGAAATTAGACATAGGAAACAAGGAAAGCAAACAAATTATTGCTAACTAATATCAAACAGCAACTTTTTAAAAGAAAATATGCATTTGCTACAAAACAAAGAGAGGTATCATCTATTCAGCTCAAATGAAAATCTTCCTGGTAAAAGAGACTGGTAAAGATACCAATGACTAGGAAGGTTTCTGAGGGAATCAGCCCAAGGGAAAATTAGGGATGAGGATGGAAAATGCTTGAATCAAAAGTCCTAAAGCAAAACGGATAGAATATATTTATCGAAAGGTTTATTAGATACTTTATAAACAGCAGGAGAGTCCAGTATGTAAGACCCCAGATTGCTGACAGGATTTGCAAATACTCTAGTCTTAATAGGGACTTATGAAGAGGACATCATATCTAACTGGTCCAAGTTTAAATACAATAATTCAGTATAGGAAAGAGCAGGCAAATTAATTTTTTCATCTAGGATTCCCCATAAGTTAAGCCTTATTTCTCCAAGGGTAAAACTCATCCCAGTTATGGGAGCCCTCCAAAGTGGAATACTTAGAAAAGTAGTTAAATTAAATCCGTCAATAAAATTTTTGATGGTACAATAGGATCTGGAAAAAGTGAAATTTGATTTTATTCCAGGATTTCTCAGTATGGAAAAATAAACCAAACAGATTTTCTACCATTTTCTCCTGCAAATGAGATGCTGAAGTTTTATCATTAGATAAAATTATGAGATGACATTTCCGATATCCACCTGGTGAATATTTAGACAGAAAATCTTGCCATTAATACCACTAAACCACAAACACTGCCACTACCATTATCTTATCCAATTAGAAGTACAAGGTACCTCAAGCATACTTGGCTAATTTTTTCCTGAGACAAATTAAATTAAACAGCGATGAGAAATAAAACAAGGTCCTAATGACATCTGAAATAAGTATGTTCAATTGTCTTCAGGTAGGATAAAGACCACAATAATTTTGGGAGTCCCACAATGCTCTAGAAACTTTAATCAGTTCTTCACTGAATCTTTATGAGAAAAATAAAAATAATTATGATCTTTCTCATTACTTAGATAATTTCTGTGCCAGTCACACAGAGTTAGAAACAGACACAAAATCTCCTGTCATCAATTAGTTTGTCATAAAATCATCTCTATGACTGTACCTTCACCTCTTAGAAGACAAATCATGCAGCACAGCAAACATTTGGAGAGCACAAATATTTGCTAAACTAATGTATTTTGTGGTCAGTAATCACATGTACATGACACTTAGATAAAGAAGAAAAGCATCAGGCAGAGAGGAGAGGGTTTTCAAATGTTGCATTTGAAGAAGAGGATCAAAGTAAAGGCTGCAAAGAATAACCACAACTAGAGTAATACACTAGACAACTTCAATTGAAAGTGGCATGGCTTAAAGTAACAAGATAATAGGGTTGAATAATGCAAATGACCATATCCCATGTGGGTTTGCACTACAAGAGATCCTAAAACCACAGAAAATTAGGAAAAAGGCATTGAAGAGCAGATTCTTGAAGAGATTTTCCTAAAAGAATAGAGAAAATGAGGACAGCTGGGAACCTTGAATGCACAGCAGGATGAAGGGAAAGGGAATGATTTGCTCTGTAATAAGAACTGAGGGAAACAGTGACAATTGTAGAAAGTGCATTAAGAAAACTAGCCAGGAATGAATGGCCCATGTGTTTCTGAACTGCACTGGCAATCAATCATCTGTTTTCCAGCAAAAGACAAAATAGAAATTTGAATCGCAACTGCTGCCAGGGTGTGCTTAGCCCACATCAGTCCAGCATTAAGACAGCAAGAGAAACTCTGTCAGACATGATAAAATGGTTATTAGAAGGGACGAGTTTTCATGAGCTCCAGAAGACAGATGGGTCATGTCAGAAATGAACTGCATCTAAATGACATGCTTCTCTCCATTCCTTTGTGTATTTATTTACCTGAGCTTCCCATATTCATGGGTTGATTCACAGGATGCTAAAGACATCCAATACTACTGGAATATACACATCTGATAGCTGAACATCTGAATCCTCTTCAGAAGTTTCCTCTAACCAGGAATTTACTGCAGGTCTGTTCACTCCCACTGGCCATAATGTTAAATGACACAGATTTGTAAAATTTGTTTTGCAAGAATTTAACAGCTATTTGAATGTGGCCAGAAATCATTTTGATTTCAATCGTTGCAAAGTATAAATTCAAAGACCTTGGATCTTGGGATTAAAGAAAAAGAGAAAAAAATTAAGTAATTGAGATAATGATCAAAGGATAACCAAGCACAATTGTTACTGAAGATTATAAAGCGCTGAAAAATCTGACTGATTATGTCTGCAAACAAGCTATCAGATTGCTGGAAATTGTTGGAAGTGTGGAAGCTATTAGGAAAAAAAGACAGCTTTGCAATGAATGAAAAAATTAGGATCTGCCTTGTATCCCTGAAGTTGTAGATGGATGAGCAACAAATCCTGTGATTCCTGGGAAAGAAACATCACCTTAAAATTACTCCATGAAGAGCAGTTCAGTACCACTGTAGAAGGAAACTCATCATTTTTGAATAAAACTACCTGGCCACAGAAGGCAACTGTGAGGGTTAGAGCACAGAGCAAGTACTTCAAGTGATGGTTTTAGAGTTATAATAAGTGAGATGTAGGACAGTTCCCAAGGCTTAATTGACCAGCTGGGAATACTTTATATGCTCAGGTTAATAAACTCAAGGAAACGATTTAGGACAGAAGATCACAGAGATTAAAACTGGAGTCTTTCAAATCGATCTTTTTTTTCAGGCAGGATTTTTGCTAGTTTTCTTTCCTTTCTTTTGTTTTTTTTAGTTTTGCAAATAGGAAAATTCTGCTTTTGACATTTAAAATCCTGTCTTTTAAAGCTATAATGTAGAAATAAACAGTTGCTACCACATTCAGAACACATGTGCTTTAAAAATATTCTCTTCCCTGAGGACTGTTTGATATTATAAAGACAAGAGAAGACAAGAGATGAGGGAAAGGGTGAGAATGAAACACGAAAATCACTAAAATGGTAACTGGACAAGGTTTTTGACACTCTTGCCTATCCGTGAACATATTTGGCTTATCCATCTGCCTGGGGATGTAATGCTCCTAGTTCTTGCTATGAGTTAGAGGGGCTTTTTACAGAAAGGATCCAAAACCAGTAAATAATTCACTTTAGTGACTTAACTTAGGAAGAGACGTTCATCCTCCTAAAAAAGTCTGAGAAAGGTGTGGCTACAGTAACATCTGTGACATGGATAAATCAAATAGCAGTAGTATTTTCTGTTGCTAGAACTCTGACACTTCCTCTTGCTCCAGGTTTGCAATCCCATTATAATGAAGTAGGTATATACACAACAGGTATGCATTCTGAGTATACTGGAAATCGGATTTTTTATTATTTTCTTCTCAATATTGCTACTTGTAAGATGCGATATCACGGATGACAATCTTTACTGTGTTAACAGGGAACTTCTCCAAATTGGTATCGTACAGAAATGTTTTCTCCCTCCCAGGCACCATGGCGACTGCAGCACTAAAAATAAGCACTGTCTAAAGAGAGATGAATGAAAATCTGAGCGTGGCATCCTGCAAGCCACAGCCAATAAAATCACTGAAATTTAGATTAAAATTATGTGGGAAGAATACTCACTGTCATTTTTCCAACAAGCACTTGATATGCAAGTATCACAGAGCTGGAGCCACAGCAGCATGAGTCAGGAGTATCCTACCTGTCCTTCAACCAACCGGGACAGTTTCAATAGACTTCTACACACAGTTGACCTAACTGTGCTTGACTCAGTCCAAATGCTATGGTAGCCCTAGGGGTTGTAGTATCCTAAGGTTACAGGCTTTAGCCCAATATAATCACAATAAACCTGGTAAGTAAAACACCTAGACACACCACTGGCCCAAGGTGAGCCCCACTGCCATGCTGCATCTGCTTCTCCTGAATTCTGATTGACTTGAAGAAAAATTTGCATTTTCTGAATTACAATATTATGTCCAATATGTGCTAGAGTAATTAATCTGATGAATTATATAACTCCAAACAACTACTGGATATCAAATTGTAAAGAAAAGCTGAAGACTGTATATCTTGAGAGACTTTTTTTTAATCAAGAAGTGTTTGGATTTTTAATCTGACCTATGTTATTGTGTATATGTGTTTACGACTTGTTTCTTTAAAAAGTTTTCACAATCCCAATGTGAAAAGGAACAGTTCTTCCTCTGTGGATCATTGGGACTCCAGGGAGAATAAAATCAAAGTCCAGGATAAGTCTGAATAGTATAATTTACAATAAGAAAGCAGTAAAGTATTTATTAGATTTCCAAAATAATCTTCTATACCAATGTAAAGTAATAGAGGAAAATAAAGCCCTGGTTTATTCTTGCAAGGTTTCCACAAGTAGAGTTTACCACATTCACCCCCAATAGATAGAATGCCTTTATTTCTCTCGGAAAAGAGAAAAAATCCCTTATGGGTTAAAAGTAAATGAAAAGGAGGGATGCAAGAGCTTCCTTTAGTCTGTGTGCCTAGTCCTGCATTAATATTTTGCCTTTCATTCCTCCAAATGATGTGGTTGCCAGGTCAAAATTAAGCTGGTGTGCACATGATACCTGAAGACCATGACATTTATCAAGAGTCAAAGGCAAAAAAATTTTCAGAGTGACATTATTTCCCATTCTAGGTATACAAAACTCTATACAAAGTGATGTAGTGCTGACTTGCAGTTTTGGAGTGATTGGGGGGAGAGGGGCAGCCAGCACAGACATCCCTGTGAATGTGAAGATTTAGGCGCAAACCAACTCTGAGCAGGAAAGGACAAACCAAGCCCAGCCTGAGGGTCACTACAGGGATCTGCCAGCACATGTGACAAGCCTGGTGATTTGGTTGTGTGAATTCACTGTGAACAAATTAATTAATTGAATTGAGACCATCAGGTGAGATGACAAAGACAAAATAAACCAGGCTTTACAATAGGGAACATAGGTAAACTCAGTAATTAAGTTGGAAATATATTTTTTCAGGTGTCGGTATTGAAGATTTACATTTGCATTGAAAAGCTTTGAACTAATTTTAGAGTCTATAGATACTTTAATCTATTTTATAATAGATTCAGTTAAAATACATTGTTTAAATATAATTATAGCTATTGAACCTGCACATAACTTATATAACATCATGTAACACCTTTTAGACTTAGCAAAATGTATGACATATAAATAGGGAATTTTTAGTGTAGATTTCTCTAGTTAGCAATCTGTAATGTTAATTATACAAATAAACAACACAACTTCATTTCAGTCTTCCCAAAGCTACTAATGGAAAGAATGAAAGAATGGATATGCACAATGTTTAAATAGCAAACTGAAAACAGTCATAGAAACTAAGAAGAAAGCCAAAAGGGCTAACAATTCCCTGTGACCATTTTCTTTCCTTTTTTAAATTCTTTTAAAAAGTATCTTCTCAAATAACAGCAGAGTGTACAGTCATGATTGCTAGAGTGGTTGCTCAAAAGTTGCAAAAGTATTTTCCAGCAATGGTCATGAGATTTTGAAAGTAAAAACAAGAAGAGATGTACAGTACATTTCATGTATTGATTGACCTTTGTACGTGACAGAAAAGTACCTTCACTTTGTGAGCACAAATTACAAGAAGAAAGTTTAAGGCAACATTTCTACCTTTGTACTAACAGACCTCAATTTTCTTTTCAAGACTATAATAAAGTCCAACCTGCAGTTCTACTACCCTAGTGTAAGCACAAATTGGCTGAAGTTTCATGTTTCCTACGGCTTCCCAGATTTTGGGAAGAAATGCATACTGACAAAAGTGTTATCACCTTCCACATGTTCCACTATATCCCAGCCTGGGTAGAAGTGGGGATCACAGCCCTCCTCAGGGAAATAAGAGCAGAAGAAAATTTTATGTTCCCAGAGCACTGGAGCTGCGCACTTGCTGTGGCCAAAGTTGAAAGATGAAACTTGGCCTCTTCAAGACATAGAAGAGGATACTTTCTGAATAGGCAGGGCAGGTTTTTTGAAATCTGGATCACAGAAAACAAGTTGTTCTAATTCACAAGTTTGTAGCTGGAACATGAGGTTATGTAAAAACATGTCTTATAAAAGTAGAGAAATATCACAGGATCAGAGAATCATAGAATGGTTTGTGTTGGAAAGGACATTAAAGACCATCTAGTTCCATCTTGTGCCATGGGCAGGGAAACCTCCCACTAGTCCCACTAGCCCAAAGCCCCATCCAGCCTGGTCTTGAACACTTCCAAAGATGGGGCATCCACAACTTCTCTGGCCAGTGTCTCGCCACTTGTAACAGTTGAGTGGTTCTTTAAGGAATCAGGATGTCTTAAAAAGGAGGAAGCAGACCTATTTCACCTTTTACAAAGCTTCTATCCAGGAATATTTCCCCCCCCCCACCCCCCCCAGTAATATAACTATTGTATTTTGCCAGAGGAAATATTTTCTGGCTCATTCTGTCCTCCATATACATTTTCAACCCTGGCTGAAATAAGCATAATCACATATCATAAGCATAACCACATATTAGGAAATCCTCATCAATCCCTGAATTTCAGACAGAGCTAATATTTTGATTGCAGCATCTTGTAAGACATGTCACCAGTCATTACATTTTATTTCCCTGTTTTCATTTCTGGTACTGCATACAATAATTCAAATTTCCTCATATTTCCAGGAATGCAGTCAGGTAAAGGAATGGATCTGTAACTATATCTTTAATGATTGGCTCAAAATCAAATTGTTGCTGTAGATATGGATATTTCCTCAATATATTGCTAAAAAGGGAAGGGGGAAAAAAAAAGCAAACTAAAACCTGGGACCAAAATAATTCCAGAGATCAAGTCCACTTATTTCTAGAAGGGATGCAGTATGTTGTGAAAAAAAAAAACCCTTTATATAGTGACAGAGGTAAAGACCAGAAAGAAATGCAAATAAATAGAGAAGCATATATTAATTACCAAAGTTAAGCTTTCTGGATTAGTGAAACAGAAACCCCCCTACGGATCCAGAATAAAAATTTCCTTTCAGTTTATTTTCTGTTGTATAGGTTACTTTTCCATTTCAGTGACTTCTGTAACAGAGGCAATTGGTTGTTATTGACCATTTGTATGGGGTTTCATTGGCAGTAGCATTTTGAGGGGAAAAGTGCCTTTCCAGAAGATCCTATGTTGCTTTAAAGCATGTAACAGTTTCAGTATGCCAAATGCACGTCGTGCTGTGAGCCATCACAGCAGTACACAGATATTGATTTAGATAGAGACTAGAGAGCTGGGGAAGATAGAAAGGGCACAGTGTGCTTTCTGATGCGTATGCATTATTTAGCTTTTATAGTTTCATCTGAAGTTAGTGCCTATTTGGATAAAATTATAGAATCGGTATCACTGCATTCAATACAGGTACATCAGATTACCTCTGAACCAAAGAGATACAGATGATATGGCTTATTTCTCCTTGGAGCTACTACGAAAATGGCTTTTAGTCATGATCCATTTTTTTTTCAGCTTGAAAAATACACCTGGAAAAAGTACCATGTTGTGACAAACAAAGAAAAATAGCATCTTACCTGCTTGGTTCCCAGAGAGTTACACTAGAGAAATCTATCATGCAAATTCCACTGATTCTAATACCTATGAATGATTGACTTGAGACAACTAATTGGGAAATTCTCCAATATTGAAACATGCTAATTTTCACAGAGCAAGGAAGACGAAGGCAAAAGAAGAATGCAAGGAAGATGTAGTCCACTAACAAATGTAGAAAAGAATGGAAAGGCCACAAGAGATCACAACACTTACATTAGTAGCTTGGATTAAAGTCCCAATGTTTTATTTTTACTTCCATACTCTCCTAACATCTCTTAAACTGAAGAGAGAAAAAGATCAGACTCAAGTCACCATAAATTGTGATTTTGGGGGGTCAGATCTTGTACTTGAAAATGAAATTACAATAATTTGTGCAACATTTTCCACATGGAGAAATAATCATGAGAAAAAGCTGAGACCCACATATGCTACTGAGAAATATTTAAAATAGAGTTTGCTGTTCAGAGTTTCATATTTTGCAATTCTTATCAAACTTTTGTACCATAATAGGGCCATGTGGAAATGACTGACAAATTCTAAAGTTTCAGAAGACGGCCTTTATCCTTATCTGCTCATCCTGACCTACCAGCCATTTGCACAGGAACATCCTTAATTAGCAGTATTAGTATCAAAAGGATTATTGCGTGAATAAGCACTTGCAGACCAAACTGAAACACGCACAGTCTCTGATAACAAGCTGACAAATAAATATATTCACACAGAAACACTTATTTGACTTAGCAGTGCAGAAACATCGACTTCCAGTCAAACACACACAAGCAGATGATTCTTAAACAGGAACCTCCGAGAGCTGAAACCTTCTAACAACATTGAGCCATTTTCTAATAAACAAATTAAATGTTTCTTATTGTATTTTTCTACCAAAACATTAGATATTTAGTCAATTTAAAAATTAGCTTATGCTTCACCGGACAAGTGAGTTCTTATTTTAAGGAAAAATAACTCAACTACACCTGTCACAAGCATCATCAATATATTGCACATATTTTTAGTAGAAGGTTAAAAACCCCAACATACTAATTCAACCAAAAGTGTATGTAATCGCAGGTGGTTTTCTCACTAACAATGATTTATTTGTAAAAATGATAACAATAGGAATTATCACAATTTTCTGAATACAAAACTCCAATTATATATGGCATAAGGAGCCTCATTTAATCAAAAAATAAAATTTTCCAATTATATTAATACTGGCCATTACATTTTACAATGTAGATGATACCTTAGAAACATGATATGGTTTGAAGTTTTTTCTTTAAAGTTACTATTCTATATTTACTAGAGGTGGTTCTGACACAGAAGTGCTCAGACAGAAAGATTACACTTTGCTGTGGAATTACATGCAAAATATGTTGCTATAGTAGCTTCTTTTCTATTTTCCATCATTTAATTTAAAAATCCCTTGAAGACTTGGTTAATTCATTAATTGATATAAAGCAAAATTTCAAAATGGCATTTAAAATATGAAATAAGCTGTATTTTATTATTTAAACGTGGGTTAAATCCCATTTTGTCTAAAAGGATACCACCAAACAAACCTCCTGTGTGCTACACACAAATAACCCCACACCAGATCTTAGCAAAAATTTGTTGGAAAAACATTTCTGATAGCAAGCCAAAGTCCTGAACATAGTGCTCTAAATAAAAACTAAGGAGATGCACAAGTCAGGAGTGGAAGAGCACTTCTTCCCATCTTTAGATCTTGGAGAAACTACTACAAGAGACAGTTCAGCAGTGTCATTATTTGGGGCCCAGGTCCTGCTGGTCTTTTCTGCACCCTCTTCCTGCTGAAAACATCACAAGGACAGCTGCTTTCACAGGATTTTTCATGGAGTCTCAGGAGATCTTCTTGTTATGTTACCGCAGTACTTTGAATGACAGTCAGACAGCAAAAACAACAAGAACAAGATCCAAAGAGAGGAAAGAGTGGGGATAGGGATTGTAAAAAGACAGGGAAGTATAAAGAAAGGTAAGGAAAAATGGATTATGAAAAGGGAAGGATCAGAAAATATCAGCAAAAAGAGGGAGTTGGGGAACCAGAAAACTAGACAAAAATAGAAATTAAGTGAAAAGTAAAGAAGTTTTTAGGATAATAGAAAGGAAAATAAAGCATCCATCATGAATGCAGAATATAGGAGGGAGGGAGGTAGGGAAGGAAAGGAGGGAGGAAGGGAGGAAGAGAGGAAGGGAGGAAGGGAGGAAGGGAGGAAGGGAGGAAGGGAGGAAGGGAGGAAGGAAGGGCGAGCCTTAACACAGAAGAATTAAAATAGATGGTTTGAGTAAGGCCTGACTGCAACTTGCAGTAAGAGGCAAGAGATGAATACAACCCAGATGCTGTGTAATTAGGAAGACAGAATAGGAAAATTGTGACTAATTGGCATTTACAAAGCAAACCCAGCTTAGAATATGTGTTATTTTATTTTCCATTAGTAATAGAAACATGTGTTGAGTTTGTAGTATCCATTTATAACTTCCCTAAAACCTTGCAGGAGCAGGGAGGACTAATGAGAGCTTGCCTGACACAAGTCTGACAAACAATGATTGATTTTTCTGTATTCACACATTGTATTTTGGTATGTGTTTCTTCCCTTCTTTGCAATAATGTTGACATCAAGCTAAAAACCACTCTCTACATGCACAAACAAACACAGCTTTTTTGCACAACTGAAAATATTCATATTATATGAATTGTGCCTATGGGAGCCTGTTTCTCCAATGAGACTGCATTTGAAATTTGATTCTCTCCTTTCCAGGCACTGGGGATTCTGCTATTTACGTGTGAAGTGACCACAATGGTGGATATTCAGATAGGAGAGGGAAGAGATGAGTCATGATTTGAAAAGAGGACTTAAAAAGGAATTAAAGGTAGCAGCAATCATTGTGTGCTTTAAGCCTGAACTGAGGGCCAGGGATGTCAAAAGGAATGCTTTCATTAGCTTCAGTGCCCTCTGACTCAAGTTCTTTTACATTCTAGAGGGCAGGAAGGATTATGTTTTGGAAGGATGCAAGATTGAAATCATACACAGGCATTAAAAATGCCTCTTCTCTGCCTCAAGTGTGGCACAGTAACAATTGTGTGATGGGGGCCTGAAATAAGACTGCCAACTCACACTCATGAGAGCACACTCGCATTCATATCACTTACCAGAGTTGAAAAACATTATTATGTTTTTTCCTCAAGTTACCTCGCTACCTATTTTCCCTCTTATTTTCATTTTTAGGGATTAAGCACATCAAAAAAAAATACTAAAATGCCTAGTACTGTGATATTTCTATAAAACAATCCCTCCACGTAGACTCTTACAGTTAAGTAATGTTAACTACAAGGCAGTATTTAGACAAATCGGCAAAATGACATTTTCTTCATATTGCATTCTTCCTTTTTCTCTCAAAATTGCAGAAGAAATACATGATTTTAATAGATAAAACTTCTTAAGTCTCCACAGACAAAAATAGCTTAATAAGATGCAAAATGTTATAGTTCTTCTAGTGCACATCTCTTCTGTTTCTTCTCATGTCCAAGTCCCCAAAATACATGTGAAAAAATTAGTGACAGCATGAACAAAATAATATGACTACAAATATGCAGATGTGTAATTTTCACACTTTTTTTTTCTCATGTGGTTTTCTAGAATTAGCTTTCTAAAGGAAAAAAAGAAGATGCATCATAACTTCTAAATCTCCCTTTTCCATCTTAAAATAATAAAATATTGCTAGTACATGAACTGAGAGGGTTATGTCTATTTTTACTTTAGAGAACATAGATAAAAGGCAGGCAAAGATTTTTTTTTCCTGGACTGCTTCACATGCACATACACCCCTTTTCAGTGTTGTTTTAATCTCAACTGGAGGTGACTACTCATTTGTAAAAGAAAAGAGGTTAAGAGGCACTAAATAAAGATGACAGATAGCTTCATAAAATAATTTAAATTACTCTGAAAAGGAACTGGGTAGAAAACAAAGATGACGCTGTTTACAGTAACAATATTTAAAATGTATTAATTAAACCCAAAGCAGAACTACAAAAGGGAGAGGTGCTTTGAAGATGGAAAGCTCTGAATGCCACAGAAAGCTTTGAAGTTTCTCATTTTCCTTTGTTTCTCACTCATAATACATGAGGACACTCTGCACTAGCTAAGCTTTAACTTTCAAGGGACCTTTTTCTGTTTGTTCCACCATTAATGAGAAAAAAAAAGAATCATACCCTGCTCTTGCTATTTGTCTTTAGAATTCATGGCCTAGAGATCCACTGCTGCTGTGAGAGTTTCTGGTTCCTATTGGGGAAGGCTGATTTAATCTGCTGAAGGTTACACTGCCATCAGTTGTGCCAAATCTGTGCCAGGCTTTAGCACAAATTAATCAAAGCAGTCACTTAGCACAACTTCCGTTACACAGCAGAGGCAAAGGCAGCAGAGCCACACTTTCAAACCTGCTCTTAAAACTGAATCTGAAAGTTTTAGTTTCATATTCTACTGCTTGATTTTCTCTCCATTCCTCTCCATAATGTTTTCTCTGACAGCAATTTTAGCAGAAAGTTAGATCAATTGATGCCATGAAGATTTTTGCCTTTTCTTTTACACCCCTGTTATACCTTTTTACAACTTCTGCATTCCTAGTGCTTTTTGCCTACATTCTTGGACTTTGTTAAGCTGAGAGACTAAACATTTTAGAAGCTTCGTAGCTAGGGATCAGTGTGCCCCAGACCCCAAGGTCCTCTCCAGAACACATTCTGTAAACCAAGATAGAACCATCCAGGGGAAGGTTCCTTGGGGAGGGGGGCTCACTTGAGCCTCTCATTGGGGAATCTTTGATAGATATGCTAATTAGTCAAACCTATAATGCTACACCCAATGTTGGGGGGGACAGAGACAGACACAGAGACAGACACTGAGACACAGAGAGAGACAGAGAGATAGACTCAGCGGGGTGCATCTTGATGCATATGACCTGGACGTGTACACCTAAGGATCCTTAAAATAAATACCAAGGTAAAATCCCTTTTCCCCTTTTAACCGTGTATGACTCTTGATTTTAAGACCAGGAAAAGGCATCACAATCGTAGGAAAAAATTTCTTCTGGTACCTTCCTCATGAGTGAGGATATAAAAATCAAGGAAAGAGTTTGAGGAGTTTTTCCACTTCCTGATGGTGTCCCTGGAAGCGTTCCTTGAGTCTGATATTTGAATACATTGAATCAAAAAGGATAATTCACACACATCTATAGGTTTCTAGACCTTCCAAGAGGAAAAAATAACTTAATTTCTTGCCCATGATTCCTGCAGCAACAAAGGTGATCTCCCCTCCCCTTCCTTCACCCCACTTTATAGATGTAGGTACAGCAGTTCCACTATGTATATTACATGCATTATCTCCAGAGATAACACAATCACATTGTCATGCAAACATGCAAATCTCCCCTTCTAGTTGCCATGGTTTCAAACTGAAACGCTGACATCCTTTTATCATGGCCCAGCATAACTTACTGTAAAAAAAAAAAAGGCAGCAAGGCAGCATCTACAGGCCCAGCCTGCATTACACCAGAGGAATTCAGATAGCTCTAACCCACCTACTATTTAGAGGAATAAATCCTAGGTATATTTTTTTAAATTCCTCTAGAACTGCTGATGCTGCATCAGTTAATTAAAACATTTTTACATGAACTGGCTCACATCGCCTCTAATTTAAAACTAAATGAAAGGAATGAACGTCAGGTTCCCAGCCACAATACAATACCACTGGGAATGTGCAGCCTTCCAGTTTTAGCACTCAGAAAATACAGCATTAATGTGGTCAGAGCAGATTTACGCTAAAAAGGAAATTAAAAAAAAGTTTTACAAGTCTGTTCATGGATGGCTTTTACAAAGGCTTAGGAATGGAATACCACAGAAGAGGTGAAGTCCAAGGAGGGGCAGCACAAAATTCTGTGTCGCCCTGCTTGAGGTGTTCCTGTAACCCACATGTATGAGCCAGAAACAGCACTCTGAGGTTGACTGCTCTAACTTGTGCCAGCCCTGTAAGAATGGTTGGAGAGATGTGAACACATCTGTCGGAAACAATATGAAGACCTCAAATTTCCTGTATAAAATTAGCCAGCAGCTGCTAAAAGTGTTGCGTCTACTAGCAAAAAAAATGTTCAAAAGAAGAAAGTAACAACTGCCTCATGTCTCACCAACCTGCATTTCACTGCTGAACAGCTCATTAATTGATTAATTAGATTAATTTATTAATCTAACTTGTGATGCCTTTATGAGAAGGTTAAATTTCCAAAGACCTCTGCAAGAGAATGGAGAGACAGAACCTCCTACACAGGGTGAGTCAGAGCTGCATCTTAACTTGGATGCTCTGAATCGTCCTCTGGGGAATCTTCCCTCAGCCTGAGATCTGTATAAGGCGATTGTGCTTCTAATTTAGCCAGAGGAACTACTTGTCCTGAATTCTGGGGTCATCAACACCTTCCCAAAAGCTCACTAATCCATGTCTTGCCAGGAACCAACATACAAAATCAGCCAACAGAGAACTAAAATATGAAGGCCAGGTCAGACAAGACAAACCTGTTTGTGGTAAACTTCAAGAATGAAACCTGAGAGCCCTGGTTGTCCCCTTCTCAGAATAAGGGAGCCTGGACTTTATCTTCTGAATTAGTGAGCACGGAGGAGCTGTTGTTACTTGCATGGATGTGACTGTGGAGGGATGATGCCTTGTTCCTGCTGTCTGTCCCAGAGCAATGTTTTCTACAGGTATGCGCCTCGAACTCCTAAAGTGTAGGAGTTGCTGTTTGTTTGTATTTCACCCAAGATAAGAAAAAATAATATCAGCCAGGTGAAAGTCAATAAACCCCATATGTTCTAGATTTAAAAACAGAAAGTAAGCTAAGATTTAAAGTATTTGCTACACAAGAATGTTTACTGTTATCTTCTCTCCCCAAAATTAATATTTATCATATTTAATTAAACTCTCCTTTACTTCCATGTATACTCCACTTCAAGCCTGAATACTAAATATTACTAGTAATTATGGCTAGTACACTGATTCATGCAAACACAAGTCACATATCTCTAGAGTTTAGAAAGGTAGTCAGTTTTCATGATGGGAAGTCCCAAGACATGAGCTCTTGCCCTCCAGATTTCATGGAAGTTTCCTGTGTGTTTTGTGACTTCTTTCAGTAAGTTAAAATAGAATGTATCTTCACACCACTTTGAAGCCTCTGTAGCTTATCTGCAGTAGCTTTAAGGTAACCTTTCCACTGCCTGTGGCACCCTCATGTCAGTGCCAAAGAATGTTTGTTGCTGTTGTTTTATTTTGTGATTTTCAGAGAAATGTGGTCTCTTTGTTCACCATTCAGACCACAGAGCATAGTCCAGAAGTGAGTATTCCACCAGTGATTTCACAACAAACAATTTTCTTCCAGTGTAAGAGGGCCTCCAGAGGTCTTTCTATACTTTTAAAATGAGGAAAGATACTAGAAAAAAATGCTTTTCTATCCATACTCTCTCATTCATAGCTAGCTGTACACCTCAAACAAGAATTTTGACACTTTAAAAACAGCCTATATCTAGTGCTAATCTTAACAAAATCTATAACATAACATAATCTGTAGCTCAGAAAGTTATAAATCTATTACAAATATAATTATTATTTTCAAATAAAATTGCATCAATTAATATTCATGGGTGTGAAATCACAGAACCCTGGCTACACCGTGGGGCTTTCTATTACTCCCTTTGACTAGCATCCAGTTGGTTTCAGTTGTCATCTCTCTCCTCTGTAAATGCCTTGGTTGATAGTCAGATTAAACCAAACACTTCATGGGGCCCAAAATAAATTCTGATTTATGGAGGCTGAGCCTGGTGCATTCAAGAAGCCTCATCATACTTTTAAAGAAGAGTTAATGAAATTTTCACACTCAGGAAACACACATGTAAAACCCATATATCCAAATACTAATTTATTCTACTTTTACTTCAACATATGATACTTTCCCTGGGGAAAGAAAAAAAAAAAAGGTAGCATATGATTTGTCTTAAGTAGGAAAAGCAGCATAATTTTAATGTCTATTTTTGTATTAAGTCTCCTAAGACAAATGTTCTGCCCCATCTGCCAGCATAAACTGAAAGGCTCCAAAGTCCCTTCCTCTCCATTTCTCACTGATGTTTATCCTCCTGTGTGTTCTCTGCACCTACTCTTTCCCTGCAAATTGTGCAGGTCCGATGATTTGGAAATATGTAACTGCCTTGTGGCTACTTTGTTTGAAGTAGCTTTGACATCCTCTGTAACATCTTAGTCTTTGAAATCAATGGAGGAAAAAATATCTTAGAGGAGACTTTATTACCATTGTTACTTCATTGATTTCAGATAAATTCAAGTAGAAATAAATCTGGACCAAGCATCCAAGACAGCACTATTCTGTTCAGAGCACTTAAGAATGTAGTAATTAGTCTAAATTGTTATTATGATATCAAGCTGCAAATGCAAACGTCCCTTAAATACAGACACCCAAAAGCAGGAAGAATACTGAAAGTCTGCCACCTGGCAAAATAAGTGATGTCATAAATAATTTGCTTAAAACCCCATCCCCAACAATGACTGATCCTAAATACTGAGGGAAGCCTATGCAGAAACGGGGCCTAGTAGAAATAATTTCCAGAACAGGGCTGCAAAATAAGTCAGGAAATTTCTGAGCCAGAGGTGGTGTTTTGCCTTGTAGCAATTAATGTCTTTTTCTTACACTAACTTGTGCATCAGGGTTTTTTAATCAACATGAACTTTAGTGTTCAGAAAAAACTTTGGCAAGGTCTTTGCTTGATAGTGCACTGTTTGCAAAGCCCCTTCTTTCTGCTTGTAGACAGCTTGGTTGTCAATGAGGACACTGTATATACAGTGTTAGGGCTGTTTACTACATAAAACATAACAAAATTGATGGTCCTTAGTTCCTGTTCTGAAGACAGAAGAAATATTGAAACCCTGCACAATGACTCCATGCCAGTCATGGTTTTCCAGGCCTCTATCATATCTTTCCATCAGTCATATGACTTTAAGCAGACTCCTATTCTATTAAATCTTCCCTTGCACACCAGATGTTCCATACCTTTGATCTTCCTTGTCATGCCTCCCTATATCTTTTCCCATAATAATATACTTTTTGGAGGGGAGTGGAACAGAACTTCATGCATTTAGGAACTCAGGCACAGCATGGTTTTGTATGATCTTTTCTCTTTTTTCTCTCTTTCCTTCCCTAACATTGAATTTGCTTTCATTGCTGCTACTGAGCACTGAACTGGCATTTTCACAGAACTATACATTAAAAGCAGAAATGTTGTTCTCAAGTATTTATAGTTAGCTCACTGTCCATCACTGTATATGCAAAGTTAGGACTGAGTGGTTTTTCACCCCTAAGTATCCTATAAGGTTTATAAAAATTGAATTTATTTGCTAATTTATTGCTCAGTCACTCATATGTCCTTCTTCAGTGTTGCACAGTCAGCCCTTTTCTTGAATATCTCAAAAATCTCAACATCCTCTGCAAGTTATTCTGTCATTTTTACAGATCATTTATGAATCTGTTGAAGAGCACAAACCTCTGTGGAATTCAGCCGGCGACACCTCTGCATTGTGAAAATGGAACATTTATTCTTACCCTCATCTGCCTCTCTTTTTACTAACTATTTATCCATGTGAAGACCTCCCTATTATCCCAGAGCAACTTAGCTGCTTTGTTGAGAGATATTGCTGGAAGCCTTTGGAATTCTATAGGAGCCATGATCAATAGTATCTGCCTCCGACACAATTGTTACTGAATTCAAAGGCCTGAAACTGGGAGGCAGGACTTCCCTTTTCAAAAGCTGAGCCATTTCTAATGTGCCATACACACCCACATGTACACTGATTTAATATTTGGAATAATTTATACTAATTTATCAAATACAGATATTTGGTTTAGTGATTTGTCATTTCTGTCAATCTTCTCTGTGACTTTTCTACAAACTATTTTTATATTTACTATGTTCCAGGCTGTAAGGACGAGGCTTTCCCATGACACCTACTGACTCAGCTATTTCATTCTGGAGAGTTTGAATTATTTTGAGCAACTATAATCTGGCAATGATGATCTATTATTCTTAATTTTGTCTATTTGTTCCATAGATTCAATTTCAGACATTGTCTGATGAGTTTCCCATAAAGAAGAATTCTTTTCTAGAATCCTTGCAAAATACTTAAATAGTGAGTATAGCCTTATCAAAATGACTTTTTTTTTCATTTTTCTTGGAGCTATTTGATCCTATGGACTCTGTGAAAGGCTTCCTGTCCCCAATGGGTTTGAAAATGATTTAGTATTGGTTTCTAAGAATTTTCAAGTTGTGTGCTTGATCTTTTTTGCCTGCTTTACTACATTTTTTACTCGTCATTACCATCCTTTCTAATTTTTTCTCCTGAACATACCTCAGATTTCTTGAGTTATCTTCAATTAACTTCCATTTTCATTCTGTTTTACCATGTTGTCTGGATTTTGTCTTCTTGAAGTATTTTTACTACATAGTAAGAATTTTGCTGGAGTTCCTAATATGATGTCTTTAAATAATCTCCATAGAACTGGAACCAATCTAATATTTTTCACAGCACCTTTTGCATATTTTTAGCTATATTTTTATATATATATATATGTACTATTTCTACTTAATGCTTAATGGGTTTTCTTTTTCTGAAATAGCAGAATTTTTTTCTTTTTTTTTTTTTTTTCATTTGCATTTGCATTTGCTGGCATGTTGAATCTGAGTAAACCATGGTTTCTCTTACAGAGCAGTTCATTGAGAGAAACATTATCAATCAAGCCTTTCACCAGTGCTCAGGACCAAGCTGAATTGCTCACAGATTCTCTGCCTACTTCCATCAAACAGTCATTAATGGGGTAAAAAACACAGATGTGGCAATTACTCCGGACAGGACAGAGCATTTATAATCTCATTCAGTAAATCACTGTATTCATTGTAATTCTATCGTATTCCCCCTATTATATTTCTTATTTTATTTCTTGTTTATGTATTTTAATTTTTATTTTTATTCTGTCTCCTAGATTCATTTTCATACATAGAACTGGTATTTCAGTCGTAACTCACTGACCAGCCGTTTCATGATGTGCTGCAGATTTGATTATCAGCTTCCTTTAATGTAAAAACTTCAAACTAGAACTCCACAAAACTCAAAAAGGGTTGAACTGTCCTTTGCACATTTGGCATACTAGAATCTTAGAATAATGGAATTCTTTTAACTAGATTGATGCCTTAGGTTTTAACTTTTATATTTTTCAAATCTGGTACTGCCTGGTGTGTAACTCTGAAGTTTCATGTGGCCTGTTAACTACTGTTCTCTCATGTTGGTTAGACATAACAAACCTCTCTAGGTTTGCTCTTCAAGGACATCAGGCCCCAAAATGTGTAAACTAAAGCCTCTAAAGGGGGGGCAAACTTGAGGTAATTACATCATTAATTGAGGGTATACTGGAGAATTAACCCTGATATGCAAATGGACCAAACTTATAAAAGTGTGAAGAACCTGTGACCCAGGGTCCATCTTGGGTGTAGCCTTTTGACTGCCCGGGGTGTACCTTTGAAAGCCCTTCAAATCAATACCTACTTTTATTCTCTTGTTCTTGTATACCCTCTGTGTTTTAGGTGGCCACCTCAAGGCATCAAGATCACGCTGCTCAGGGCCTCATCCAGCTCGGCCTTGAACACCTCCAGGCAAGAGGCATCCACAACTTCTCTGAGCAACCTGTGACAGTATCTCATCAACCACACAGTAAAGAATTTCTTCCTGATATCTAATCTAAACCTTCCCTCTCTCAGTTTAAAATCCTTGTCCTATCACTATACGCCTGTATAAAAAGTTCCTGTCCCTCATTTTTATTAGCTCCCTTAAGGTACTGAAAGGCTGCAATGAAATGTCCCCAACACCTTCTCTTCTCCAGGCAGAACAACCCCAGCTCTCTCAGCCTGTCTCCGTAGGAGATGTGCTCCAGCCCTCCGATCATGCCAATGATCATTGCCATTTATATAGACACAATCCACCAATAGAAACATTTTAAATACTATTTACAGTTCAGAAAACTATAGCATGACACAGAGATTTTAATAAGATTTCAGTCAGGCAACAAATATGCAGAAGCTGAAGCAGGGGTGTTGAATTTAAAAGAAGCCTGAGCAATTTTGTGCTATTACCATGCTGTGGAAATCTCAGTAAGATTCAAATGGTAAAATATATTTTCCATACATTATACATGCACACACAATGTGCAATTTTCCAAAACTTGAGCATCCACACTTTTCAAGGGAAAAAAAATGCACACACGTTCTGGCTTTACCTATCGTGAAGCAGATCCAGACTATTCACCACAATATATTAAATCGTGCAGCAAACCTTCCCCGCACTTTGTGGCATGCAGAGGAAGTGCTTCCTTTCCTGCCACCTAAGAAGGCTGACACACAGCATTCAGGGGCACGACACAGACTCCTGTGAGTAAAGAAATGTAACTATTTACTAATGCTGTTCTCAGATGGTGAGGAAGAGGAAATAAAAGCCAATTACTGGGGGATATTAAGCATCTGGGCAATGAGAGGTATGTTTTTCATCATCCTATGTTACAGTTTCTGCTTCAGAACTCCTCTCCTCTGTGGACTGCACAGTTCTTTGCAAACTTTATTACGGCTCAGAAAACCTTCTCTCTATGTTAGGCCTTCTGTTATTTTTCCACCTAAGATATAGGAGACTTTTCTAAGGTCACACAAATGACACTGGTTAAATTAAAGGTGTTGGTGGCAAACCGATTGAGTTTAATAGGTGGAAGACTGCGGCAACCACCAAACATTTACTGTCTTCTCAGCTTCTCTGTCCTCAGCCAAAAAGCAAAGGGAGCTACTGCAAACAAAATAATAGTGTCTACAGCAAAATCCACATCAGCTTAACTAGGTAACTTTTGAAATACCTCATCTTAATGATTTCAACCAATTACTTCTTTATTTTATATTTCAAATAGTCTGTTACTTTCCTGACACATGTATTGGTAAAGAGTAAATTAAGGCAACAGCTATAAAATTAAAATTATATATGATCAGCACAACATATTAGTGTTATTACCAGCACTGGAGTTCTCCAAACCAATAAAGCATAAATGTACCAACCCTCTTCCTCCTATCTTAGCAGTATACAAGGAAAAGCTCTTCCTAACACCTCTCTAATTATAACTGGGTCATTAATACAAAGGCTGCATACGCATTCACCTGAACTGTATATATATTAAAGTCTGATCCAACATGCACATAAACAAATTACTTACCATAATGAATGTAAGACTGAATGTGGGAGGAACTACAAGTACATTCAAATGTTTGGTAGTTAAGACACCCAACAGTAAAGAAAAAGCATTCCATTCTCCAAGAGTGTCTATATATTGTTATGCTACATCATCACTGAGAGGTACAAATCCAGTACACACAATAATCAAATTTCTGGATCCTTTCCTGTTCCACTTGGACAGCCCCAACCACAAGGCCAGTGTCTGACTGTGTCAGGTTGGGCACTTCTGGAGCCAGTGCTGCTCAGCTCCTACATGTGTGGGGCAGGTTTTACAGCAAGGACAGAAAAGATGGTTTCCCTTCCCCTTTTTGCACCTGTAAATGCCCAGTAGTCTGCTCTCCAGAGTCAACTTCAAGGCTGGGAAACCGTGGTTTCCAGTCTCCCCGAAGTGTGATACGTGTAGACTCTTGAGGAACTCACCTCTTGAGGAAGAATCATCATGTTTTCTTCCATTTATCCTCAGAAAGAGGATCTGTTCCCAGGATTCTCAGTAAACCTAATTTTCAGCTCCATCCACGCAGGTAAACTCTACTGAGGTAAGAAAAACTGACATAGCCTGTTTATTCATTTTCCCCCACTGGCTAGCACTGGTGGCTTCCAGCTCATTATTTAAAAGTTTTGCATAATTTTCACTGCTTCCCTACTCTTGGACTAAATTCAGATAAAAGGCTTCCGTCTCCTTCCAAGGTAAATTCCTTAATTTGGAGATTCTGTGGCCTTACCTAGGTCTGCAATTGTCTGTTTCTTGTGCAATCAAATCTAAGTAAAATATTAGAAACTAAGATTATTTTCAGCAAAGGCCAGAAATGAGTAGTTGAATCAGTCAAGGAATTGAAGTGTGCTAAACTTATTCGTATGTTGTGTTATGCTAGAAATCATGTAGGTATTATGATCCACAAAAGAGAAATTAGAATGAGAAAGAGTCTGATGTAATTACCAAAGAATAGATCCGGAGGCACATTTTTTAAAAATTTGATAAAGATTATCAGCTTTAAAATTTTAATTACCAGGGAAATTCAGGTACATGAACAGAAGAGGAATGGAAGAGTATTGTAGGCTTATACATGTGGATATGTAGTAGCTGGTTTACACTGGCACAGCTTGCTTTTGCTTGAAAGTGAGCCACTGGCACCCGAAAAAGTCAGAGCTGCTTATAAAAATATATATTAAAAAAAACGATATTCAAAATGCTTGAGCAAATCCCTAGGGCAGACAGAGCTAAAGTCTAAATGTCAGTGCTCTTTTGGAGACAAGATCAACCTATAACCTTATCAGAACACAAATTATGTCAGTGAACAACATCCAAAACCTGCAGAGGCATCTGAGAGATTTTTGGCATTCTAATTTATGGATTTCAGTTGTTGTTTCCTAACTTTCAGGCTGCTCAGAAAAAGACAGTTTTTTCTTTAGTTCATTTTTTTTTAATTGGTTACAAAAGTCCTGGAAATCTATCACATTTATCCTTGTGCATTTTGATAATGCATAATACTGATTAGGAAGTGTCTCAGCTGGTAATAAGCTCCCTTCATAATTTTTTTTTTTCAAATGCTGTTTTTATGCAGTTCATACAGGAATCCAATTAGCATATCATTGTGACTGATTAAATATGCCTCATGTAAATTTACATGTCAAAATACATACTGTACTTAAACAAACAGACAAGGATGCCAGTCTTCTGTAAACAGCTTTGCATTCATAAGCTAACTCAGGAACACAAAAGCTTATATTTAAATTCTCAATGACTACCTGAATAGAGTGAAAGGGAGATAGAAAGGTAATGTTACTCATGCATGAAGTGAGAGAATGAATATAGACATTTGTTTCTCTTTGTCTCTGAAGAAAACTATTGACAAGAGATTCCCCATCTGCATATGAGGCTGTCACGTCAGATTAGCTCATCAGGTAATGGAAATTTGGCCTCTGATCCAGAAAAGGTCCCTATGCACTAAGAATCAAGACTGTTTCAAAGAGATTGTATTATCTTAGACAGCAGGATTAAATTAATATGGGAATGACTTCTACTGGAGGAAATTTTTTGTTAAACGTGTTAATGTTTATTATGCAGAGCATCCACTTCTCATAAGTGATCTTTCTTGACATTTATTCATTACTTTTTGACCTTCCCTGCAACTGAAAAACAAACAAGTAAGTGGACCCCCTCCGAAGCATGGAGCCAAGACCTCTAAAGATGCATTCATGCTAGCACAACCTACGAAACAGTGGAAGAAACTATGCTGTTGTCAGATATGATCCCCCAAAAGTGGAAAAATTCTTGGGGTCATTCAATAAGGACTGAACTCACAGGTGGATGTTGTAGCTACTCTCCTTAACCAGCAAAGAGAATAATTCAGTTTCAATTCTTTTCTCAATGAATAGTTCACTAATTTACATTAAATATATGACAAAAGGAAGAACTTGGAGATGATTCAGATGACTCATCAGACTGCTACAGTGCAGTGTTCCCTTTGCTCTCCTGTGCTTCAGGTCAGTGAATGTTCAATTATTCCATGCAAAGCCTAACAGCTGCTGCAGGAAGGGTTGAAAATCTCCTCCCAGGACTTTACTAGCATTGTGATTCAAGGTATAGGTTCAAACCTGCAAAGGCACAGCAAAACAGTCAATTCATATATTCATCCTGACCAAGTGCATTTCTGATAACAGACTGAGATTTCATCCATAGAAATGAATCAGGAAGAACTGATTATATAGATTTGCATCGTTGTTTGTAGTACAGCCCAGAGGGAATAAACACACCAGGAAGAGTATCAAGTAGTTGTAGAGCAAAGGTATGTGTGTATGACTAGATATATTCAACAAACAATTCAAGTGGAAGTCCAGTGTTTTTGATGGAAATCAGATGAGGCTACCACTGAGCATGGCAGGAAAAAAAGGGCCACCTTAACCCTGACTTTAATGATGTCTCACATGTAAATAAAATGTGGTTAATTTGATCCCTCTATCTCCTTCTGATTTCACACAAACCAGAACAGGGAAGGGAAGAACAAAGCATAGCATGGAGATATTTTCTGCACAGCAATGGTGTGTCTCCTAAGGGTGAGATAATCTATCCAACTGCATGTACTTATTACTTCATCTTATGTGTATTGTAGCACAGAGAGATGAACTACATAAATCACATGAGAGTCTGAAATAAGAAATGTAATTGAGAGGCATTTCAAAATAAATGTAGGAGGTTGAAATAGTGAAAATAATAGAAATATCTGGACAATAAAATGACATCTTGATATTGAAATTACAAAAAGCACAGGTCTCATACAGTACAAAATAATTTATATGTGTCTGTGGTTGTTATTGATTCCATATACTGTTTCTGTTACTTCATTTAATATATACTTTAAAATTAGAACAGATTTCTGCATTTTCCAGTATCTAAAATCAGCAATTTAGAAAGTTTCTTTGACATATTTAATATTGAAATAATTAAATTCTGTTTATTTTTTAACCGAAATGTGCTAAAATGTTTTTAACAATTTTCAATCTATATCACAAGCTTCAGTCTATACTAAAAAGAATCTGAATTGTGAATCTACTAAAACAAGTTGAAAACAGAAATTGTTTAGCTCTAACCGCTGTAGAAGGGATAATGTTATAACACTAATAGTAATAAGTGAAGTAAAATTTTCAAATACTACGGCAAGAAGAAAACTGTTATTTTAGTAGACTCAAATCAGCTACTTATCCATTTATTTCATCTTTGCTGGAAACCAGGTACAGATGCTTAATAAAAGTACAAACCATTATTACTGGAAAATCACAGGGAAAAAAAATCACCTGAAGAAAACTTTTTGCTTTTTTAACTTCCTAAAATTTAAGGATATTCCTTTATGAAACTTCATCACTATTTAATATCAAGCAACTATCAATGTTTTCATTATTGACAGAAAGCCATAAATGAGCTCTTATTGAGATAATTATTTTCATTCTCTCAGCCTTGTTTAACTTGCAATCTGAAATGTGTCTCTCACAGTTTGTGCAGAAAAGTCAAGGAACACTAATACACATAATAAACACTTAATAAACACTTAATAAACATAGCCAGCATTTTTGGTGCTTATAACTGAGAAGCATTAAAGTGCCAGGGCATCAGATTCAGAGGAAGGTATGGGTGGAATTCAGTTCTGAAATTAAGACATCTAAACCTAAATGTCTGCAGAGACATGCTGATATATCAGCTGGTTGCATAAGCTCCCAATGTAGTTAATAAAGGCCAGAAAAATGATGGAATATATCAGTAAATATCCTTAATAAAAACAGATTTTGTTTTTGTTTATTGAGGGAAAAATTCCACTATTACGTATACATGCTGTGAAAAAGAAGCATAAATAGACAATTTTCTAGAGGGGTTTACTCTTTCACAATAGTGTGCAATTGCACAACATATGGATAAAAGATATGTCATTTCAGTTTATCTACAATCATGATTTAGCTTACTGTCTGTAAAAGAGAAATTTAAAAAAAAACACTTCATTGGAGAAAAACATCTTTCACTTGTTAATAAAGCTGTATAAGTTGTATAAGATTTAACTCAGTGCCATAAGAGTCATACTATGTACTTTTCAGAGAACGTATAAATTTTTCAGCTGGTGACTTTCAGACTTCATTTGCCTGTAATAGGGAGATGATTCAGTCACAATTCAACCAACAATGCATGTAATATTGTCTCTATTAAAGCTGAGAAAAAGCACAAGAAAATACTAAAAAATTGAAAATCACATTGAGTAAAAGCAACAAATATCACATCTGTGATTTAGTAGCATATGGCTTTTTCCTTAATTTTAAAGGCAATGACATTTAAAGCTGCTAATTAAGATATGTCAAAAACGGGATTCCTTGAAATTTTTATTCACAACACAACTAAAATTTAGATTATTCTTAAAATAATGAAAAATATTGTTTAATAACACAGTAGATATTTTAGGAAGTGGCACAAATACAAAGGACAAGATGTTGCATACTCGATGAGGCTGATGGCCTAAGTTTAACAGCTGATAGAATTACACTGAAATATTTGCTCTCTTCAAGTAGAACATCACTTTCCCTCACTCTCCAAATTTAATTTTGTTGTGTTTTGGGGTTTTTTTTAAACCAAGCACAAACCAGAAGGTCTCACAGAAGGTCTGCTAACCTCCAAAGATTTCCCTAATAGAGGCTGATCTAGACACACTCCACCAACAGGTTTGCAATGATGGAAGAATAGTTTTCCTTGGCAGCCTGCTTTGTACCCAAATTTTCTTCAATATCCAGAAAAGGGGATAGATAAACCAAAGTTTCTCCTAAAAGGACAAACAAACACAATGGGAAGGCCCTGGCGTGATGACGAGCAGAGACTTAAGTTACAGTCTAATTAATCCCTGAAGGGATCTCCTTGCCTTTATTGCTATAAATACTGTCAGGAAATAAAAAAGTAAGGATTATTTATCTTTTAAAATCACAAGAGCCTTTTCCAAGAGTCAGGAGCAAGTTGAGAGGAGAATTTTAGAATGTATGCTTTTTTGATTTCAAGTTCCACTGTTGTGTTTTGTTCTTGTCAGCAATTTAGACAGAGATTTGCTTATACATGTGCAGTTTGTGCAGCAAACAGCATTATTTATCTGTATCAGATAATTTTGTAGAATCAGATGCTCCTAGAAGAACACTCAGAGATGCTCCAGGCCACAATAATGCAAAGCACTTCTGCAGATGTGGAAGGAAAACAGGTTGGGGGAGAAAGGTAAGAATAAGTGACAGTTTGTATCAAACCAAGGTAGCTTTAAAAGATATCGATTTAAATATCAGTTGCAACCTACCAGAAAACATCTTTCAAAAAGACCTGCTGTTTCCACACACTGATGTGCAAACTGGTGACATTACGTCCATCACAAACCTCACTTGCCAAAAAAATGGCAGCCTGCTTGGAGAGGAGTCAAAGCCAACAACTGCTGCAGAACTGAAACTGCTACAGTCATTTCTGTAAGAGGGTTATTAAGTGCACTACGTAATTTTTTTAAAGTGAATGGAGTTTGCTCTTAGCAGAAGCTAGATGTGTACTGAAGTAGAATAAACCATTTGAAAATTCCTTCTAAAAGCCACCAGCAACAAAATATTGCCCTTTGCCCTTTTCCCCCACTTATTTATTCTGTGGCCTAAAGACAGCTACACATGCCCTTTGAGGTGACCCAAGCATCTATGATATCAGTTTGGGGTGGGCAGAGGTGACTGAGGGCCATGAGAAAACACCACTTCTCTGAAAGAGCTTCTGGCAGCCAAAGACTGAAGCTCAGTGCCCAAACTGCTACCAGACCACATCGGGTTTAGTGAGGTACAACCTGTCCTTTTTGCATAAGAGGAGGTGAAAATACCTTGCTCCAAACAATGCTGCCCTTCCTTGGCAGCAGATTTCCATGCCCATATTAATTCTGAAATGTGCTCTAAGGGTGCTTGAAAGAGATCTGAGGGATTTACTTTCACTGGAAGATGTTGTTTAGTTCGAAATCTAAGCAAGATTTCTGTTGTAGTTATGGAGAATAACAGGATCCCCAGGGGGATGATATATACTTGACCTGTCTTAGACACCAATCATAAGTGTGATAGACATGTATGAGATAGATGAGATATAGGAGTTCCAGATGAGACAGACACCTCTCATGGGATGAAATGTATTACCCTCTGGAAGCACTTATTACACTGCACTGATTGTAACAGGAGCCAAGGTTGACTGGCTTATACTTAAAGCAGCTAAAACGAAAGACACCTGAGTTAGAGGAGACAAAATCACTCTTACATTTAAATTTGATTACAAAGAATTGAGTTAGCTGACACAATACTGACCATGACTGATTGGGTCCATGCTCAGAAGGACAAGTCCAATTCAACACTGAGCTGCAAGGCAGCCACTGTAATTAGTTGGCACAATGCTAAACACACTTGTTTTTTTCCAAGGCATTCAGTCAACTCATTTTTAACAGGAGCAGAATCATTTACCAGTCAAAGGATGCAGTCGTAGAAATATGGCACAGTTAAGAATGATGCACCTGAGGTATGTATGGAAAAAAACATCACCATTCTATTCTGAACGCTTCAAAATATACAATGGCAATGAAGAGAAAATATTAATTCCCATTTTAAAATAGGAAATTACATATGTTCTGATGAACCTATGAATTAGTTTGAAATAAAAATTAGAATTCTGCATTGCTAAACTGAAAGCTTTTTTTAAAAAGCAGAAGTGTATGAATGAAAAAAATCAACACATTCTGCCAAGGTAAACTGACATAATTTGAAAGTGTTTTCTTTAAAATAAAATGTGAAATTAGCCTGTATACTGTCGTAGGTTGTGTGAAGCCATCTTGATTTAAACCACCAAAATTTATGTTGCCATAAGGACAGACAAGGGAGTTTATGCATGTATTGAAACTTTTAAGTTCCAGTACCACTTATACATATGAAGATATTTATGTAAAGTAACAGGCATATAATTATAAAGAGAAACAAGTGACAGCAATAATGCATGAATGGTATTTTATATTTTGCTAAAGATGACTAATGAACTGAATTTCTATGGAAATATAGTGTGCCTGACATTCTCATACCTACCCATTGAGTTCATAATGATTACTGCTATTACAATGAATACAAAACTAATGAATAATAAATTAAATCCTCACACTAAACTGATATTAGGAGCCTCTTTAAGTCATTTTTTGTAACAGTCAAGTCACAATCCATAACCTTCTGAGAATAACAAGTTATGGATTTAATTACAGATAAAAAGAAATATCTTCTATTAAAATGTGGGAAATTATGCCCTAAAAAATTAAAAATGGAGCAGATTTTGAAAAGCAGCAAAGAATGTTCATAAACTAAAAAAATACTAATGAAAAAGGAAATTAGAATGTCATGTTTTTACTTGTAATGTTTTCAAAAGAAACATGCCAGGGTTAGGATAAAGATGAACTAGGCAAGCAATACTTATGAAAAGTTTGACAGATTTATGACATGTAAATGTAAAGGAACTCTTTCATTTCTGTACACAAAAATCCTGTAAGAAGAATTTAGCTAAAAATCAAAATAAGTGTCATGTCTAAATTTGGTAATCATCACTCAGAATTCATCAGAAAACTAAAACATTGAAGGGGATTTTTGTTCCTATAATCTTTCCAAAAATCTTCTGGTGAAAAAATAATTGTAATTTCCACAGATATACAGATATGCATTTTGAAAGTTTAAAGATCCTTGGAAATAAAACATGGAAGATATTTTAAGGGGGCACAACCTTCCTCTGTGTCCTACCACATTTAGTGTTAGAGGTTCTGTATGACAATACTTCATGAATCTGGACATCTTTCAAAATTAAAAATAACTATTTCACCATCAATTATAAACACTTTGATTTATCAAGATAAATACCAGCCTCTAAAAAGTGATTCTGAAAAAGTCACTGCAGTAGCTTAGGCTCCCCTGCACGCTGCTGGAGACCTGTGACTCCCATCTCCCTTGGCACAAGGGCAGAACCCATCTGCACATTTTGGAATGTGTTCAAGAACTCTTTAAGATCTCCACAAATAGAAGATGCACTCAAGTGCATTTCTATTGGGTACAACAGTTCCTGAACAGAATGGTGAAGAATGGAATTTCCTTGTATAACTGAAGTTTCAGACGTGAAAGAAAGAATTCAAGAACTACACAGTACATTTAAAATCTGTGAAAAGTGATTTTACCCTGGAGTTGGTTTTTATATGAATGGCCGTATCTGGTTCCTTTAGCCACGAATCATATCTCCAGCAGTGCTCTGAAGGAGGAGTATGGAAATCAAATACAACTGGTTTCACCTTTTTTTAAAAATACATACACCAACTTCCAGGAATTCTCTTATTAATGCGATAAAGATGTTAAAAGAATGCAGAGTATCGTTAAATATAAAGGGTATAAATGTACTATCTAACCTTAGCACGTATAAGCATCAACACAATCTCTCCCACATAATTGCCTGGGTGAGGGTAGGGCTTGACCAGCAGTAGACTTCATATTCCTGCACGGATCTACCCCAAACTCAGTTTTACCTCTCATGATACCACTGTTCATGAAACAGTGGTTTCGTGACCATGTGTGAATTGCAAGTGTTTATCCAGAATAGGGACTGGGAGCATGAAGGACGTTCACCAGTGGCACCAATGATAACCTAATAGCAATTACTAGACGCACACTAAAAGCCACATTGAAGCTTGTTCCTAGGGGTGTCAGAACTTGAAGGTATCCACGTGATAGTGAAAACATGCTGTGGACTGTCTGCTGTGTTACTGACCATTCTGTTGTAATAGTTTCTATTTCTGTTTATTCTCAGAGAAGAAATCTGAGATGTAAGATTCCATTCTTTTGGAATGAGAAGTCTTAGATGCTTACTGCCTTCTGTCTAAAGCAAAGATTTATTTAACCTGTATGGCAATATTCCACTAAGTTTGTTTAAAACTCTTGAGGGCAAGTTATAATTCATTCTTGGTACATACGCCTCTACACATAAATATCTGCCAACTAGCATTTATGGTTGTTTGCTGCATAACAGATATCAGTATATAATGGATATCAGTTGAACAGTTTTACGGAAGACACCAAATTAGAGCTCTTAAACTCTCTGATGCTCCTTACCTACATCTAACACAGCAAGAAACCAATATAATGTGAGAGATGGATGCACTTACTCACACTGGCAAAGAGTATCAGAGAAGTAGAAGCAATATGTACAAAACCATGTGATAAGTATGCAAACACTGCCTCATCACCAGTTTAATAACCAGAGAAGAGGATCAGCTTCCTTGTCCATACTGCCACTTCTGCAAACATCTACCCGTACATCCTTTTCTAGGCTTACCACATCTCCCAGCTTTCAGCTCTTTTCTGCCCCCACTGCTGATTTCAGATATTCAGTTATTCTATGATAGCTTTGCTGCCAGTAGGAAAAGAGCCGTGGATAGAACAAGAGGAAAAGGGACCCGACAAAAAAGCAGAGTTGCAGGAGGACAGAGAAAACCATTGCAAATGTTTGGATCTATCCATGTTTACACCAGAAAACCTGAGAGGGGCATCTGACTCTTCACCACGAAATTAAAAAGATATTAACTTACCATCAAATAATAATCATTAACATATTTTCCTAAACCGTACAGAAAGTAGAGTATTGGGAGCTGCCAAGTGAAAGGCAGTTTACTTGCCTATAATGTTACCTAACTTTGAAAACATTATGTTGCAACATAAAATAACAAGTTCTATAGCAGGTGGATTTCTCAGTTTGAAACACATTAAAAAATAATGTTAAAATACTTCTAATTTAATATAAAATAATGTAATAACCTCTCTGACTTCCCAGTTCTCAAGTGGAAATAATTCCTGTTTGAATGTGCAAATCCATTTTACAGCCAAGGGTTGTAACTACACCCAGTGTGGTTGATTTTAGCTGCACATTTTCCATTAATGTTAATGTGAGTTTCACAGCTATATTGCTGCACATGGATGCAAAATATACCCTCAAGTTGTTAAATGAATTAAGAGAATGAATACATGGTGATTCCCATGAAGAGGAAAAATGCCAAGGAGAGAAATGTCAGAAAGAATAATACACAAAATCCATTCAGAGAAGGAAGGGTGGGGAGGGTAAAAAAAAGGAAGCATTTTCTGATCTCTTTCCAAAATGAGTTGTGTTCTGGGTTCCCTGCAATGATGTAACAGTTGAAAAAGGCTCAGTCATGAAATTCAGAAGAAAAAATTAATCTTTCTCTCAATTAAAGTCTATGTTTCAGATTGACATACTGCTCTTTAGTCCTAGATTTAAAGCTTTATCTCTTTTTGCTCTGGATTATATGTAGAGTCAAAAATTATCAGAGGAATGTTTTCGTCAGTGCTGCAGTCCCATGGCTCTTCACTGGTAATAGTTCAACAGTTTTTCTGGCAGAGCTGATCAAGGTTAAAAATTCCTCAGCAAAAAAACCAGTATGTTTTGAGTGCTACCAATGAAATCCTAGTCCAGCTCCGACTGCAAGCACTGAAACATTGCAACCTTATCTCATTAGGTTTAGATCTAAGATTTGGCCATCAAATCCTGACCTCCATTTCCACAGTACACACCAATCAGTCCCAAACCATTACTTTTTGAAGGTCTGCATTCTTTCTCCATGCACAGTAGGAATTTCATGGTCACCAAATACTTATATTGGGTATTTTAATTCACAAAACAAACTCAAGAGGGAATGAACACTGAATTGTGTGTGAAATCACTAAAGACTTGAGGAGCTGTCCGGAGTTTAGGAGCACAGCTGAACACTTTGAGCTCCTCTGAAACATTCTCTGCTTATCTCTTTATATATATATATATATATATATATATCTCCACATACACACACTTTCAATAGCACAAAGAACACCACAACAAGCAAGAAGAATCACTTTTACTTTAGTCTGATAAAAACATGAATATAGCACCATGAAAAGAAAATCAACATTATAAAAAAAATGACACGTATTATAAAAATCTTCATTCTCTTCATAATTGTGTTAATACACTTATTTGGTTTGGGGTTTTTTTCTTTCTTATTTTCTCATATCTTGCTAAAGTACTTTAGCAGTTTAAAAGCCCTCTGGATTAAACAAATCCATTCACAGAGTAGTGCTGGATGAAGTGATAACTCCCACAAGAAAAATGGGAATATTTTGCATGCATTGAATTTTTATATGTGAATTTCCAGCAATTTTTTTTTAATTTCCTGCACCTTTATTAAGTACAATAAGTGCATTCTTTTATTTTCTTTTTTATTTTCTTTTTTCTTTTCTCTTTTCTTTTACTTTCCTTCTCTTTTCTTTTCTTCTCTTTTATTTTTCTTTTCTCTTATCTCTCTTTTCTTTTTCTTCTTTTACTTTCTTTTTTTCTTTTCATTAATATTTTTCAATGTAAATTAAAAGTATTATCATTATTTATCTTTGTGTACATGTGAAGTCAAACAAACACATACATAATAAACATGTATGATGCATTTGTGTGTCTATATATAACACTACACATACAAATATATGCACACAAATATACATTTAGTCTGTACCACAGATTTCCCATATTTCTCCAATTTCACATTGGATGTTTACTCCTAAGCACCCATTTAGCTAATTTTGTGAACTATGATAAATGAAATTACTCTGTATTATTAGTTCACTTATGCTCAGTGCAAAACTACAGTGAAAACTGGGTTCCACAACTTCTAATTACAAAACATTAGCTACCTGAGTCTTCTCCAGCTGAGCAGATTAGCATAGATCTTCTCTGCTGACAGCTTTGACCTTCACTCCAGTAAACACTTGTCAAAATGCCAAAAGTAATTACCTGGCTGTTTAGGAAGGAGTAATGGGGTGTAGCTACCTACCTTTTCTTGTTACTGATCTAAAATGTCTATAAAACTTTGCCAAGAGGCACCCTCTGGATTTTGGCATATACATTTTTTTCTCATCTGTCTTTTTTTGTCTTTTTTTTTCAACAGGCTATCAAATATTTGCTATATGATCTCCTGCCAGCCAATCCCATCACAATTCTGGGGGACAGGTTAAATAACCCACTAGACGGATCTTTCAACCAAAACTGTTTTATGACTGCTGTCATCCTGATTTTGTTGCACTGATGCAACCAGGAAAAAAATACTAAAAAGCAGCAGAAGCAGCACAGGGAAAAATGAGCATAATTATCCTATGGTGATGGTACTGTCTATCCTCTGAATTAACTTACACATTATAGCTTAATTTTTTTTCATAAAAAGCCTTTTCCTGTTCATATCTCAGATTTACAATTAAGAAAACAGAGGTGCAGAGAATTTACAGGCACTACTTGAAAAATCTATGGCTAGATAAAATCAAGGGATATCTTTTGACTTCGGCCAACATAAAGTCATACAATTGCTCTTAATCTGGCAGGTTCAAATTTATGGAAAGTATTTTTTAAACATAACAAAGGGATTTAACATTTTCCTGAGGACTAGGTAATACTAGAAAGATTTTAGTATTTGCAGATTATTACAATGGTTATTAATCTCTAAATCCTGCAAACAACTTTTGTCAGACAATGGAAAACATCATCTCCAAATAGGAACAAGATCAAACGTGAGAAATCTGACTTGATCTTATCTTGCATGTCAGAATGGATATGTGGAGTTCAGAAAGCTCAGGGGGAAAAAACTCCCTTCTTTGGCCACAGATAGTCCAGAAGACAAACAATTCATGAAAATCAAGTCCCTTACCTTGTAGTCCAAACATTCCCTAACAACTGTGCACAGTATCAGGTAGGAGCAGCAGCTGCTGAAGTAGCCTTCAGTCCATAGGAGAAAGACTGCTTAAAATGAAGGCAATGTTAACACACAGGTCTGAACACTGCTGACAAGTGTGCCCTTGTGAGCACTGCCAGCAAACTTTTCTTATCTTTAAAAACTCTCCCAAAGCTCTCAAATAATTCCTAGTCCCACTATCAGGAGCTCATTACTTTCCTTCTCAGATACATCCCGGCACGAGCTATCAGCAGCAGAAGGTCATGCAAGTGCCTATTTTCAAGACGGATGATACGTGAATCCCCTGGACCTCCTAACTAAGCCTTTTTCAGCCAGAAACCCTCCACCTGCCCTTTCATGCAGGGTCACATTTGTGCCTCCTTCCCAAGATCCTGTAAATCATGTTCTACCGAGAGAACAAATTGCTCCCACGTTCAGGTCAGCTGTCCTTACACACTGTTACCAAAACACCACGCTTCTGGAGAAGGGCCTTTTCATGCTATTGCTTTTCTCCAGGTAAAAGGGACAACAGCCTGATTCTAAGATGAGTATATTGATTTTCTGTGGTTTTTTTCTTGTGCTTTAAATAACAACTATGTTTCATAGACCCCTGAAGTAGCACCGCTCTCAGTCACAATTTTTATTCTTTGGCTGATATGAAAGCTATCAGCTAAAATCACAAGACTACTAATCATCCAATTTCATATATTAAAAATAGGATATTTACATCAGATAAAGACTATTTTCCTGTTTGTACTGACTAAAATAGAACACTATCTGTTCTACCTTATCCCTGTTCCACATGGTGCCTAGTGTTTATTTGCATGCACAGTTTAAAATCGTTAGGTTAATCTTGTTGTTCCACATTTTGAGAAGTTATAATCAATCTGTCTAATAGGTGGAAAAAAAAAAGTACTGACTGTTCTTTTCCAGGGAAAGATGAGGTTACAATGCTATCTGACCTAAATTAGGGTTTCTTCAATTCCCTTCTTTATGCTTACCTAGAAAGTTACATAATCATCAAAAAATATTACACAGCCAATCTATTCATGACATAAAAGCTGCCTGTTATGTACTGGCATTACCAGATTTCTTCTGTTGCATTCCTAAATAATTTGTTTTAATATGCTTAGGATCTGCTGTAAACAGAGATAGTGTCTTAAGTACACTGCACAAAAATGCATAAAACTTTATTAAAGGACTATAACATTTAGAGATGTCTGGAATTGTAATTATTATTGTTGTATATATCATATTGCACATATATTTCAATTTTCCTGGAAAATGTGTTGCTTCTCATAAAAATGCTAAATAGAAGCAATTTTGCTAAATAATATGGCAAAATACAACATTAAGCAATTGTCTTGGGTTTGGGGATTTCTGCGTGCTTTGATTTAAGTCAGAAATAAAATTAGTTCTCGAATATTTTAGTATAGGGACTTTTTGATACTATGTCCACAGTGGGAGCCCCAGTACTGCTGCTATAGAAAAAATAAAAGTGTTTTGTTTCAGTCACACATTCTCAGCACCATGGATTTTAGAGCAGCTATTTGTTGATTTGCACCAGCTGAAAACTGTCCTACACATAAAATGTACGGGTCAGTTTCAAAAATCTGTGCATGGAAATCAGTAGCAAATTTAAATGGAAAAAGACTTTTCACTTCCATAGCCAAAAATTTATTGGGAGATATCTTTGGCTTAAAAGAAAACCACTTTGCACTCCAACTACCGGGCAGTTTCATCCTGCATTATCAGCTGTGTACGTGTGAAGAAGCTGACTGCAGGAATTTGGTTATTTAATAGTATCACACATGGTAATATTTATCAAAATTTAAATTTTTGTATTTTTACTTTATCTTAAATTAATTTTGAATTCTTAAAGAGCTTTGAATATGTTAGTAAAGGACAATGTGAATGAAGGAGACTTACATAGAAGAAATCAGGATTTGCACCAGAAGATTTTAAGAGATCTATCAATAGAAAAAAAATTTTTGAGTATGTTACTGAGCAGCAATTACAGGAAGAAGCTTCTATCTTTCCTCTGTGAACAGAGGCAATCTAGGCAACTGGTTTTGAATAAATGCCTAACATTTAGACAGCTGCAACTGATTTAGATGAATTCTACCCACACTATTAAAATGCATTTAGATATATTACCAGAGGGCTCTTTTAAAAATTCAGCTTTAAAATCTCTATTAACCTCTAAACCATGATATAAATTACTTAAATAGAAGACTTATTTTTACCAGTCTCCATAGACCTGCTTACAGATTTCAGAAAAAACACCTAACAGAAATACATGAGTTTTAATCTAAGCGTCAATTCTGCCTTTCCTATTGAACCCTTGGTATAACTGTGTGGTTCAGGTATTAATTGTTGTATCCCAAAATATTCTAATATCTACACTACACCAATGGTGTGTTTCTCTTTATTTTAGTTTAATACCAATCTGATAGTTTTCTATGAATGGGTGTAAATAAGAGACATGAAAATGCAATGACATAAACCATCATTGCTTTAAATTAAAGAATATTAACTACATAATGCTACTTAGCTCTTTTTTGTGTTCCTCCCCAATACTACGAAATTACTAGCTAGCTTTACAGTTCCCAATAGTTAAGCAGCTGGATTTAGGGGTTTATGTTGGAATAGACGACATCACTTTATAAGTTGAACAGAAGGAAGTTCTATAATTTTCTGTTAAAACAGAAAGTGGTTTTAAAGATGAGAAATATTTTGCTCTAAAATTAGATTCCTCACAGTTATTCTTAGAGGAGAGGGGTGTATGTTAAAATGAATTCCATCCTTACTAATTACAGCAATGAATATCTTAATTAGAAGGAAATCTATGGAGAAGAATCATAACCAAAGGTACTTGTTATTCTTCAGGACTGAGGCGCATTTACTGAATGGTCGCACTCCTCACTTGTTCTATTTTTCAACAGAAGAACAGGGTGGGAAAGAAATGCCATCTTGAAAACTCATTAATCATTGTATCAGACATTTGGTACTGAAAGAGACAGTTCAGTTTCTGAATAATTTTCAAAACCATAATGACATCCTTTATTCAGCAACAGAAGGATTTGAGGAAAATAATTCAGATAGATTTGATGATACAGTGAAGGAAATCGATCCACTACAGAGGGCTCAGGAGGTGAAAAAGGACAATGTGAACTAAGGAGGCTTGAGTAGGAGAATTCAGCATTTTCACCAAAATACTTAGGAGAGGTAGGAACAGAAAAAGACCTGTCAAACCTTTACTTTTCATAATACAGACCAAAGAATTGTAACCCTACTTAAACCAGTGACATGGCACATGAAATCAGATGAACCTCACAGCCTCCTGGCTACATTGTTCAAAGTTTCTGACAGAGAAGCTGTCAGTTCTCTTCAAAGATGATGATGAACTTCAAATTATTCACACACACATTCTTTGTTACCCTCTCAGAGAGCAAGATATCTAATCGCATGGTCTGCAAAAATCTAGATAGAGGGAAGGAATTCACTTGAAGACTTTCAACTCGTTCTGTTCACTTCATCACAGCTGAATTAAGATCTGACAGTGACTGACCAATGAATATGTTCAAAACAACCATCACTGCTCACAGTTGTGGGGTAGGAAAAGGAACAAAGACACTCTGCCAGCATGGACAGGTTGGTACCTGAAGCAAGAGAGTTCATCTTGTTGAGACTTCTCACAAGACCTGCAAAGCATATGCCAAAAGTCAACAAGACAACCAGGGCTGCTTATAATGATTTTGAAAGAACTTTTTAGAGAAAAGGAAGACTTTTTTTGCCCAGAAATAGGAGTTTCTTCCTTTTGAGGACACAGAATGTGTATCTCCTGCACTGACAGTCACCATGAAAAAGAAGGTGGATGTTGTTATTAGCAAACCAGCACAAAAAAAAATTGTCAAATTTCATTATGTCAGCAAGAGAAGCATTACCAAGAATAATAAATTTCCAGATTACATTTATTTAATTGAAATGTATAATGGAAAGAACTTTTAACAATTAACTAACACTGATCGAAAAAGCATCAAAAGACAGACAGTATTTAATCACAAACTGAAATAACCAGAGAAAGAAAATCAGAGTATGGTGAAATCACTTCATTAAATGATATTTCCCAGCTTCTGTTCAAATTCCTCTGTGAAACTGAGGAAACCTAAAGTTTTTCAGACATGCGTCAGTAATATCTATTCTAAATATGCTTTTAACGAAATAAGTGTATAACTAAATAAAACTTCACAGTCTTACTCTTGCAGTTGATGGTTCATTCCTCATTGTACTGTGGCTCCTTCTCCCAGTCTCCCTTCTCTACGTTTACACATTCTTTACATGCAGATATTACATGTAGCTTTATTATATGGAGATCCAAAGTTATATTTTATAAAGATAAATCTGAAGACAGTTCTCTCTCTCTTGTTCTGCTGAGAACCTCCTAGAAAAATTTTCTTGCTAATAATGGATAACAATACTTATTATGTTTCTGTCAGCAATGCTGGTAAGGTCAATACTTATTGGCAGAGAGAAGAGTGTGGCTCTGCAGCGTTCCTAGAAATGAACAGTGAATTTAAGTTGAGAACCAGATCCTCATCAGTTGACTTTCTGATGATGAGATATTCCATGAATGTGCTTTTTATTGTACTTCTGTCATGCTGCATACTGGAAAAATAACCCTCTTTGACCAATAAGAAGAGGTCACTGCATGACTAGAATGAATACAAGAAAACAGTCACGTAAATAATTTGCAATATTTTGAACTTACATCTTATTTGCTAAAAGTTGAAGTGTATGTTTCAATTATACCAAAGGGTAATAAAAATAATTTCTGCTAACAGCTCCAAAATGCATTTAAGCACTGTAACTTTAACTGATAAACAACTTTAATACACATTTATAATGCATATTTGTAGCCCCGAATTTGGAAAAAAATTTCAAAATATGCTGATGTCAGAGCTCCAGCCCCTTTTAGCAGGGCCCAGATTGGACGTGTGTCAAAATCTTGATTTTGCCAAATGCGCTTAAGAAATGGGAGCAATTCACAGATTTCTGCAGTGGTTGCATAAGGCAGGGTCCTCATGAGTATTTTCAAGCTAAAGAAAAACCTGGAACCATTTTTTTAATGTGGGTGGATTGTTTCACTGTCTGACACGGCTTTGAAGTTAAATTTCATGGTTATCAGAAAGTTCTGGATTCCATCATGATAACTATCCAAGGTCACTAAAGGCTTGTAGGGTGTGATGGGAACTAAGAGCCTTTGAAATTAAACCAGTTACCTAGATACCTAATCCCACATATTTAGAAGAGTAAGTTTTGATGCCTGTAAATACAGTTCAGGTCTGCTAAGCAAAAAATAACATATTAGAGGCAGAATAAGGCATAAATACTTTCTTCACCAACTGGATCCAGGCTTATGAAGAGATCAGCCACTTAGTCATCCTAATTAGGAGCAGAACTGTGACATCTAGGACCACTCCAAACCAATAAGACATCAGCTGAAAACACTACACAGGGTAAGTAAACTCTAAGGGGTTTGAAGTATTCTTTTCATCTCAAAAGGACTGTTTAATGCTAAAAGCTAAGGATGATGTTTTGTCTGTTTAGAGCTGTCAACTTCAACAAAAATATTCACTTTCAATGTCAAAAAGTTCTATTGCATATTTTTTGCCATGGATATTTCAGCTCAGCTGGGACATGACCAAAATTTGTAATGTTCAGTCTCGAAATCTGTAAGATCACAGATTTAATCATTTTCAGTCATTTAAAACTGCTGAGAAATTCTATATGTTTTTAAATCTATTCCAATAACTCTGAGGCAGTGTCTTTATTCAAATTAGCTTGTTATATTGTATAACAAAGTAAAATTTGACTAAAAATATATTATTTTTGCATTTGTCTGTTTCAGCAGAAGTAATTTTGCAATTTTTTTTTTTTTTTCAGAATTAAATTTTTTGCAGAGAAATGATTTTTAGACAAGTTCATATGACTCAACAACCTACTCTCTAAGTCAGGATAATAGTCCCTTTCATGCACAGAGTGAAAATGTGAGTTTCACCAACAGGGCAACAGAAAAGTAAAAAAAAGCCCTAACAAACAAAAAGCAAACCCCCAAACCATCGAAACCAATGGATTAGTTAAAAGTTACAGAAAATTTAAAAAAAATTGAAAATTTTTCTTGATGTTCCTATATATACATTAAATAAATCAAAATATCTAACTTTCCATGCTGGTGGTATCGCAAGGCATCTTAGACACAAGAACCTGAACACAAGACCTGTTAATTCCCTAATACCTGGTTATGCATTGCCTTTTGTTGTGCTACCTATCCCCATCACTACCATGCCTACATTATGCATGCAGCCCTTTGCTTTTAAGTCTTCAGTTTTTGTAACACCTAAAATGTTGCACTTCAGCACAATACAAAAAGAAATGTAAGCATGACTCTAGCACTAAGAGGTTGCAGCTACATACAAGCAAATATTATTTCAATTCAGCAGTGCTGAGTGTCTGTACCCAAAACTTCTCTCCCACATCTCTTTTTCATGTGTTCAGTATATATGACCATTACAGGCACCTGATGCCAAAATTATTTGCTTGGAAACTTCAGAAAAACTTCAGACTTATTATCACTGTCTTTGCATAAATGGTAGGATTCTGGACTACATATAAAGCAACTTCTTTTCTCATTTCTATACCAAATATATTACAATTTTACATAGAGTTATCTTACTGATAATTGTTCTCTGCTAGATTTCTCCTGACCTTTAAACTGAAAAGAAATAAACATTTGTTTGCCTAAATGATGTCATGCCAACTGTAATTACTCCTAGAGCAGGTCACCTATGTCTCAAGAAAGTTTATTTCTTCAAAACATTGAGATGAAATTACACTGCACCATTGAACCTGACTTATGAAACAGAAATAGGCCAGAGGACAGCTACTTGATGAAAGACGTATTCTGTCGTTTGAACGTCAAAGTGTGTGAAGCTGGCAAAATGTTGGGTATCCTGCTCTGGTCTCAAAGAACAAATAAAGGTATTGCTAATGTGAGAAAGCAAGCTATTCACAATTTTAAATTACTCTGTTGTCAGCTTCTCCATATAATTATGTATCCCTAGAAACTGAAAAAAAAAAAGCAATCAAAACATTTACACAGAATTGGAACTGAAAATTACTGGGAAAAAAAAAAAAGTTTTATAAGCAAGAAGGTCTCTAAAGGATTTTAGAGAGCTTATTTTGCCTTAAGAATGGTCATGTGTGCACCAAGAACGAACCTCAAACTCCAAGACAATAGAAGAAACCATTTTTATTATTGTAGTTCCATATCTCTGGTTTTTAGTGGATATTTTAAGTCATTCACCTCTTTGCATAGTTGCTAAAGAATCCCATGTCTTCTCTAACCTGCACATTTTTCGAACCCCACAGAGGAGGATGGAAAACTTCAAATATAGTTCCCTATATTTAAACCTTAAATAGTGCAAGGAAAATATGAAGTGTATCCATTTTGGTTACAGAAATATATGCTACATGAATAATAAGACCAAAGTGCTGCACAGAAACTGTTCCTGTGGCTATCAGTGAGACTTGCACGTACATAACATCTGCACAAATAGATTCCTTTTTGCAAATCTGAATAATTTACATTCCTATAATTATTATGGCATCTGATTACCTCAATTTCCAAATTCTTTTCATTTCTAAGGATGTGACAGACTGTGAAATTCTTCTGTCCATTTGTTCTATTCATTTTCTGTAAACAAGATCTGCTTTCCGAGCTCCTGGAGGGATGTCAAGTTACCTAATAGCAGTACAGCATGGAATTATGCACCTACCTGTGCCTACTTTGGAAGTATGTATTGATTTATTCTCCTGTGGCTTCCCTTGGTAAATAAAGTACTTGGAATGCTTTTCTTCAAGACACTGTTGACTTTAAAAATTTTTAATTACAACCAGAGCCTGAAAAAGCTTCTTATGTAAGTATACATTGCTGTTGATTTTTTAAGGGAATTTATTTTTGGCTTTAGAGATCTGGAAGTAAGAAGTTTGCTTAAAATAAATGAACTGATTAGTGAGTACATTGACAAGCCCTGCAACTTCATGAGTTAGAAAGGAAAATAAAGATACTTTTAAAATTTAAAATATTTGACGCACGGGTAGAACTGTGAGCTCTTTTCTTTAGTAAAGGGCAAACACAAGGTTTAGTTCTGACAACACGATAGCCACACTGAAATACCACGAGAAGCTTATGAAAAAGTCATAAAAACATCTTTCGGCAGCCATCAAAACCTGAAACTCTTAACTCACTAAGCAAATGGAAGTTAGAAAATGCCTGAGATATTAATGTAATAATCATTAGATTAAATTACTATATAAACTATGAATTTAAATTGGTGAATCTGAAGAAATTCATGGAATCATAAAACATTATGGTTGGAAAAGACCTCCATGATCATCAAGTCCAACCTTAACTAAATACCACCATGCCCACTGAACCATATGCCAAAGTGCCACATCTGCTCATTTCTGAGCACTTCCAGGGATAGTGACTCCCTCACTTCCCTGGGCAGCCTGTTCCAGTCCTCAACCACCTTTTCAGTGACATTTTTCCTAATGTTCAACCCGAACCTCCTTTAGCACAGCTTGAAGCCATTTCCCCTTGTCCTGTCATTTGTCTTGGAGAAGAGCTCAACCCCCACCTGGCTATAGCCTCCTTTCAGGTGGTTGTAGGGAGTGATAAGGTCTCCCCTGAGCCTCCTTTCCTCCAGGCTAAACACCTCCAGCTCTCTCAGCCACTCCTCACAGGGTTTCTGTTCCAGATCCTTCACCACTTTGTTGCCCTTTCTCTGGGGTGGCATTATTTTGTCCCCAGAACCTCTGTACTTTGTCAGCAGCATTTAAGGAAGTTGAAAACTACTACTTTGATTCCAGTGGTAACAAAAACCATAATGTTATATCTTGAATTTTGCTTAAATAAACGAGTCACAGCATTTTTAGTTTTCAGAGTAGCTTGTTAGGAACAGGCCAAGGCACATCAGGAACCTCCTGGACTTCTTAACAATGTTTCCACAGTCTTGCTAAATTTCAGTGGATGTCAATTCCATTAATTTCCTCATGTGTAAATTTTTGAACACATGTAAGCCTCATTATCCACAACTGGAAAAACTATAAACTGCATTCTGATTTATTTTAAACCTGCCTTCTGCCAGATTCATCTGTTCTTGCATTGCAAAAGCAATTATACAGTCCTGTCCACATTCACTGTGCAACTCTAGAGTTCATACCATACTTGTCTTTTTTATTTTTTTTCCAAAATAAAGTTTCCTGCCTTACTACACCACTTGTTATATGGAAGATATTCCATACTTACAGTCATGCCTTCTGCCTTTCCCTGAATCTTTCCACTTCAACCAGAATTTCCAATCTCTCTGAGGTATGAGAAGCAGTACTATATGTGGTATTTAAACACAGGCAAAGGATAGATTTATGCAAGAACAAATGATATTGTTCTGTTTTCTACTCCTTTCCAAATAATTCTTAAAAACACTTTCCTTGTTCAACTGATAATGGGGACTGAACTGTCATTTTCATCAAATTACCTATTACTACACTAACTACATTACTACTTAGACCCACAACTTTGTATGCAAAGCTATTTTTTCTCCATATGAAATTTTTTTACAGTAATTTACAATGAAATTCATCTGCCATTTTGAGTTCATTCACTCAGCTTTATACATTGCTAAGATCAACTTTCACCTTTAATACTGTGAATAATTCAGTATTAGCAGGATTTCTCACCATCCTGCTCACTCTCTTTTCTAATCCACTTATAACTATGTTGAATGTTACAGTCCCAGCAGAGATCCTTCCACCTTTTTTGCTATCTTACCCTTGTAGAAAACTAATACTTTATTCCTAATCTCTCTTTCTTGCCTCCTAATCAATTAGTGATTCACCATTTTTCTGTTCCATATTTCACATTCTAAGAAACCATTTGTTTCCTTAGAAACTTCTGGGAAGACCTTGTCAAAAGCCTCTGGCAATCCAGGCAGGCTCTACCAACAGCATCACATTTGTTGATCCTTTCAGAGAGCTTCAACAAGTTTACAAGACAGGAGAGGGCACTGTTATAAAAAAGCCATATTAATTTTTCCCAGGAAAAATTAATGAGTCACATAATTTAATATTTACTGTAATTTCTGAGTTCTGATAGTACACATCTAGGGCTTTTTGACATGATAAACCCTTGCCAGTCTTTAACCACCAGTTAACCACAGCTTTCTCCAATGCAAAGGGTCCTGCAAAGGAAAGTTCTGGCATATGAACTACCCCATTTCTTTTTATAATTAAATTCATCCATGGTAAAGCAAAAAGAGAAGTTAATGGACAGTTTGGAGCTCCCAGTGTTTATTTACATGAACTTTTCTTGTTTCTGTTGTCAAGCAGTATTGCAATTGTTTACTTCTGATTCTTAAAGCCTATCAATTGAGTAATTTGGAAGCAAATCAGTTATCAATCCAGATACCTTGCAGAAATATTTCTTGCCGTCAACAACTCCGTAATACAATTAATAGCCAAGCCCAAAAGGAGCCAATAGATGTCTTTAGAACAGTTGTACTTATTCAGAAGCAGCTTAATTCTAGAAATACAACCTTTACTTCCAAGATTATTAACTTGTCATTGTTGGTGTTTAAACAGTACATCAACAAAGGCATATTTCTAACATTTTTTGTTCCAGAAATTAAGGCTAAGATGTAATAACATTTTTGTTCCCTGAAAAAAAGTATCAGAACAGTGAAAGTATTACATTCTCTTTTACAAATGACTAATGTGTTTTTATGAGTTTTTGACAACACTGAAGAGTTTTTCACCATGCTGGAACTTGACTACAAGTCTCTTTAATTTTCTTGACAAACAAGGAAGTCTCAAACAGTTTTAATGGACTCAAACTGCAATTTTTCATCCGCCACTCACCTCTCAACTGTCTCTCCCTTTAAATGTCAGTCTTCTGGGAGAACAGGATGTGTCTATGCTGCCTGCATTGGTACTGACTGCTAAACAGACGTGGGTGGGCACAGTTTAGGAAAGGAGGACAAGGACTTACCTGCTTCTTTGGCAACATCTGCAGTTGAAATGTTTTGGAGGTTTGAGTGCACTCGGAAGGTCACAGCTGGTCCCAGCACACTGAAAGAGATTATTAAAAAAATGTAAGATTCATAATCAAGAGACATGGCATAATATTCCTTATCAAAATAGGTTTTTAAAGAGAACCTATTAAGACACCATTTAGCCCTCTTCCTTTTGCTTCATTAGCTACATTTGCATTCATTTTTATACCTCTTGTGGTTTCCTGTGTGTATTTTCTGCCCGTCTGAAAGAATTTCAATGACATTAACTAAACTTCAGAACACTCCTGTAAATACTATTCTTATTATGAAATTGGCAAAATGGAGGTACTGAAACTGTTATTAACTCAAGAACAGCATAGATCATCACTGGAATTCAGCATCCAAAGAAGATTGCATATATTTTCACATTTTATATGCCTAACATCAACAGAACTTTAGTTCCTGTTGTCACAACTGCAAGTCAGAGGGACAACATTGAAATTCAGAATATTTATCTTGATCGTATTCTAGAAGAATATGTGTGGAGAAAAGATTCTGGGCATATCTGATCCAATAGCTGGTTTTGACCAGAAACATACCACAATGTATTTATCACTTAACAACAGAAGCAATCACCTCCTGGAACAATTTTTGAGGGGAAATTATTTGACCCTGTGGGGACCTTTCTGGGTGTAGCCTGATGTTCCTTTATGGCACTAAAATCTGTAAGACATTTACAGAGGAAGGTACTGATTAGCCAGATGTAAAATGGTGATGTACTCAGGGTTTCACAAAAATCATTGTGCAATTTTAAAGAAAAATAAATCTGTATAAGTAATGTTGCATTCATTCTCCATCCATCCCAATAAATATCCTACATGCACATCTGATGAAAGGAAAGAAGAAATTTCTGGTGTGATGTCCTTAAAACTATATGTCAATACTTATCTACAAAAGACAAAAGAAAAATACACATAACCATATAGTGAATGTATTTTAAAAAAAATAAATTCTGGGAAACAAGAGACTATATAAATTATAATGCAAGAATTTACAGAGGAGAAGAACATAGGGTCTCAAGAAGAACAAAAATTGGCACTATTTTATAAAAGTTTACCTACATATTATGTATTATGCAACTTCCTAAGGTTATTTTAATTCACATTATCAGAGAAAAGAATTTATACTCTGCATATTTATACATATGCTATTTATACATAGCATTTATACTATGAAGAACAACCCTGCTTAAAAGGTGAAGTGCACAGTCTGGAACTGTACATGGAACAGCTTTTGACTTCCTATGGCCATGGCTTAGGAGAGAATCAAATCTAAAAAATTGCTGCATAAAAGAAATAAATTTAAAAATATTTTGTTGCAGGATTTGAAATTAAGTATTAAGTTATTCTTTCAGTAACATGTTCATCTCTTACAATCATAGAATGGAGAGCACTTAATGAAGTGTGCTTAATTGCATCACATATATCCTAGACAAAAAGACCTTTAAATTTTTTCCATTTCAGGCAGAAAAAACCTATTATTAACAGTAAGACTTTGCTTTGAGGTTACAAAGGGAATCAAAGTAAGAATAAGAAATATCCTTTCATCTTTTACTAGCAAAGCAGGCACTGCACACATTTTATTCTGGAGTTAACAGCAACTGCCATTAATCAATCATTTTTCTCTAGGTACTCTTAGGGGAAGGGGAGAAAAAGAAAACAGATTTTATTGTTAAAGGACACTCTAAAAGTCTGGTCACTAGTGGTCAAGAAAAACTTTTAATAATGCCAGGCAATTGTAAAACTTTTGTCAACATTGTATTAATATTGAAGATTAAAAAACTCAACAACTGCAAAACACTTTTTATTTGAGATAACTGCTTTACAAAAACCCAGACTATTCCCCAATTCTGTCACTAACCCTGAGATAACCAACCATAAAATGCACCTGTTTCAGGATACCAAACACTGACTCTACCTAATCTTGCATTGTCCTTCTTTCTGTGTTGCCAGCCTAAGAGAAAGGCTGATTCCTCTCTGGCTGCTCAGATATTTACAGTTCCATTAGCAGTCTGCTTTGAATAAAAGTGGGCATCACCCCAGTATGCAGCTCTTGCACGACCAAGATAGAGGAGAAAGAAAAATCAGTTTCAGATATCCCCCAAATCTTCACTGCATAGTCCATTATAGCTGAGAATCTGGAACCAACACCAAATTTCAACCACGCTGTAGCTACGCTTTGGCTCCATCAGCAAAGACAAAAAGTTTCCTGCCCTCCTTCCCTTACCCGAATGTTTTACTTTTATCTCTCAGCCACTCCCCACTTCCTCCCACTTGTCCTGCCCTGCCCCACTCCCTGCAGCCCTGCACTTCCTGGCATCATATAGATTAAAACTGGATCATTTTGGTGACCCAGCCCAGGCAGTGAGAGACAGGGATTTCCAAGGAGTGAAGCCTGTCAGCAACCATCCCACTATTCTCTACTGACTCCACCTGGATAATCCAAGAACACGGGAAGATCTGAGTCATGCCCACACCAGTGTTGCCACAAGTACTGTCATTTTTCCTCACTGCTCGGGGAAAACAAGAACAAAAAACAGAGTGAGGAAAAAAAATTCCTTTTGCAAGTGGGATGATACTGGGTTAACACCATCCTTTTGCAGGAAGGAATAAATCTCAGAATCATTTAAAACACCCACTCATTTGTTGCTCTGTGGGATATTGTCTTCCTCTACTGTAGCAATTGAATTCTTGTATGTAAGAAATCACCTGAGCACCACATCAGCATGGTTTCACTAGGAATATTTGAAAAATATAGAAAATAAAGCAGCTTTTGTCACAACTTTTTGCACATTGGCATTCTGTTTATTTAAAAGCAAACAAAAGACCTTGAGATTACTTGGTCAAAATTGCATTTCTGCTTGATGTTTTGGGAACTGACTGCTTCAGGAGCTCATAAAATGAGATTTTTCTCATGGGGGGCTTCTGGCAAAAGCACTCAATAAATAAACATTTCAATAACAAAAGATGCCCTTTAGGGAATTCCTCACTGTTCATTATGTGTTGGATAAGAACATTTAAACAAAACCAGTAATTATTTGACTGCAAAATATTTTTTAAAGACTTTTTAACAAGAGGTCAACCAGCCTGAGAAAAGGTTCCAAGATGTCTAAAATACACCCCTGATAGTTCCTAACCAGGAACTTTAAGTCGAGTAGATGAGACTGCTTTCTGCTGTCAGACCCTCTGAAGCCTGGCTAACACTAATGGCAATTGTCTTCATATTGCTCTAAACACAGGGGCTCTCTGAAGTGCACACATTTGCTTAGAAGCTGATGAATTGCAAACAAACCATTCCTACAGACAAGGGAGGTGCTGGGGAAGCAGAGGAATCACTCCTGGCTGGCACCTTACCCCAGCCAGCACTCACCCAGCTGGGCAGGGGAAAACACTCACACATGGGAACCACAATGTCCAGGCTGAAACCTCACCCACATCTGCTGCGACTGAGGTTAAAAATGTTAGACAGTATTTTTTGTCTATCCCTCCCCTGAGCTGCATGCTACTACAATTACCCTCAGGTAATTTCTAGTCGTTTTTTCTGACACAAATGAACTTATACTCAAGCAAGAGAAGATTTTGAATTTTAGAAAGCATCTGGACTATACAATGTAATTGCACTTATCACTTTTTTCTTATACTTTTCTACAATTTTTTTTTTAATAAAGGTAAGCAGTTCTGGCTTCAAGGCTAATAAATAGTGACTTCTCCCCACACAAAAGGTAGTGTCTGTTGCAATGACCTGCTAAATTTATTACTCGAACTTTACCAACTAATTACCCCCCCTGTTGGCTGTCACAACTTTTGCCTTTTTTTTTTTTTTTTTTAACTTTCAGTAATACTGCCTTCAGTCATAGTAAGGGGTTTTTTTTAACAAAGACATTCAAAGCATATTGCAAATTGTCACCCTTATGTGCTGTTGTCTTTTATTCTGTTTACTAGAGATGAAATAATTACAGTGTTTATACCAAAATGACTTGAAGGTTGATTGCTGATTTAATAATATCCCCTCCTCTTGGGTTTGTATTTCCCATCTGAAGGTGGGAGGGTGCACAACACACACAGAATCAAAGAATATTCTTTGTGTAAAATAGAAGTATTTTCTTTCCTTAATTGTTTTACGACTAACAGCATTCTTCTTACATTTTCCCTGTCAACAAATGAATCATCTGAATAAACAGAGCTGGAGCATGATCAATATGGCAAGGTCCATATCACTTTCATGCCGTAGGTTATAATTATATTTATGAATGACAGGATTTAAATCTCCATAAATTATGTACCAAGTTTTGCATGCCTGTTCCTCTCCCTCGTGTGCATGTACTTCAGCATTACAGTATCACACCACATGTTCACTGTGAGATGCAGTCACAGTCTATCATACCCCCTAGTGGAAAAGGATTTGAGAAACAAGTGCCAACATGGGTCTGTGTACTCTTGAAGATGAGACATAGAGCTGATGCCAGATGGAAATGATTTGAGGTGGCATCTCATTTTTAAGATACAGGCAGAGTGCAATTTCTCAAGACTGGAGGAAGATGAAGAGATTAGGATTGGCTATTTCCAACATGAAACATTCTCTTAATGACCCTATTTTATAAAACAGAGCTTGCCTTAATAACGCTTAGATTTGAAATTAAAGTCACTACTTGTCTATATGTTCATTTCAAAATCCTTTAATCTCTGGAGGTTAAGAAAAGCAATTAGTAACGCTCCAGAGGACTGTGCAAAGCAAATTTTATAGCAGTGAAGGTAATTGTCTCAGGAAACGTTTGGTGAGCTTGAACTAATGACTTGCAATGTGTACACATTTCTGTGCTTTCTGTGTTTAGGAATTTGAAGCTTATGTCCATTGTTTGTATTGCACTGAAGCCTCCTTTTCACCTTCTCAATTTTTCCAAAATTGAGATGCTCATGCTGCTGTAAATGTTTTATATATTATATTTAGAGGTATATAAACAGACTTACGTCAAATCTCATTAATGGGGAAAAGCACATACTTGGCAGAGGCATTTTTGTACTATGGTATGTTTCTACAACATCATTTACAGAGAAAAGCAAAGGCAGAAAATTGCAGCTGGACACTGACACATAATACATGAATGGATTAAGAAGTATACCCTGTTCTCCTTGCAATACTCAGAGTAGCTGTAAATAAGTTGACCACTTGATTCAAGTTTGACCAACATTTTTGACCAGAACTGTTGACCAGAATTTATTTTGTGAAGCATTGCATCATACTGTATTTACATTACACAAGCAGGTACCTGACTGTGCTTCAAAGATTCAGGAGAGCTTGCAAAGGATGTGTTGTGCTGACCTGCTACAAAATAACATCCCAGAACTGTTGAGTAGAGAATTATTGATCATCACTCAGACTTAATACTAAACAGGCACACATCTCTCACTCTTTAATATCTTTACTGTTCAAGGATTTGCTTCACTTTGCACCTGGAGTGCAGAAATATCAATGTGGAGCTGTATGAATTCTCACATTCCTGTTGACAGGTATGTACGCACAGCCAGTGATCAATTAAAAAAATCTTTTTCTGTTTTAGCAAAATGAGCTTTTTGAGCCCTTCTCAGGAAACTCTTAACATGCTCCTTAAAGTGCAGAATGATGCACAATGTTCCAGAATACCCTGCAATACAGCAAATAATATATTATCTATTTATATTTATATCCTTCATATATGCTAAGCATGAAGAGTTTGCAGCATTCTCTAAAGAAGTGTTCCTGCACTAAACACAGCACGGAGACAGAAAGTTAAAGACTTGCTGTACTGCCATTACACCTGGTGTCTGGCAATGACCAGGCAAAGACGGAAAAGGAAAATCCCTGCTAAGGGAAAGACACTTATTGCAGTTCTCACCAGGTAGTGGTTGATTTCCTATCACCACTTGAATTTCATTAGAGGGGTTTTCACCAGCTGGGAGGTATAGCAGGTAGACCACAAAGATTAGAAAGATTGACAGTTTCAGAGCAATCACATCTTGCAAATGTGACTACATGGAAACGGAACCTTGGTCTGGATTTGATGGTTGCAGCCCAGACTTACTTCTGCAAGTTACATTCTTCATAAACCAGGTAAGGCCTTGGACACCTTGTCGTGCCCTCTTCTCTCCCCCTGACATGACAAGCGCTGAGCAGTGACTGCATGGAGCATCATTCCAGGGGCAGAGAAGAGGCCATGACAAGGTGTTCAAATAAGGAAATGCATTCTGCCTGACACACTTCTGCCATTAGAATAATTTCCAGAGTGAAGTCACAGAAAAGGGATGACTGCTCCAGAAAGGGATGCTTTCCAATAACAGCGGCCCATGTCTGGTGGGTCTCTGATACCCATACTAAAAGATGGAGTTCTAATTATTTTACATTAATCATTAATTTTGTATTAATCATTTAATCTATATGCATCAAAATTGTGCTAAGTACACTGATCCTAATTTACATTGCAAAAGATGATGAAAGAGTATTTTAAAGATTTTACAACTTGCTTCATCTGAGGTGAAGATTATTTTGCTAAGCCTACAATTTAAATGATTTAAAAAAGAGACAACGCTTAATTTAGAGATTGATGCTACACTCAGTTTGTCCTATTTTTATTCTTCACGAAATGCAACTTTTGATGATTACTCAATATCTATGAATAATTTGCAGAGTTTTAAAATAATTTTTCTATTAATCTGTCACAAGCCATGAAACTTGACATTTTCACCACACTGAGTACATGAAAGTTGCCAGCTTTGCCTGCCATGCAAATAAGGTTCTTAATTACAGTATTTAAAAGGACAAACCATACAAGTGCTGTAATTTCTTATGGCGAAAAATAAGTGTTTGGACTCTGCGAGGGTGGGAAAATGGTCTCAAAAAGCTTCTTAAATGTACAATGATTTTTCTTTCACTCCCCAAGGATTAAGCTAAAGGATAAAATTTATGTCATAAAAACAGAAAAGAAAAAGTACTCTATTTATGTTTCCATTCTTCTTCTTTATACCTTTATATCTACAAACAGCAGACATTTCTAATTTTCACCTAGTAAGCCTTCAATGCATTTTACCAGCTTCAGCCCTACTCACCCTCTGCACACCTGAGCTGTTAATGGAGCTGCTCGAAAGCACGTGTAAAATTTGTCTGCTGGGATGACAGTCACCTTTTGCTCCGCTTGCACAAGTGACTTTTAATCCTTAACGAGGAGCATGACTCACATGTTAGGACTGTTACAGAGGTCCAGGTTCAGAATGCTCAGAGCTTTGATAGGATCCATGTAGGACACAAATTTCTTGCATCAGTATTAGGCAGCACAACCAAAGACAAAAACCCCCAAACTTTATTTTTAAAGTTTTTAAGTCTTAGTTCAAAAGGCTACCAAATTCTGAGTGCTACAGCCAGAGCTCTCTGGCTTGTCCTCTTAAGGACCTGTTGGCTTCTCCTTTAGCTCTAAGAACACCAACAAGAAGATTTGTTCTTGAGGCTCCCCTGCCACCTGTGAGGCAGAGATATTTCCTTGGCAAAGGAGGCACCGCAAGTGGAACTTACTGGGCTTTCTCAGTTGCACCTACAGATGTGTATTTGCTCTGACTGTCTTCATGGCTCATAAGGAATTCAAAGCCTTCCACAGGCAGGTTGTGATGCAACCTATTGACCTGTTTATGTAATATTTACTGGCTAGGCTGTAAAAAAAATGCAAAATAATCCTTTATCTTTTTCAGCTGGGTCAGCAGGTCTGTAATGCTCATGAAATCCAACCATCCAGGTTACAAAAAGAGAGAAAAAATGTGTGTTTGTACTTCTAGGTGAATCAGGTAGCCAAGGGCAGGAGGATCAAGACAGACTTAGACATAAAATAATTTTTATATTTCTTCTAAGGGGTTATTCTTTTAAAGAAATCCCTACATAAAAAACCTTTTTTCATTTCTAATATTAGTAATTCTATTTGTGGATGAAGCTTTAGCTCAAGAGTGAGAATCACAGTTCTCTGTTTCTATTCTCATATCTGTCACCAAGTTCTGTACCATTTTAGGGAAATTAAAGCCAACTGCCTTGGGTTTCAATTTACCCATCTATAGAATGGAAATTATTACCTGTTAATAAGATGTGAAATGTTATATAAATTAAGTGCAATGGCATACACTCAATGACTTACTTGAAAGAAAGGAGTATATCCTGCCTACCCTACAATGTTATGAACTTGATTTTATTAAAAAAGGAATATGATGGCATTCTCAGTCACACAGAGAGATGAGTAGGAGAGAAACATGAAGTTAAAAAAACATAGATAAACTTCAGAAGTTCACTTATCTGTAAAAACTTTCTCTTGAGCAGGGACCTATGAGTTCATGGAAACGTATCAATATTAGTGGATTCATTCTGCTTTTGATTACAAAGGTGCAAATCCTCTGTTTTAATGAGATGAAATGTTGTTATGGAAAGCCAAGCACGATACATATTATTTGTAAGACTCTCCTTAGATTTTTATGGTCTTTCTCTTTTGTCACCTAGAATTCATAAAATGCTTCAGGCCAAAATCCTTCCTGTTACTTTAACAATTTTTATATTTTTCTAGCTGGAAAGTTACAGTGGAGAAGGCAAAATTATCTTGGTTATATGCACATTCATTTAAGAAAGAAACACAAAATGTATTGTACCTCAGGGGAAAAAGCCACAAGACTACTGTAATGCTAAGGTTGTGAAATCACTCATTTTTAAGTAAGGAAATGCATAGTTTAAATTTTCACCATATTTTTTTTCCTTATCATCATTCCTTTAAAAAGTGATGTATCTTTATATTATAAATTAGTTGTCAAATAAGACAATATGTACCAGAAAACACAATGTAATTTCTTGTAAATGCCTGCATGCAATGAGTTATAGCAATACATTTTTCAGATAATTTGTTTCTCAGACTCATTAAACCTGTGGGAGAAGTCAAGTTTGAATAAAAAGGTTCCATTATTTCTGAGTTATGCTTTTATAACACTTTAAACAAGATTATGTCAAGTAACCATGGTTATTTGTTTGCTATTTAAAATCAGAGAGCAGATGACAAACACTGCTCAACTTTCTCAAAAGGTGTATCTTTCTATTGAGACTAAGCATGGTACAGTTCAAATTGAAATACAAATCTTGCTTAATTTCTGGACAATAAATGGAATGGAAATAAAAATTTTATCTATTTCTAGTTTATATTACAGCATCTTAAGGAGAGCAGGATGAGCTATAGAACATTCCTCTCAGTAAATCTAAATGACACAGACAACAGAATCCAGAATCTGCCAATCTGCAAAAAAAACTCTGCAAGAATATTAATCCACAGATGTTCAACATACAACACAAGAAAAGATTAATCACACCAAATCAAGGAGAGTGGAATCATGGAGACTCTGCACAATGGAGGGAACTTTTCAAATACAAACCTAACAAGACCCTGTGCTACCTGTCCCACCACTGCTCAGTGGTTAAATAATCCCCCCTCACACTATCCTGCCTCTCAATATTTTCCTGAGTTGCTCACATTTAGAGCATACATACACCACATGTCATAACCCATCAGCATGGTGGTGTGAAAATACCAAGTATTGTTCCAGTGTTTAGGCTCTGGATGACTGAATATGATTAACTGGTTGATTGAATTTTTCAGGTGTTATAAAAATAACATGACAAACAATGAACAAAACCTATAGTGAGTTATTAGGGCACTACAGCCAATGCACATGTTTATAATAGGTGAGGCTGGGAGCTCCACTCACCAGTCTGCCTGCCCAACACTTCCAATTTGAACGTGTTTTAAGCTTCTCCAAACTTTCACTACTTGGCTCGATTTTCAGGTATCTTCCTCAGTTCAAATTCTTTTCACTGGGATGGTTGGCTGGCTTTTCAAATTGTATTTATTCCAGCCCAACCATTCCAGCTCTTCCTGAGAGCAGGGATAATGATAGGTAATGTTTGGTCGTATAAGGCTTGTTCTTTGAAAAGGAGGTGCAAAATGTCTCTAACCCCACTACTTGGAAACAAGCGATTTGAAGTATGAAAAGAATGTGCTTGTAACTGTCCTCATGACAAGCCTTCAAAATTCAAGCTTTTGTTAGAATCACTGTTTACACAAAACTATTAAAAAGGATATACTAAGTATAGGGACATACTACAGTATACTAGGAAAAATCAATATTAAATTACTTCAAATACAGACATGCAGACTTCTTTTTAGAAGCGTTTTTTCAGTAGGATCCTTGAAATCCAAAGATGAATGGTGGTCAAGTAGTAGAGAAGGCCAATATTTTCTGGGGCCTTAATTTCAATTTTATCAGACTTCAGGAAGTATGTTGCAAATGAGAAATGGAATAACAAAGATTTAAAGGTCCTACTGTTACTTTAAACTCTGCTGGAATCATCTACTTCAGACTCAGTTCATTTGAGGAAAAATAATTTCAGAAATTTATTTATTTATTTTATAGGCCAAATAGCATTGTCTAAATGGAGCTGACTTCGGGGACTGCTGAATGCTCAGGTAATTGAATGCTCAGCAGATTGAAGCCAATGGGATCTCTGCCTCAGTCAGTGAAGTTCTTTTCAGAAAAGGCTGAGTAAGCTATGCAGTGAGACATCACACTGGACACCTTGTAGTGATAAATGCTTTGACACTAATCTTTTCATGCATAACTTTGGATCTGGATAGTCCTAATAAAACCCCATACCTCATATGAGTTAAATATATCAACTCCTGTTTGTCAAGCATTTTCATAGTGTAGTGAAGAGCACCATCAGAAGAAAAAATCCAAACCAAAACAGAAGGAAATGGGGTTTCTGACCTCAATGCAGAATTTGAATAAAGTGCAATAAATAAAACCTCAAGTCACACACTGAACAATGAAAAAAAAATGAAACATTGAAGAGCTACTCATTAACTGAGGATTTCTTTTCTCTTTAAGAAATAAAACAGATGGCTGTAGAAAAAAACTATATATATGATTCAATATTTCAGAAGTCTATCATAATTAGTGTTATTCAAAAGATTGGTCACCTGAACAGAACAAAACAAAAAAGTGGCTTGAGTTCAGTCCAAAGTCAATTTTTTGTTTATTCTTATCACCAAAATAAAAGCATTTTCCTTATAAGCCAAGCTTAGTTAAATTTTGAAACTAGTCATTACTTTGAATTTATAGTATTTTTTTTTTCAAAATTTCAAATCACATTGCTGTGTTTGCTACAAAATTTGAAAGGTATTTTTCAGCTGAAGCCATCATACGGTTTCCTTGTATACCTTTGGTTAACCTGAATTTTTCATTTTTCATATAATAAACTATTCAAGTAAACACTGAATTCACCTGTAGTCTGGGCAGGGAGCACTGTGAGGTGAAAGCTGAACAACCAACCTGAATCCTGGGTGTTGGAGCTTTAGACTCTGAAAGATGAGTGATTTGGTCTTTTAACTTAGCTTTGGATGCACAATATAGATGCAATCAACAATTCATGATAGGGGAATACTGGTTAAATGTCATGGCTTTGTAATCCAGGATGTTATATTAGATAACCAGAATCAGCCTTTTCAACTTAAAAAATCTATTTATATTAGCATTTGAAATTTAGCCTAAGCATCCTGTTCACTCTCAACATTATATATATAGATTATACAGTTATATAGTGAATTGTTGCACTTCAAAACAACAGCAGCAGATTGAGATTAATGTGATTTTAGGGAATGAAAATAGACTGCTCTGCTACAGGTCTTCCACTGAAAAATTGTATATGAAAATGGAAATGCTGGTCAAGTTAGCACATCTCCTGAAAGTTCAGTTCCTTGAGTACTGAGTTTAGGTATATTAGAAGGCAAAAATGAGAAAACTGCCATTAAGATAAATGGGTGGAAGAAGCTAAAGCAGAACAAAATGGGGGGAAAAAGAGACACCTAGAGCGAAAGATCTTCAATAGCAATTGGGAAAATCATATCAGTCTAGAGAGAATGTAATATTCAGCTGAAAATCTCACTCTTAACTGGAGGCTGAGAATGGTAGGATATAAGGCCTGAAATACTATGAAATCAGAATAATCTGTTTTCTTTCCATACAAAGGTATTCACTTGGGGTCAAAGCTTACATGTTGTCAGTAAATACCCCAAATATGAGAACATTAAATAAAAATTCAAAAATTATTTGTATTCTCATCAGAAACCAGGTAAGTCATCTATGCTCTAATCAATGACTGACTATTAATTTTGAGTCCTTTCCACTATCTTCAAAGTTGAGCTTAGAGATTTTGGCATTTTTGTTATATTTGGATGTTTCTTGATAGTGTGTCATATTGTGAATAACTCAATTATATGAAGAAGGCCAATACTGCAGATTGAAAAGTTGTATTTTTTAAAAAAATTGATACAAACCCTCCTAAACATTACTACCCATCTGACTTCAGTCCCTGATACCAGTCCAACAATCAATCACCAGGGGCATTGGACACCCATAATTAGATTATAAAATCATAACTATAGTCATTTTACGTCTGCTTGCATAATTACATCAGCATGCTAATATCCTTTTAATGGTCTCTAATGATGTAACAAGAAATAATGGAATTTATTTGACAGCTACATAACCATTAACAAAACATATTAAGCATAACTATTACTTCCATAAAGATTCAGGCTATATCCAAAAGTGACAACTAACATGTTGGATCTTTTTTTCAACGCTGAAATATTTCTAATTATGAATTCCCTAAATCTATTCCCACTCATCTGCTTCACAGGGCGAGCAAAGTTTATGTCAATGCAAACTCGACAACAAATCAGCTGTAGAAATGGACTGAACGCTCTGGAAGCCAAGCCTGGGGATATCCTGTGAACTGAAGCCTATCGGTTAAAGTTGGCAGGATTGTGAACAACAAAAGATAAGCTGATTACTACCATATCCCAGCTAATCAAGACACAGGGTGTCGGTAGGAATCCATGGCAAAAGCAATTCCTCACTTACCTAACTCCAAAGCACATGGAAAAAATTAAAATATAGGGAAGAGTGAAAGATATTTGTAGACAAAACTAACTAGAGGCAATAATTTATTAGTGAAGCAGTCCCTTTAAATATTCCTTTGTTTTTTTCAGAGAAAAGGACAATAAACTCATAACTGAGAATTTAAAGAACTTTTCTTAAAAGAACTCACCACTTGTCCTCTCTCCTCAGTTCTTACACTATATTCTCCTCAGTTCTTACACTATTCCTATTTGATGTGATGACTTTGTCTATACTCAAATTAACCCCGTGATTCTCATTAACATGTTATTACTCCGAAATCTTTGCAATGATCTAAAAAATCCAAGTCTACACTGTTACTTTCTAACCATTTGGAATTCTTGCGGGGGGAAAGGGAGAACTGAGAATTTTAGACCAAGAAAATACTCAGATCAGAGTTAAAGCAGGTTAGTATGAGAAATTCCCACACCTTTTATAAATCTCTTACTCCAGGCTGACTGATAGTTTTTTTCTACATAACTTCCCCGTTTTTACAAAAAAATGAACCTTTAAGAAAAAGAACAGTTTTAGTTGCCAGTGAAATAAAGTAATATAAATCACTCATGATGACTTAGCTCAAGTAAAAAGCATATTTCCTGAGAAATATTCTCACACTTTGATATGTCAGTGCTGGCTATGACATGACATCAGGTTTTTCCTGAAACCCCTCTCCATGAAGCCACTGAGAAGCTAGCCAGAGTACTCAAATTCATACTGTTTTCCACTGATAGTGGAACAGTGGCAAGAAAATAACAAATCCAAAAAGTGTTACCTCTTTTCTTGGCAAGGCCATTGTCTAAAGCCTCCACTACTGCTTTATCTACTGCTCAGCTCCACCTTCCTTTAGTACTTTATGGGTTTAACCTGAGTCAAAGCATCTCATTCTCTTGAACAAAGAAAATTTATTACAGATGAATTCTTCACTAATTTGCAATTTAGGATAACCCTTCACAGATTTATAGATCTATAGGCAAAGACTGATAAAAACATTGTATGGATAGAAATAATGCTCAGTCCTGTTTGGAGTTCCTGTAATTCATAACACACTTTTAAGGTACTGACCATTCAAGTATTTTCATTACAGTCATGTGAATGCATATAATAGATGCAAAATAACCAACTAATTCTGCACATTAAAAGAAAGGTCCATCATATCTGGCTACACCACTGGAGGGATATTTTTCAATAGAGAATGAATCTACAGCTTATCAACTGCAATGTGTTGTGATTTATCAAATGATAAAAAATAACCAAAAGGCTTTATACTAACAATTAGAAAGGTAGGTGAAAGTGCTCTTGTACTGTAAATGAATGAAGTTAATGAAGCCAAACCCACTGATTCCAGCAGAGAAATTGTTCCACGGGATTTGTTCTTTAAATGTGCAGTAGACTTTATCTTATAGTGTTCAAAGTCAAGGAAGCAAATTCTCTTTACAAGAAAGGTAATAGAGTATCATATATTTTTTTTCCATTTAAAACTTGGTATTAATAAAAAATGTATTTCATTAAATACAACCAAAAGACATTGATCAAAACAAACAAAATATTGGAATATTTTTCTTCTCAATAACTAAAGCCAATATGCCTGGTACTTTCCAGGTTTCTGAAAGGATTTTCTCACCAGAATTCCATTTCTCCATACATACACAGTAACATAAGGGGTAGAATTTTTGTTTTACAGTCAAGAATAAACACTTCCACTAAAGATGAAACATCATCAGACTATGACTTAAAACATAGTATTAAACAACGAATTACATTCTGTAAATGAAGATTAAACAGTAGCTGATGGAAGCACAGGTGAAGCTGAGAAAGATGGTGCATTTCAGCAACCCAACTCATGGGCCAAGGCAAGTGGCCCATAACCTTCCGAAACACAGGAGCTGGATGCTACCCAGATATCAGTTTCTTTCTGTGTGCCCAAGATGTGACTTCTTTCCTCAAAACCCTCCCACATCTAACCCTCCTTTTCAATTACTTTCATATCAAAATACTTCTGTTTCATAAAGAGAGGATGAAGTTTTGTGAAGTAAATGTTTCTTCTAAAATACCTTCGGAAAATCCTTAATCTTTACTGGACAAGGTAGCTCATAACCTCCTAGTTCATGAGATTACATGCAGAGCATTCATCAGTATGAATCATAGGAGGAACACCAGTCCTCAGCATAGCTGAACTCCCTGTGATTTGTTAAATAAGTAACTGACCAAGAAGCATGACCTAGTGTGCCATGTGCCAGACCCAAAGCCAGGCACCCAAATTCTTATCCACTGATGTCATTTTCCCCCCTGTCAATGCTGGGTACAATGACCCTTCAGAAGACTTTCCTTACCTATAAACTGTTAAATAAGATTGGTAATATTTGTATAGCACTTGGAACAGATTATTTTTCCCTATGGAAGCAGAAAACAATTTTATTCTTTACAATTTTTTCGAAATAATTTGCTCTTGTGTGTAGGTAATGTTACAAAGATCATCACAATATTCCTTTTTCCCTCTTGCCGACTCTCTTTTTTAATTTTGACATTAAAGAGCAGATATTTCATTGTAAGACAAACTATTCAAAAATAATGAGACATCCAATAAAATAAAAAAGGGGAAAATCCCATGTACATACTTGACATCATCGAAGACACTCATCTGCAGCTTCAGGAGATCTGCCACTTCCTTTATTAACTCCAAGCCCTTTTCCACACTCAGGGGGCTGTTGAAAGGGAGCAAGAAAACAGAGCTTAAAAAAATGGAACTCATCAATACTTGAGAGGCTAAAGGTCCCAGAAGAGTTATCACCTTGGCCTCTTTGAGTCTGAAAGCCACCACTAACTGTATTCCTGTCACATAGTGATCGTGATATCAAGGGAATTGGGATCAGGTGCTTCTTCAGGCATGATGAATCACCTGAATTTTCCAGCAATAAGACAAACAATAAGGTGCAAATGGAATTGTTAGGAAGTGTAATGGGCCCATGATGCAGCAACCAGTTCATCTCAGTCCTCAATAAAAAATGTAATAAAGTAAAAGGACAGAAAGAAAGAAAAGGATTGACGAGACAAGGAGGGAAACAAACAATGAAAGTCAAATTGAAGGCTCGGTATCAAATGGACAAGTGAAAAGCATATTTTTAAATTCATTAGATTTTAAAATGAATCTTTGCCCAGTGAAAGGATACAAAATTATTATGGATTTGAAAGTAAACAATGGAGCAAGGCACACAGTCCAGAGGACACTGATTAGATACATAGGATTTAGCTTGGTGTGTGCATACACTGCTGACAGAACCCCCTTTAAATCTTTTTAACCTTTGTCAATGCCACATTTACATTTTTTAATTTAGAAAACAGGTTGCAATCAAGCCTAACACAAGACGACTGCTATCATTTTAAAAAGCACTTATCTAGATGCAAAATTTATATTTGCAAAAATTTCAGGTTATTAGAGTTGGTACAACTCTAAAGATGTATTAAGAACATTCCATCCCTAATATACAGATCATACCTTGCTTAGTTAATAGCATTAAGAAAGTAAAAAGATGCAGAAATTATATAAGTGTCCAGTGAAAACAACAGAGACAACATTCTCAGTCTAAATTGTGATCACAGATTTATTCTCAACATTGTTAAAGCCCCAAAGACCATAAAATTATACCATACAAGTTTATCTAACTTATGCCACAGTAAAGCAGAAACAACTTTGCTGAGATTAACCCAGGGAAAAAAAAGGTTCTGTATTTTATCTTTCAAGGATTTATAAGTAGGAGAAGAAGGTGTCCAAAAAAATCATGTAGTATTAGACACAATCTTTTCAACTGAACTAAGGGAAAAAGATTTTTTTCAAAGCTTTTTTTGAAGGTCATTCTGCCTCACAGGTAAGTTTTTTAATCTAATTTTACATCTAATTTTACATCATGGTAATCACTGCCACCATTTTATTTATTGTCTGCAATGAACACTGGGGGTTTTGGGTTTTGTTTTTGCTTGGTTCTTTTTTTTTTTTTTTTTTTTTTTTTGCACTGGGTTCTGCATGCGCTGCCCTAAGGGCACCTCTATTTAAATAATGGGATATCTCATGTGGATCTTGGTTAGGATGGAATTGCTCAGCCTCCCTCCATGCTGCTAGCCCAAAATGCTCAAGAGACCTCCTGTCACACAACCAGAGGTAGCCCCTCAAGGCACCAGATAAATATAGAGTTTTTCTAGATGTCTAAGACTGAAATATTCTTGTGTGAAAGTAACAAAGGAATCTGATTGATTGTGTAAGGAAAAAAACGTACTATAGATTATACATAAAACTGTTATATTTCAAGGACTGACAGTGGAGAGCAACGTGATTATTCCCATCACTATGAAAGCAGATTGTCATAGTTACTCTGGGGTTTAGGTGTTAATTAAATCTTTTCTCCCAAAGATGTTGGCTTAAATTTTATGGAAATGATTGGTGTCAGCAAGTGGGCTTTTAATGTAATAGCAAGTCTGATGCAGGCAAAGGCTGCTGTGTACATTGGTGCTGCTTTTTTATCAAGGGAGCCTCACTTGTAAAGCTCAACCTCCTGCTCCTGGCTTACCCCTCCCTACTCCCCTGAAAAAGCGTTCACCAGCTTCAAAAACAAGATATGCTGCAACAAGCCAATGCAGCAGCAGTAAATGGGGGGTGTAATCAGAGCATTTGAATGCTACAAACCAGCAATAATGCTGGAGGGGAAATGGGAGAGAAAATGGTGCAGGAAGGCCATTGTTTTGCAAGCCTGAGCATGCAAGAGTAGTCTTAGCAACTCTTGCACAATATCAAACTCAAACGCAGAGGTTCACAAACTCACAAACACTTTGATAGGCTAAGAAATTGTCATTTGTAATAGCACAGAAAAGCTGCAGGACGAGTATTCTTTGGTACCAGTGCTGTTACTGATCCCACAGTCATGTCTGAGGATTCCCATTAGAATTATTACAATCACGGTATTTTCCAATGCAATTTTCCCAACTTCTCAACACTGAGACAATCTAGTACTGTTCATTGCAGTTCTATGACAGCTGTGCTGCAGGAGAGTAGAATATTTAAAACCTTTCTCTAAGAATGCCAGGCCATGATTTTCCACACTCAATTAATGCTTTGCTTTTGTTTAGTGTTTAATTTTGCTCAGTGTTGCATGGTTTGTACAGTGATTGCCTTTAGCTTTGTTTACATGGAGAGAAGCACGCCATTTCCACCAGCACTGTGCTATGCAAACTGACCTTCCTTGCAACAGCACCCTTCACCCACATCAACCATCTGATTTCAGGCTTTTACAAGGAGAATGCAGAAGACAATCTTTCAAATATCACCTATTCTCCTGCCCGTGGCCCTCTCACTCACCCTCAGTGCAGGCATTCAATACTTGTAGAACAGATTATATTTGTGATCTTTCACATACTATGCTTAGTTTTCAGCCTGTTTGGTTCAGTTTCTGTATTAGGGAGTGGGGTTTTTCTCATAAATATGTTTCCTTTTTTGATTGTGAGGGTTCAAGAACTACGGAATTAATTCAACGAGAAGTCTTAGATAAACCAAGAAAGAAAGACAAAAAATAAGTGTTCAGATAAGGAACAAATAGTGAGATACTTCAGATAGAAGTTGTAACAGTAGAAAGAAGACTCTTTAGACAACCCTGACAACTGAACTGTTTTATCAAGGCCAAAGACTGGGAGAAAAGTTCTGGACAGGGCTCAGACCACTTCATCTGAACTGTCAAGATGGTCATTTCAGTTCCCAGTAGCGGAACTGGGAACTCCTTTGGTGCTGAGCTTTGCTGGCACTCTGAGCAGCACAGCACAGAGTCCCTGGGCTGTGGCCCCTCACATTCCAGCACCAACACAGGGCCAACTCATATGCTTTTTCTTCCAGGAGTCTGTGATAAGGCATTTCAGTACACCAGTAGCAGTGAATCCTTAAAAGAGAAATCACAGTTTACATAGGCCTCAGAGATATAAAACATGAGCTGGAAAAAAAAAACGCAGCAAAAGGCCCTCCCATGGATGCTATTTATGTTTTCCAAATTCTCTTGAGGCTGGCTAACCCTTTCTATGTCAAAGAAAACTAATGGTTTCTGCAGTGCATTTAAGAGCCCTGCTTGATGGGCACTAGAACAGGCTCCCCAGGGAAGTGGTCACAGCACTCTCAGCAGAGTTCAAGAAGTGTTTGGACAATACATTTGGGCACATGGTGTGATTTTTGGGGTGTTCTGTGCAGGGGCAGGAGATGGACTTCAGTGATCCCTATGGGTTCCTTCCCACTCAGGATATTCTATGATTCTATGATTTTACCACTGCTTTGTTTGATTGCCTTGAAGGTTTCTGATCACCTTTGATCTAGATTTTGGCCTTAGGAAGAGTCAGCTGCTGGACAGCAGAGCACATTTTGCAGATGTTATAGATGTTGACAGCTGAGATCCTGAGACAGTGCTTACTTTGGGTTTCCTACCTTTGCTCTCATTCCATTTGCTGTAGATTGCTCTTTTGCACCTTCTTTCAAGTAACTGTAATAATAGCAGCTAAAAGAAAATGTGATACTTCTCCCTGTTTAAAATAATTCTTTTGAGGTCCTTTTAAGGTTTCCATCTCCAGTTCTCTTGGAAGATGAAAAGAGAATCAGAAAGTACATAAAATTCATGTATAATGAACTTCCTTCCTTTGCTTTATCTTCTAATGCCATCTCTATCTGTGAGTGCTACCCTAATTACTATTTTTTTAGTTGACAGATTCAGACCCTACTGAACCAGTAGCAGAACTCTGTCTCACTCAGATGCCAATCTTTATCTCATATTATTGGTAGAATATACTTTGACACATTAATGACAATGAATAAATAAATGGGGAATGAAATATAAGTACCTCCTCTGGGATTTATAAAGATAGATATAGTTTTAAAGTCTGTCAGAGTGTCATCTGCAAAATATTTCACTACTGCTTTTGTTTGATCTCATTTTTCAGGGTATGGTTCTTGCACTGTTATATCTCCTAGAGAATATGGCTTATATCCCTGCTAATAACAGCCAATATTATATGGTAGTACTATACTATCCCTTCTGATGAAATGACTCCGCAGCTCAGTACAAGACTCTGATGTCATGATTTAACATCATGGCATAACCATGAAAACTTCTGTATCCAGTTTAATCATGTCAAAAATAAATCATCCAGTTCAGATCTACTTGTTTGACCTAAAATAATCCTGAGCCAATCAGCTCCCTATAACTTCATCAGTTTTGTCTAACACACAAAAAATACCCAAAAATCAAGAAAGGCAGGACCTATGCCATAAAAGCTGTTTTATTTAGAGGCAAATCTGAAATGAAAGCACAGGAGTAAGTATCTCTTAACTTTAATGTGAGCTGTTGAGCACTTCTGAAAATTAGTGCAATCCATTTAAATGCTCAGGAGTGGATTTGGAAGCCCAACTTTATGTAATTGTCAAAGTGTTTCCACAAAGTGTACTGGACATTGAATACAAGAAAATTAGATTGTCTGGTGAAAATAAGATTTTGTATCTTCCAATGTCTAGGTCCCTCCCAGTGAGGAAGCTGAAAACAGAAATATTTTAAGGAACAATCCACTTACAGAAGTAATTTAAATAATAGAGCACTGAATAATAATCTTCCTCTGCTACTGGCTATTAAGATTTAACTTTTCAATTCATAAGAAAAATGCAGTGATGAGAAGTCATTTCTAAAATCTGCTCCCAGAAAGTTGGCATAACTTAGAACAATCCCATTAAGTGAATTTCTCCTTAGCTCCTGCTACAAAACATGCAGTAATGCTAGCCATTTTTTTAAATCTGTCTATACAATCCCACTATCTTCAGTGGTTTTATACACAAGTGAGAGAATATCTGTAGCTGAACAAATTATTAATGAGGAACATAATATGTCTTCATCTGGGAGAGGTCTATGAAGTTACCCTGGTCAAGACATCTTCCTGACCCCCAATTCCACACTCCATCGAATGAAGGCAATAACCCCAACTTTCCTTGTCAGGTGCCTGGTACTGTTATATAAGAGACTGTTCTTATTTGATTTGCATCCATTCTGGATCTAAGACAAGAAAGACCAGCACTATTGGCTCTATATATCACTCCCTACTAAATATGGAGATGTTGTAGTAGCAAATACTATGCAGCCTGAAAATTAACTTCTAGTAAAAACTTTGCTCATTCCCCTATCAAAAATTTTGTTCCGAACTATCGTAGCACAGGGGCTCTGACTGGTTTTAGAGCACATCTTTCTGATTTTAGAGCATATTTGGAGCACCCTGATCCAGGTGAAGTTAACTCCTGCCTCACTGGTGACTTAGGAGTCTTGCTAAAGGCCTGCTGTGGGCAAATAGAGTAGGAGGCCACAAAGTCTTATGCACCAGACTTGCTTCATGAACGGCCAGTTAGACCACTTCAACACAAGAGTAGTGCTGAATATTGGATGCGGATCTCCAGACCAGTTCAGCTTCATGCTACAGTCATCTGAACAATATTACAAATGGATTCCACGTTTTCAAGAAATTCCCAGGATAAACTACAAATCTGATGAGTGAGAACAAACATTTTGAATAATGGCCTATTTTTTGACCTGGACCTAATGATTTATGCATTCAAGGCTCAAAGTTTCCCCTTCTGGTTAAAGAACAAAAAGGAAACATGTAAATGGAGGCACAGGGGGAGTTCTGTGGGGAGCGACACTGGCAGCATGGCCAGCTCTGCATGCTGAGCTAAATGGAGCTCAAACTCTAATATGAGCCAGTGGGCAATGTCAAAGGGAACAACAGGAAAAACAGAAGTAAACAATGATGAAAACTATATGTTCTGTATTTCCCAACATGCCTGTCAAAACAATCCCATAAATTGAACCATTTTGGTAGCAAGAAATCTGATGCAGTTATACAGATGGCTTGATTGCTGGTGTTTGCCAAGCCTGCTCTCAGCCCAAGGAGAACAACATGCAGTTCAATGTTATGCTGAGGTTATGTCAGTCTCACAAGCAGTTTCTCTCACTTGCTTTTCCTCCTCCCAATTGCCAAGTGCCTTTGGTAACCCACTTACTGAACTCTGAAATGCTCCCTTAGTGCCATCATTCAAATTATGTATTGTCTTTACTAGACTGTACCTAGTGCCCTTCCAATACTCTGTTTAGCAATTGTAATGCAGCACTATAATGGACATCCAGTCAGCCCTGTCAGATTAGTTCAATTGAATCATTTTCTGCAAAAATGAAGAATAATATACAGTACAGAAATGGGCCTGACATTGGGAATTGCACTCTTTAAACCTAAATGTCAGTCTAATCCCCAGTAAAATCTTAAGTAAGGTAGGGTTCAATCCACCTAGAATTTGCTTAGATCAGAACCCACGCAATGAAGGCCCGTTTGCCCATTTTCAAGAGTGATGAGCACTACAATAAAATTGCAAGGCATTTCTCTGCAGAATGAAAGTTGCCTGAATGCTTAACTACAGTATCCTCCCAGCAGTATCAGTAAGTGTATTTTCTGGGGAGGAAAATACCACTCACACCCAGCCTCTTTTGCTGTCCAAACTCAAGCACAGTGGCATCACCACTCTGTTTATCTCCCCTGGAGAATGTTCAAAAGTTTGGCTACACTTGAGCTCAGCTTGAATAGTATTTAATACACATCTAAATCAGAGAATGATGCTTAAACACAGCATCCACAACTTTTGGGGAGGAGACATTATATTCAGACTTATGTTTAGTTTAAAACCACTCTCAATGCACACACACTCAAAAAACTAAGTTTGCACCAGCAGTCTTCCTTACTCCTGAGTGCTGCAAGTTAAAAGTCAGGTTCTCTTCTGTGCATTATTTATCTTTCTTTGTTGCTTTTAGGCCTGAAGATGAATCACTGGGCCATCAAGAGGATGATGGGCAGTGTTCTCTCTCATGTCTGGTACATAGAGCACTCTTTCAGGATGTGGGAGTTAAAACTACTCAGACCAACTTCAGTAAGGTCTCTTCCATCTCCTGCTTCACTTTCCAAGCCCCACAGTAATAAGCAGGAGACAGACAGAAGATCCTAGACACAGTGCCTGTCAGAGAGCACTAGACACACTGGATCCCCGAACATCCTACTTGTTTGGCATGTCTCAGTGAAACAGGGAGATGCTTTGCAGCCTGGGCTGTCTTCTGAAGTCTTCAAAGGTCCCTTCTAATCAGTGGAGGAAAGAAGGTGTCTAACCTCTGTGTGTGGGTCACCTGTCTCTCAAGGAGCTCAGTGATGTGAAATGAAGTGGATGATATCCTTGGGGAACCTGTGCAGCATCCAAAATGCCTAAATGAGGCACTCTGGCTTTCACTCTAAATTCTGAAATAACCACATTTCAGCTTTACACCTAAAAATGTGCCTTAAAGGGAAAAGATATTAAACACATGGGTAACAAGACACATATCCAAAGCTCTTGAAAACAGAACCTGAACAGATGAAACCTGTTGAAGAATTTAATTTCAGTAATCAACTTTTATTAAACAATGGGAGCTACACACAGATTATGCCCTGCAGGCCATAGTGTTGGGTTAGAATTGTAAGATTCTTTTTCATTTGGTTCCCTATCCTACAGATTCACATGTTGGCAAAAAAAAAAAAAGTCTACCACAAGACCTGCCTGGATGGGTTCACCAAAGATCCATGGCTTCTTGTGGTGGTACTTTACTTTAGGAGCTAATCTGAGTTTTGATCTGAAAAACATCATTTTGTTGGTCCTGCCTGCCACTATATTTATTCCAAGTGTTTGTATTTAAGATTTTTTAACAGTCATTCTCTTTGTGGACACAAATAGAAACTTCTTTTACAGTGAAGATTTTTTTTTCAGTACTGATCTGAGAACTGTAATTCTTTTTTTTCCCTCTAGTCTTTTTAAATACTGAATTTTAAGAAAGATTAATTCCATAGTTTCAAATAATTATTTATGGAAGTTCCACCTGGCCATCTCTCAGGAATATCTTTGTTTTGATTGACATAAAATCAGCTTCCTGTCACTAGCAGAGCAACAGTCTATAACAGTATCACTTTCTTAGTATGCAGCACAGTCTCCTTAGTACTGAACATAAAAAGCTAAACCTAAAAAAAGAAAAATCAAAGTTCAGAAATATGAGTCTGGAATACCATATGGAATGCATTAGAGAGTCAAATAAGGAGTCTGTCTTTAGGATGAATAATGTTGAGGATTAGTTTTCTCTGGCTGCTAACACCATTTGGCAGCAGTATGGACATTGACTGGTGCAGGCAAAATCCCTGCTGGCAGGAAGCTGGGAGGAGCAGCCTGGCCAGCTCCAGCCAAGCTGCCATCCTCCCTCCATGCCTGGAAAAAGAGCAGGAATGTCTGTCACAGGGCTCAAGCTAAGTGACGAGACTCTGAGGTGTGTGCAGGTGTTTCAGAGCTTCTGTAAAATAACTTAGAGATGTGCTGGGAGCTGCCTATTTGCTTATTACTTGCTCTAATGAATACAAAATATTAAATCCAGTAGAGGGGGACTATTGGAACAGGTGACAGTGGCTACAGCATTTTTAACCATCCACCTTAATGGGCCAGTGTCAGGCTTGGTTTCTTTCCCATCCTATCTCCTCTCTCAGCGCACTGGTTGGCAAGGAGAAGCGGAGGAGCTGGAATGCCAGGACTTGGGCATTGCCTCTCCATGGGCAAGGGGCTGGTGAACACCAGCTATGAGTGCTTTGCCTGCTAAAAGCAGTCAAGAGAAAAGGATAAAGAGCAGGAAAGTAATTTTCACTTTCTGCTGCTGGGATCAAGGAGTGAGAAGAGCAATGCTGAAGGAAACAGATTCCCAGCAGTACATGCTAACCCCAGACCCTGAGTCAGTCCTCAGCAGCAGCCACCAGCACAAGACTGGAGGTTATTTTAGACCTCCTTGGACATTCTACTGCTTGATTTTCTAAAACTAGCACTAAATACAATATAGCCCTTAGATAAGTGCTAAGAAATAATGTCCAAGATAATTCTGGAAAAATTCTGAGGGAGGGCAAGAGAAGTGGTCAGCTGGGATCTCCCTCTCTAAGGACCACCTAAGGATCCATCTGTCCTGGGAAAAACAATGCTTTGACAAACAAAAAACATTAGTTCTCTTCTTTTTTTTTTCTTTTTTTACTTGGACACTGTTGTGTTTATGCTGCTAATAATCAAGAAAGACAGAGGAAAAGACATTAAAAGAGTTATTCGGTAACAGTATTCAAAAAATAGTATTTCCAAAATTACCTGAGGGAAAACTTGAAAGATGAAGGGGTGTCTATGAAATTGCCATTATTCAGGCAATTGCCTAAAACCCAGACAAAAAGTACCAAAACACACATATTCTATCCCAGGAGTGCTAGGAACACCTGACCAAATAAATGAGAATATTATACATGAGAAAAACAATATAACTGATTCATCCTCTGGCTCCAGAGGTCATGAATGGCTCTGTGTTTTCCTTACATGAATCTCATGAAACACATGAACCTTGTGTTTACTAATAATATCAGCCAAGCGCTTTCCATGTGCCACACGTGCACTATAGCCTAGGCCAAGAACAGACAGACACCAGAAGTGAGTTCCTCTTGCCTTATACCCTGCAGCAAGCGTATTCCTTCCGAAATATAATAATATTATGGTTATAATTCTACAAACAATTAGTTAATGTGATTATGTATATGCTTAACAATTAGAAAAATCTCTCTTCTAAAAAAAAAAAATCTCCTCCTGAACTCTTGACCTCAGTGATAGGCATTAGACTAGTTTGTGTTTTAGGAATGTTGGGAAATTGGCCACTGCCTTCAGGATTTGCATGCTTTCTTTTAAATTTTCAAGTCTGAAAATATGTGCCACCATATGAAGGGCAGGATTCATGTATACAGATATTGCAAATCTTTTTTTCAAATTTTCCACAGCCTCAGAGCACAGACTACGAGGAGTTCAAAGAATACCGTTTCTTTTTTCTTTTTTCTTTTCCCCAAAAGTACTATTTTTGTTAATGTCTATTATTCTGTCACACTTATTCTAGCTGAATTTCATCTTCCATTGTACTCCTTAATCCCTCAATGTATTTAAATCCATCTGGAATTTTTCTAAATCCTCCATAGTTCTTCCTAACAGAGACAATTTGCCGATGGGGTACCACTAATCTCTCTACACACTGAGGAGCAGCAGTTCATGATAAATCTTTCTCTCCTATCTCATAACCAGCTCTTAATCCGCAGTGACACCCTGCCCCTTACTCTGTGACTCACTCTCCTTAAAGTCAGTATGAAGAGCATACCATTTATCTCCTGTTGATTTGAAGGGTAGGTACAACTTGTGGTTTTGCAGTGACAGCAGCTTTTCTCCCAGGAGAGTCTGATGCATCTCAGCAAAAGGTGCTGCGGACCTGAGGGTCTTCCAAGTGTGGTGCTGCCACAAAGAAGAGAGGGTCCCTGGCACTGCCTCCTGGGGGCCCAGGCTCAGTGGCCCTCAGATATAAATAGCCAGGACTTAAAATGTGTAGCTTAAAGTAGTAGCTTATCATCGATACGGTCTCAGAGTCAGGATCACAGCACTTCTTCATCTCAGAGAAGCTGTAAACAATACTAGGAAAGCTTTTATTTTAAGGACATGGTTTAATTCTTCTGGATTTCTCTATTTTTTTCTTTTTAAATTTTTTTTCTGCTAAGATTAGTAAATATTTTAACAAGCAACATAATGGGAAACTCAGCTACTGATGTATGAAATAGATTGATGTGAAACTCACCGTGTGCAAATTTCAGTAGTAACTGAGGTATGGGAGAGCTGCTTGGTACTGCAATAAACAAATACAGCTTTACCAAGGTTCCACCACAGATTTTCACTCCTCTCTTCCCACTGACTCCTGTCTCCTGGGAATTTGCTTCATGGCACTTTTTAGCACACCAACACCACTGTTCTGTGATGTGAAAAGTCATTTACCAAGCCTGGCTCATGTAGCTGCTACTGCCAGCATCTGAGCCACACACCTCAAAATCCAAAGGAAAAATGCTGCATGTGCCTGAGGAGGGAATAAATGGAGAATTTTGTCATTTATCCCTCCCCCATGGATGGGGCGAGTGCTCCTGCCACCCCAGTAGCACACAGCCTGTCAGAGAAGACACGGCGTGAATCTGACATTCTCATCAGGTTCGCAACCACCAAAAAAAATAGTATAAAACTATTGAATCTAGCCTTCTTCAACTCCTACTCCTCTTTTTCTAGACACAAAGGAAGTCTCAGCCCTCACAAGAACAATACATATTATCCATACAATGGAGAAGAAACTGAGACATTAGAAGGGTTTGCAGGTCATAGAGGAGGTAAGTGCCATGGCAAGGACTACTGGGAACATTTTTAATACCAAATTTATAGTGTTGCCATTAAATTCTTTCTGAGCCTACCAAGCCTTAAAAAAAAAAACATTTAGACACTGCAATTGTATTTATTTCTCTTGTCTGGAAGTGCCCCTGAGAGTAACTCATCTGATAATCTGTAATGACAGTCCTGGGCACTGATGCTTTAAGTCCATGGTGTTAGAACAGCCTGTCTTGTCTGTCTGAGTCTGAGTCTTTTTTCTGTGCTTCAGTGTAGCTTCATGCATCTTGAAGCACACATCTCCAGCAAAGACTTTGTGAAGGACTGTATTTCATGGATTTATTTTGGTTTGAACACAGTCTGTGTCTTACATTAAGTTAAATAATGATTAATTTTGTAAATGGTTCACATTTATCCAGAATTCGTGAGAGCAACCAAATAACTTCCAAGCACAGAGCTATTCACTGGATAGTTTGAGAGCTGCCTGACTTCACAGCACTGTTATTGTAATCATTTTAAGGACACTGCAATTTTATTGCATTGGGCTGCACTTTCATTTTTCCATGCTTGTTTCCTCAAAGGCTTTATTAGCCATAAAGCCTTTTTAAGCTTACTTCTGTTTTGACAGCTCAGCAAATCCCCACTTTCCGTAATTTTTTCCCTCTTTTCCCACCACCAGTAAGTGTGAATCTAAACCTCTTAATACAGAGAGATTCAAGTCCAGACCAATTTGTAACACAAATGACACTTGCTAAAAATCAATGGCAGTGGCTGGGCTATGAAGGTCAGAGGAGATAACAGCATCCTGGAAACAGGAGAGTGAGAGAGAAGTTGAGAAGGATCAACTCTCTGGAGTTATAATCAAAGTGTGACACTGTGCCAGCCTGTGCTTGCATTACTTCAAACATTCAGTACCTCCAGCTGTGTTAATAGTAACAAATTCATACAGATGCTTTGTCGCCTGCAGAAGCACAGAAATAATGGCAATAATCTGTGCCATGATTGTGTTGCCCTCCCTTCTGAGGCTGAAATGGACCCCACCAAAGTACTCCCTAATGCATTTTGAGCTGAATGCCGGAAACAGCTACAGGGTTCATGGACCCTGAATCTCTGATGCAAAAAATGCCTTGAAAATGCAAACCTGTTCTTTCATATCAAAGTACTTCTTCATACAAGTAATTAGAAAATGAGATTGAGGACAAATGATGATGCACATTTTAATGCACTTCTGACATTTCATTCTTTCCCGTCCTTCATATCTTCCATCTTCCTTCAAGGCAGCATAAAGCCCAGACCAATGTATAATGTAAAATGACAAAGAATATCCAACAATACAGTGTTTAAAAAAAGGAGTTGAAGAAACACAAATACTAATTCATAGAGGGACCAGAGCATCCCCGCTATGAAGACAGACTGAGAAGGTTGGGATTGTCCAGGCTGGAGAAGGCTTCTGCAGTCTGAAGGGGGCCTACAGGGAAATCAGAGGGGGGCTCTTCATCAGGAACTGTAGTGACAGGACAAGGGGGAGTGGCTTCAAACTGAAAGAGAGTAGGTTTAGGTTAGATGTTAGGAGGAGGTTCTTGACTGAGATGCTGGCACAGGTTGCCCAGAGAAGCTCTGTTCAAATTTATTCACTGATTTTCTACTTGTGAAATTGCTTAATTCTAATTTTTAGTGGTCAAGTATTTCCATTTTGTACACATAATGTGAGCTAAGAAATTAAAAAAAAAAAAAAAGGCATGAAAATTAAATGATGGGATTTTTATATCTGAGCTTCCCAGGATTGGGCAGAACAGCACTGATGAAAAAGTACTGTCAGATAATAGACTGCATTATGATTCAGTATGCTGCATACCAGGAATCCTGATCTTTGGCTTTCTTGCTCTCACTCATTTCAAAACTTTAAAATTCATTACTGTTTCATAATGACCTGAATGGTAATTACCCGAAAAGCACTGTGATATCCTAGCAGTACTGACCATATGGTATGGTGAGATATTGCAGCATCTCAGGGTTTTAGTGACTCCCACTGTTTATAAAAACAAAGCACAGCCCCATCCTTAGTTTGGGCACATTTAATGCGCAGCTCTACAGCCTGGAGTCAGCACAGTGACCTGAACCTGCTCAATGAGAGGTTGTGGAGTACCTGCACCAGCTGCTCTTCCAACGACCTGGCGTGTGAGACCCAAACATAGGATGGCAAAGCAGCACAGAGGCATGGAAAGAGGAATGGGAGTGCCTGGGAATGTCTGGTCTGGGAAACTAGGCCAGTAGTCATTCCTGTTCAGCTATGTGGAGTAAAAGAGATCTGAGGGAGTCCTTGTGGTGCTACTGAGGACTCCAGGCACACTCACAGATTTGCCCATTGCATCAGGACCAGAGTGAATCCTTGCCATTACTGTCATTAATGCAGCAGATTGGCTGGTCACCAGCTACATCACCTAGAAAATTTTCTATGTTCCTCTAGAGGTAAAAATGCAGAGCTGGTCCCAAAAGAGAGGAAAACATCTGGGAAAGCAAAGCCCTTTGAGGAGGGGAACATGGACACTGTGAAAGACTCTTCTCTTGTAAAGTGATCTACATCAGCAGGTGAGAATCGTTCTCTCACAATGTATTTCAACAGATTTTGAAAGCACAAAAGCTAAGGGCAGCTGAAGTAGAACAGATTATCATATTATCTCTGCACATATAACAGATAATAAAAATATACAAAGATGAACACTCACATCAAAAATAAAAGGCAGTATTTATTGCTCTCTGTGACAAAGCCACATTAACTACTGTTTTTCTGTTATTTTCTTGTGGATGAATAGGAAGCATGAAGTATCATTTTCCTATGGGAATATATAATATCAAAATTGAGGCAGTGAAGCAGTAATATGGGGGATATGATCTCTGTCACTTTCTAAGTATCACAAGAAAACTGAAGAATTATAGATGGAAAGAAGATTTTATGTCTAGAAAACTCTAGGGATCATGAATAATTTTGTGTGAAGAGCTGGCAACAGAAAATTCTAGAATTATGCCTCTCTACAAATTCTGGTGCTGAAACACAAAGACCAAATTGTGCCTACTGGGTAATTTCACAGGAAAGGATTTTCCACGTGTATTATTCAGATAGGGGGTCAAGCTGTGTTGTCACAAGCAAAACCTTTGGCTTTAAAATCAGTGATGGACATTTACTGAACTTATTTATATAAGGGAAGAGTTATACAAGGGAAGTAAAAAATCAGAGATAAAAATTTTACATTTAACTTCTTTTCTAATGTCAGCAATCCTGTCCTTTGGTGATTTTAACAGACTTCAGTAGCAACAGATTTTCTGGTTTATGTGTGTTTATAATTTCTCTTAGTTTTTAAATCTAGCTGTAGAAATTAAGTGAAGAATATGCACAAATCCCTTTCCCTTGATAAAGTGCACTTGTAAGTAGAATAATGATTTCAAAAAGGACAGTGAGATATTCAGAGAAGGTCAAATCAGTGTTTCTTTTTGAATATATGTATTAAAAGACAAGAACATTCTGTTATTATTTTCGACAAAGAGCTGAAAATCCTCATGGAATATAAATGCTCAGTTTCTAAGAAACACCAAAATCTTCTAATAACTAAGAATGATAAAACTTATCGGCCCTGTTTCATTGCTGTAGGTATTGCGATTCATTTGTCCTATTTATTTTAAATTTAATTTTTAAATGCAATTAAAATGTTTCCACCTGGTAGGGAAAAAAATAATGAAGATCATAAAAATACAATTCTTTAATGACCTGCCAAGGAAAACAGAAAACTTGAGGAATAAACCAAGACTTCTGCACAACCCAGCTTCAGGGTCCTAACCCAAATGCCATCCTGAGGAAAGTAATCATTATATGCAAAGTAGTATCATTTATCACATTTGTAAAGGTGGAGAAACAATATCAAGCACTTGCAATTAACCCAACCCTTCAGCATGCTTAATGGGTCAGACTAATCATATTCCATAGCAATTTTACACTATGAACACAGGATCTGCTTTTTCCCAGCACCTGAGCAGAATAGCAGCTACCTCCAATGAAAGGCAGAGCCATGCACGGAGGATCCAGCTCGGTTAACGTGTTGTGAACAGATTTACAGCCTATACAATTTTACATAGACAGTCTGGAATTGAGAGCTAACATATGACAAAACATGAACTATCCAGGAACTGCCTAATACAGCAATGCCAGAAGTTGCCTCACAAGCTAAGAGAGCTGCCATGGGCTGTCTGTGATCTAGTATTTGTAAGAAAAGCTTCAAGCACAAGCCTTCTGAAAAATCATAAAACAGGACAGGTTGCTTTGCATTAGGTGTCCAAGCATGGCTTCAGGCAAGCATGACTTGATTTTGAAGCTTGAAGGACTGTGATAAGCACTGGAAAGAGATGAACTTTCAAACTAGGATTCAACTAGGATTTTTCTTACTGCATTTAAGTCTATCTACTCAGTCTCATATTTGAGAAATTGAATGCCAGCTTGGCTATTTAAACTGCTGAGCAGCAGCTTACATTTAGATTTACTGGAGGTGGTAAGAACTATATATTCTGGAAAGTCAGGCTTTGGGTTTCCTCATGAGACACTCAGGAGACTAAACACTATGTAAATGTTTTGATTGTGGCATCTAGGCCCTCATTTTAGAGAAAATACTGCCAAACAAATGGGAGCATTGGCATGCTTTTAAACACAAAAAAAAAAAAGTTTCCCAAATGCGAAGAACTAGAATTTCAGAAACTAGAAAGAGTCCGAAGGCAAAACTTCTCTGATTTGAGAGCTCACACTGATGTATCAAAACTATAACAGAAAGGTATTTTATAACTATGGTAAAAGTAGAATACAAATAAAAATAACATCCTGTAGATTACTTTATAAAAATACGATTACTTTAGAATTTCAGAGTTAAAATTAATGAAACAGTTCAAAGCAATTACACTGAGAAAGAAAAAAATCTTATACAAGTACTCCAGTGGTAGAATAGCAATTTTCTGAAAGAGAGTAAACAAAGTAAATCACCAATTTGATTGGTTTCTCAGAATAATAAACTGCTGAAGCAGCACAGTGGAGGGTTTGCTGGACAATTTTCTACATTGAAACTGTCAATTCATTCCAAACCTTAGCACTGATGGATAATATGGATTGGTATGGATTGCAATGTGCAACCATCTGAAAGGTCACTTGACAAACACAGCAGGAGTGACCTACTGTTCCTGCCGTTGACAATCAGACTGCCATTTTGACAAATCTGTAAAGTATCACAAATCTCTCCTTCAACTATTAGATGGAAATGTTTATCTTTGGTTTGTGGCACAATTAAATGCTGGCATCTTAGATTTCATGGACTTCATTGCAGCAGTGTTAACACCTCCTTGAATCATACTTGCAAAACCTCAGAAGCTAATAGGGAACTGGTCTCCCTGTAAATGTCAGCTATAGCACCAACTAGAATCATAGGATCATAGAATTATTTAGCTTGGAAAAGACTTCTAAGATCATTGAGTCCAACTGTTAGCCCAGCACTGCCAAGTCCACCACTAAATCATGTTCCTAAGTGACACACATACACACCTTTTAAATACCTCCAGGGATGGTGACTTCCCAGGGCAGCCTGTTCCAATGCTTGACAACCTTTTCTGTGAAGTTTGTCCTAATATGCAATTTGAACATGACCTGGTGCAAGTTGAGGCTTTTCCCTCTGAAGAGCCTCCCTGCCCTCCAGAAGACCTACACTCCCTCCTAACTTGGTTTCCACCTGAAAACTGACTGAGGACACACTTGATCCCTTCATCCAGATCATCAATAAAGATATTAAACAGAACTGGCCTCAGTATTGAGCCCTGTGGAATGCACTTGTGACCACCCAGAGTTACAACCATGGATGTAACTCCATTCCCCACCACCCTCTGGGCTTGAACATCCAGCCAGTTCAGTGAACAGAGCACCAGTCCAAGCCATGAGCAGCCAGACTCTGAGGGAGAATGCTGTAGGAAATGGTGCCAAAGGCTTTACTAAAGTCTGCATAGACACATCCACAGCCTTTCTCTCACCCACTAAGTGTGTCACGCTGTCAACAGAAGGAGATCAGGTTGGTCAAGCAGGACCTGACTTTCACAAACCCATGCTGGCTGAGCCTGGTCCCCTGGTTGTCCTGTACATGCAGGATGATGGCACTAAAGATGATCAGCTCCATGACCTTCCCAGGCACCAAGATCAGGCTGACAGGCCTGTAGTTCTCTAGATCCTCCTTTCCATCCTTCTAGTGCATGGGGTTACATTTGCTGACCTCCAGCCCCCAGGGACCTCCCTGGTTAGCCAGGACTGCCAGTAAATGATACAAAGAGGTTCTGTGAGCACTTCTGCCAGCTCCCTCAGAACACTTGGGTGGATCCCTTCCAGCCACAGAGGATTATGTGTGTCTAAGAGATGTAGCAGTTTGCTGACCATTTCCTCTTGGATTATGGGGGCTTCATTCTGCTCCCCATTCCCGTCTTCCAGCACAGGGGGCTGGGTACCTGGAGAACAACCAGCCTTACTATTAAAGGCTGAGGCAAAGAAGGCATTTAGTACCTCAGTCTTCTTCTCATCCTTTGCCCTATGTTTTCGCCCACATCCAGTAAAAGATGGAACTTCTGTCTCTTTAGCTATCTAAGAGCATCTTGTCCACAGTTATTAAAGTTGCAATAATCCAGTATATAAGAAAAGTACTTGTTGTTTTTCTGGTATTAAAAATGGTAAGGTAGATTATATTCGCGTATATGGATTCCTCTAGAACCAAGAATCTTTGGACAAATGATCTTCTTCAGCAAGTTTCATAGAATAATAATAGACATAATTCAGGGAAAACCCATCAGTGAGAGACTATTAGGAAGAAAACTCGGTAAGATGATACAGTGAAGAATCTCCAGGTTGGAGATTCAGAACGTCTTCCATTTCACAGAGCTCTGACAGTTCTAAGCTTTACAGCATTTATGAGCCAAATAAGTCTGGATAGTCAAAGGAGATGGTGTCATTAAGATACTCTGGAATAAATGAGTTCTTCAGACTGATGTGAGTTAAAAGAGCTGGGGGAAGTAGGAAAGTAGTGCTGAGCTGGGGAAAAACCATCTTCTACTGCTTCACATAGCATTCCTAGGCAGGAAGAAAGAGGAGCAGTTAAAGGGTATTCCATCAATTTCTGGTCTGTTTCTAGTATGCAGCCACATGCACTTCAATGCAACACAGTATAGTAAAAACAAGAATCCTTCACAATCCCATTGCCTTCAATCCCATTAATAAGTTTAAGACAGTCAAAAGAATCAATACATGCTAAAGAAATTTCTGTCTCAGTTTCTCTGTGATGCTGGGCAGTGATTTGTAAGCTCATCCTAGAAATTCCCAATTTCTCACAGAAGAGGAGTCAGGATCGCTAATCAAATATAACATTGTTCTACAGAGGGAAGAAGGATGTAAAAGTGCCTACATGGTTTTAAAATCCCAAATGTTCCTTTAATGAACTTTGTATCATTAGGGGGCTCAAGCTGTCTTTTTGAAGGTATAGTATTAAATGTCAAATTCATTAGTGGCATGACCAGAAATCATTAGGTCTTTCTTTCTAAACTAGCTGTATATGTGATGTTTGGATTCCTATATGTGTTATTTTCAGATCAAAATGAAACCACAGAGAAAACACTGTGCTTTATTATTGTGTGTCGTTTTTTGTGAAAGAATGATTCAGGCATTGATATTTAGACTACTTTCAAGTCAAATATTTAAAGCTCGCATCCTAACCATAAGCACACTTACTGACATATTGGAAGGTCACTAGAACATGAGAAGATAGAGAGAGGTCTAAGCAAAAGACCTACAAATTTAATGTCTCTCGCAAGGGAGAAAAGGCAACTGTAAGAAAACTGAACTGTTTGCTTGTATTTTCATCAAAGTACTGAACAGGTTCCAAACAGTTTCAGATGTATTAAAAATCAGGCCTGTGGCATTTTCCTCTTGTACATTCATATTTCATCAGGTGCAATGACTTTATCTTTTCCCCAGTTAAAAATGCCATTCAAATTGGCTGCTGTACTTACTCTTTCACTGTCACAATATAGCCGTATTCTTTCTCCTCAGAAGACTTCACTTCAAGTTGTAAGCCTTGTCCTGTGTTTTTCTGAGGCTTTTCATAGGAGTTTCCATCCTGCATTAAAGCATTCTTAATCCAGTAGCTGGTCTGGCTCAGGTCTTTGGAGTCAGATCCACTGCTCTTTGCAGTTGTCAGTTCCCGTGAGAAAGTCTCACTTTTTACGTTTTCCACACCAGCATTTGTTTCTTCTGAGGAAGAAGAGTCAGTTTCTTCAGATTTCTTGGTTTCTGTTTTTGTAGATTCTTCAGGAATAAGGGTTTTATGCATATTTTCAGGTAATGCATTCTCATTCAAGAATCTAATTAGTTTTGCGGTGTTCTCCTGTATTAAAAGAATAATATTATTTTTAAAACTAAGCACAGGAAGTTGTACTCACCAAACCTGGATATAATTTTTCAAACTCTTATTGATATGGAGTCTACTCATACAACTGTTACATGGTCATTTTCTTAATTTCTATAAGTTGCTAGACTGTTAAGAACAGGATGTTTATTCAGTAATAATAAAAGAGCATTAAATTATGCCACCACATTTTTCCAATCCTTTCCATGTGTCTGTGTGTTTAAATATTGATGAAAATAAAACTTTGTTATCAGGTAAGTTAATGAAAAGGAGAAAAAATATAAATGTCCATCAATACGCCTAAGCCCGGGCCTGGAAACTTGCATTCCTCTTGGGTCTCAAAGTTATAACACAGGAAAGGGAACAGGAAATATGACCAATTCTATTTCCCTTCTTCATCTCTAGAAATGGTGACAAATTGTATGCGCGTGATCAACAAGCTAAACACATGATCACAGAACACAAAAATCTGTCTAATAAATCAAAACAATAAGCAAATGAGCCAAAGTCCAAACAGGTATCTGGAAAAACTCATTAGCTGGTTTCATTACATAACTTTATTTCAGCCAAGAATTTGGGAGGAAATGATGGCTAATGGGCACTTTGTGCTCCGTGTCACAATAAATTTTATTCAAATACCCCCTATTCAAATGGTCACTAAGAAATCTATACATGGGATCCTCTGTAAGTCTATTGTGACTACAGCACTTCATTCCTTGAAGATTTTCATGTAGGTGTTTAAAGCTCCTGCCGCATTGTCCATGTTTGTGTTTTCCTTGCTTGGTAGAAGGGCTGAAGAGATTCTACTGTGAACACAAGAGGATTTGCCTGTCTATGAGTCTTGCAGTATTAGCTTTTGATAGAGTATATAGTAGGAGAAGTTTCACACAGTTTTTAAAAATGTTCCTTTGACATTTTTCTGCTCCACGAAACCAAGAAAAAGAAAGATGAATATACCTCAAAAATGGCTAAATATTGGACAGCAGTCCATAGGATATGATTCAAAGCTCAGAAAGAATATTGTATAAGTAATCTGGATTAAAATGCTAATTTTGATGTTACTAGCTAGGATACGAAATGTAATGCCTAGAGCTTTTGAAATACCTCTGATGTTCAATGAATTACTGGCAGTGCATAAAATTGAATGGCAGATCCTATGCAAGGAAAGAGAATTTTGAAACACAGCTACCCTCCTGCCCCACACATGCCTTCAGAGGGAGTATGTTTACTCATTCACTTACTTCTGAAAACCAGTGATATTAACTGAGCAAGGGTTCGTATGTTCCTCAGAACTAAGAGCCAAAGGACAGGGAAAAAAATAATTTTCAAGGACTCAATCTCAACACTTAGAATTTACTGATTTGGGGAAAATCCTGAATTTGTCCGAACTTTGCGAATCTATTACGAATTCTGTCTATTTACAAATTAAAGAAAGGGGGGGAAAGGACTTGATTTTGCTTTTGAACACCAAAACTCATTTTCCTTAAGTTTTAAATAAATGCTCATTTAATATTTCAGTATATATGTGTGGTATTGAATCATAGCCACATAAAACACAGAGCAAGTCTTATATTTCCGAAGTGTTTGACTTTCGCTGCACAGAAACCTGATATTCTGAGATGGAACACTTGTTTTGTTAAAATTCTGGTACTCTACCTCTTTATCAGTTCTCTCACTGGCTTCATGCACCCCATTGTCTGTAGAATAAGAAAAGCACAAATACATAGTTATGAAGGGCAAACATCATATACAAACCAAAGATTTCTCATAGGCTGCTTTTTAGTGGTGGCCTTTTTATGTGATTTAAACATTGAGACATCAAAGCGAAAAGGGCAGAATAAGGAGCACTGTATAATTTGTTATTGTTATTCTAACCCCACTTTGATAGCAAATGAATGCAAGATCAATAGACAGAGTACTTCAAGAGCCAATGTAATAGTGTTATTTTGCTAATTAAGTGTCAAATCATCATATCAGTTTACCAATATCTGAGAGAAAAACCAGAATAAAATGGCTCTAGCTTGCTGAATGGACATTTACAGTAAAGAAAAGGAAACATATATTTCCCTCATATGTATTTTGGTGGTAAAAAACCGACATATTTCAAAAGATATCCTTCACCAAAATAATGTTACAGTTTAACTATAGTGATAATATCCAGTCACATCCTTAACCTCCATCAAGTAACACTGGCTTTTTGCTTTATGAACTGAGTGTTATTCATATTTCTCAGCATGATTCAAGATAAATCCTCAAGTTTGCTCCTTTTAATCTACAACAAAATCTGGCAATCACAATAACCAGAATATCCCTAACTAGTAAGGATTTCAGTATATCATGAAAACAGACAGTTAAAATCATTTTTTATGACTTACAGTATACATTTCTGGTGTACCAGATGTTATAACATTTCTAAAATAGAAAATGGATGAGCAGTAACTTATGTTCCACTGTGGTATCCACTCATCAGTGGCAATTACTGTGGCTCCTGAATCTGCATCACCAGGAAAATGTGTGTGCAGACAGAAACAAATAACCATACCTCTACTTATTCCCTAAGCAGGAAAGGGAACGAGTGGGTTTGTACCTGTACTTGTCACAGATTTTCTTCTGCAAGTAACTGTGGCATGTTAAAGAATGATTTTCCGTAAAACAGATCTTTTTCTCTGCATATTTTGAAATATATCTTGTAATATAATAATTTCCATTATCATTTTGCTTAAACATCTCATTTTCAAGAACAGTAAATTAGACCACACAGCATAAAGCAATTCTTATTTCAATATAATTGGGTGTGTAGGTTTATCTTGTTTGTAAAGCTTGAAGACCAAGTGTTCCCAAACAGGGGTTTTTTTGGTAAATAAAGAACCTGCTGTAAAAAGAAAACAACATTTTAAAAGTCTGCAGCCTTTTGGGAAACACAGAAACTTTCCATCCAATCTTCTTTAAAACTGATTTTTTGACGTATAGCACTAATGTGAAGCAATAGAGGAAAATCAGGGTAGCTGTCTTTTGCTGTACTTCTAAAATTAATACCTGGTATATTAACACTGTTTTCCATTAATCCAGAGTGAATATCTGCCCTTCCTTGAGCATCTCCTTCCTTCATCTGTGCTTCTGTTTTGTCTTTCGTTTTTCCAGCATTTTTTTCTGTTTCTTCTTGAATGTCAACGCTTTGAATTGCAGTGGCGATTGTATCAGCAATCTCATCCAATTCTGTTGAGCTGAGATTCTCCACATTCACTTGGTGTTTCTCTAGGTCCTTCAATACATTTTTAATCAGCGTCTCTGGATCACAAAACAACATAAGCACTTGATTTAGCTGCATACATGAAAACACATGTGCTTATACCTTTAATTTTTCCTAAAAGATAGCTTTCCCTTCATGGAGAGCATCTGCTTTTTGAAGGAAGACATACACGTTGATGCTCCATTCCTTACAGAAAACACAGTATTCTTAATTGATGTTAAAGTTTATGACAAGGTGAATCTGTTCCAGGACAGGGGGATGTATGCCATTATAACTCAGCAAGCTCTCCTAGAGAGAGGGCATGAAATTATCACTTTTTCTTTACAAGAAGAACATTGTTTCCTAGTCTAAATTTACTCAAAATACTTATGACAAGTGTTAAAGTAGCTTAACTTTTTTTTTAGCTGCAAAAGAGTACGAACAGCATTACTGTTTCCTAGAGATCAGTTTGCTGATATGCTTTCACAACATAAATAGCTATACAGAGTTCTGGAAAAAAATGAGAGTCAGATATTGTGTCTTGCAATCAAAAATCTCCTCGTCACTTAGCAGTGGATATAAATATAGGTCCATTATATACACGGATATGTAAAGGACAAAAGTTCTAAATCGTATTGATTTCTCTTGGAACATATATAATTTGGCAAATATATATTTATAGATATAGATGATGCAGATATATATATAGCTACATATAGATATAAACTAACAGATATAGAACTTGTTTTGGTTTGCCAGCTATGAATGTCTTACCAGTCACATTGAGAAAAAACAACAAAACAAAACAGCAAAATACCTTTGATGTGGCAAAAGTTTTGAACATAAGGAAATTCAAGGGCAATTGATATTAAAGGTGAGATAGAAGATGAAGCATAACAGCTCCCCATGGAAGGCACTTTTCTGACTTTATATATGGTATCTATACTTCACTATCAGTCTGTGGAACTGTGCAAAATTAAGCCTAATGTCCCTGGAGTATGAAACACTGAATGTAGTGCTTACTGTAGCACACCAAAACCATTTCCAATCATGCCTCTGTTCTGCTTACTCATGTCGATAAGAAATTTAACATACCTATGCATATGCATGCAAGCAAGAAAACTCTTCCACATAGTATTGTGTAGGAAGAGGAAAATAAGGGCTGCTTTTAAATCTCTGTTGAATGTATGAATTTACATATAAGCAGTCTGAAGGCAGGTTCCAACCTTTTTTCTCAATAGCAACACTCTCCATGTAAAGCCCAGTGGTTGGACATGTTCATCATCTGTAAGCAAGACTTTTGGGACCATGCTGTCAGCTTTCAGGCTCACATAGAAATCAGTCAAAAAGTAGGAAAACAGGGAAAAACAATGTCATAAGAAGGGCTAAAAATAAGGACTTTTTTTTCCTCACAGCAGAAGAAGAAGTGCATAGAGACTAGGAAAGAGGTAAAAGTAGTTAACAGATCTGTGATTTTACAGGGAGACAAGCATCAAGGATTATTTTTCATTGGGAATAAGAGGCCAAGACCTTGGACGCATTTGTCATTTTTCAGACCCCTCAGTTTTAATTGAAGAGTTCACCATCAGCATCTCACCATCAGCTTCTCAACACTATCTCAAGGCAAAGACTAATTTCCCCTGACATGACCCATCATTCACCAACTAAACTAATGCCATTTTCCCTGACCTAATTAGTCCATATAAAGCAAAAGAACTTAAGCAGCTTAAGTAGCAGGTTTACTGTGAGTCAAAGAGGGTGTTGACATATGGGGAAGGTGGTTCTTTGTTGTACTTTCTTTTCCAGGTAAAAAGGAAACATCTTTCCAATAATCCACCATGATGTTACTACAAAATTCTACTAATTTAATTACAAAATTCAGCTAAGCTGGTAAGATGTGAACTTTTGAAATTTACTTTAAAAAAGCATAGTTTTAAGTACACTTAATTGTGACTATCAATTAAAAAAAGACAGGTTATATCTGTGATGTTACTTCAAACTGTGACAGCCAACAAAGATTTTGGTACCATACTGGAATAGCAGAGTGCTTTGTGCAGGAAAGCAAGTGTTCAGAAATATGAATCAAAGATGTAAACTCAATCTGTGCCAAACTCTCTGGGCCAAGATACGTGGAGGCAGCAAAATTAATATTGAAGTTTGATGGAAGCTTAGCAAAACTTCAGAGAAAACTGAAAACTTTCCTTTCATTGTGTTGCACCCATTCCCTGTTATGAATTTAATATAGTAATATAGTAAATAATATAGTAAAAATATAGTAAAATATTATATAGTAAAATATATAGTAAATATATTTTATAGTAAATATTGTAAATAATACAGTAAAGACATAGTGACCAAATCCTTTAGTTTAGGAAGGTAATCTACAGGAGCAGATTAATCCAAACTGCAACAAAATTTTTCAATACACTTGATCAACCTGAGTTCAAGCCACTTTTTAAAGAAGCACAAGAGCTACCTGGGAGCTGGCCAGTTGGAGAGGATGCTACACATAGCAGCAATGCAGAAAACTAAGCTGTAGGAAAAAACCAGCACTCTTGGATTACCACAGGAGCCTTGTGTCTGCTTAGGCATCATTTCTGTTCTTACCTTCTATAGAACTATCGGACAATATCTTGACAGAAAAGCCTAAATTATTGAAGCAGAGCTAATAAAGTCAGCAATGAAAAGACAGAATATATGTCAGATCCAAATCAAAACTAAAACTTTACGAATAAAACATCATTTGAAGACAAATCTTAAAAGAGGATTGTATTTCATATAATTAAAAGAGTTATATTAATGTAACACTACTAGATTTTTGTTTATTTCATTTGACTCACAGCTAGCTGTCAAGACCAGCTACTGAGCTACTCAACAACATGCAGGCAATGTAGCCTTGTCATTTCCCTTCCATTTTTTCCAAAGTCACTTTTCTCTGTACCTGTAGTTTTAGCCAAGTCTCATCTGTTCAGTCCATCTTCAGACTCATCTTTAATATCCATTGTCAACAAAAAAGCAGTCTTAATCTCAAACAAATGGGAATGGGGGAACAGGGCAAGGAATAACACGAAAAAAGAATGGCCACAGGCCCTATTCCAGATAATACTGACAGGCTCACTGCAGGTTCTTCTGGTTCACTAAAACCTCAGTATTATATAGAGGAGCCTCCTGTTCCTCTAATGGTGGCATTCCTGCCTTGCTCATTGCCACCTGGGCACAGTTCATCAAACAGACTCCTAGATACTGCATTGACATGAGTAAAACTTTGGCATTATATCTACTTTTATTGAACAACTGCAATGTGACTTAAAATGTCAAGGACCAAAGGCAATAACCAAAGCCAGTAAGTATGAGGAACGACATATTTTTACTACCCTAGGAGGGACAGCCACCAAAGAAACAGTCTGTAACAGCCTGGTGAAATGCAGGTCTACATAAAGAGTCTTGCTAACTTCACAAGGCTACTGATACAATATTAATCCTTGTCCATGTAAATATGGATATTTACACTTGTTATGGCACTGGTCCATGTTTGCAATAATTTGTAAATTATTGGATAACGCTGGTAAACAGATAAATACCATTGCATCTGTTTACTGACACCTTTGGGTAATATGATGAATTTATTAAAATCAGAAAATATTGTTGGAGAAGGACCAAAAAGCAGATGGATACTGTAATGGCACAGCACTTAAGCAGCACATGTACTTGAACATGCATTTACCTGTGCACAGCTTTTATAGTCTCCCACTGACTCCCTTCCAAGTAGACTCAGCAATGCTCAGTCCTGTTTCACAGGGCTTGTACTGCAAACCAGATTCCTCCCTTAGCTCCAGCTATCCAACAGATGAATGCCAACTGCCGTTCACAGTTACCCTGGAACCATGACGGCAGCAAAGGCATATGTCCCAGGTGATGTAATTTTTAATATAAGCTCCACAAATAGAATAGTAGGTAACAATAGCACCTTATCCAGGGGAAACAGCTTTTTATTGTACAGCATATAAATCATGCCTCATACTCTGCTGGCACAAGAGCCAAAGCCAACTTGCCTGACAACCACATGGTATGGCAGCAGTAACTTTGCAAGAAGTTCCATAGGGTGGTCTGTCTTCTTCAACCCATCAGCCTACTGACCACACGTTAGCTGTCTCAGCAGCTGAGCACCATATGGAATGGTGATCCCAGCTTTGCAAGAGAGGACATATAAAAAATATTTTTGCTCCATAAACATGGAAGTTGGCTATTTTCTTAAGACATCTGAATTACTAATTCTGTGACCTTTTCAAAGGAACAGAGAGACATATTCTGTAATATTTAACACAAAAAAACCCAGTAGACTAGAACAAACCACATCAAACTGAGCCAAATTCTAAATACGGCTGGTGCAGAGGAGAGATTAACAATTCCAGTATTGCACAGCGACTACAAAGGCAGTACCCACACACATCATGCTACTCCAAGAGGTAACAGCTTCCAAATCTGATAGAAAAATAACTCCACATTTCCCTCTCTTGTATTTCTCCCTCAGGATGCCTTGTTAGAGAATTTACCTGCCTTTTTACTGTTTTGCAGCAATTCTCAGGACTAATCTGCTCAGTACCTTCTGGATTGTTCTCCCAGTCCAGTGCTTTTGCCTAATCCTCTGTCAGATGGATCAGAGATCTGAGCACCCCAAGCTTTGCAGTTTTTTACAGTTCTGTAGTTTACAGAGTGTGAGACACAAACAACCCACAAGCCTACAATAATCCATAAGCACAAGAGAGACTGGAGAAAGGTTAAAAGCAGAAAGAGGTGGTGTGGTCAGCCTGGGAAATCTGAATCTAAACCACCTTCATTGCAATGGACAGCATTTTAAGCAATAAATATACTGGGGTCTGTCCTCACCACTTTCTTGTGAGACTACGTGGCTCAAAAATACAATGGAAACCATATTATTTCCTATTCAAACAGTTCATAATGTCTTGTCCATGCAACATTTAAAAGCAAGTGCAATGGCAGAAGTTCCTACAGGGCATATTATGTATGAGAAGTCAAAGTCGTACAACCCAATGAATTGTGAAACATGTTATTCCCTGTAAGTGTTAAGCATTTTTTTCCCAGTTGGCTCCTACCAGGAAAGGTGAAGTGGAACAGCTGGAGGATAATGAAACCAGCATGTGCCTAGTTTGTTTTGAGTCTAGCAACAAAATTGTCTAACCTGTGCAAGAGACTTACAGTGCCACCTGGATTTGATTTTACATTATAGTTCATTCCTTGAAACCTATTATCTCTGGGCACCATACCAAGAATGCTTTCACTTCTGAGCATCCTTTAGATTGCAAGCATTATCTTTCCTCTGCTGCAACTCTGACATTTCTGTGTGTTTGTGTGTGTTCTGGTTTTGGGGGATTTTTAAAAAAGCCAACAAAACAAATCAAAGAACACTACACTTTATGGATGATAATAACTACAAGAGGGATTCAAAGGAACCCTCTTACATATCACCAAAATCCATTGGGATAGTGGTGACTGCAGTGTAACAGATATAAGTGCTTGACAATGGTTGAGGATCAACTCTTTAATTTTTCAGGCATTCTGAACCACTGGAATAACATTGATAGTTAGATTAGTTTAAAGAAACAACAAAATGAATCAGAGTTATAAAGTCTACCTGATCCCCAAGACTCATCTTACAAAGCAGTGCTTAAAGTGTATCACAGCAAGGGGATGTTACCCTCCATTTTCATTTAAATATTTGTTGAACTATCATGTACAGAGGAACCTGGGATTCAATCACTGTTAGACAGCATTATCAAAAAAACAAAAGAAAATCCAGGAAATGGGTTCTTTGTTACAGAATGTCCAGACAAAACTAGATGCAACCCCACCTTCCTGTCCACCTATCCATGGAACTGACAGACTCCTCCCTTCTCTGTGTTCCGTGCCAGAATTCATCTCATTTATTAAATTCTGTACTTAACTTTGAATTTTACCCATGGTCCTTGAATTTCTAGTTAAATAAATAGATGTGGAACAAAACCAAGCATTCCTATATTATCTATATATATAGTGTGGGATGACTGCATAAAAACAGATTTGATAGCAAAGATATACCCATAATTATGCGCTGTTTGTAAAATGCTTTGAAAATATAATAAATTACATAAATGCTATGTCTTACTAAGTGCCATATATTTCTGCACGCATATGGAAGGTGGGCTGAAGAATGTGGGTAGACGTTTGCAGGGAAAGAGTAGTTGGAATGGTGAACATTATTACTGTGTTATGGTAGATATAAATATGCCAATAGTAGGAGATATATCAAATGTCTAATTTTATTTTCTTTTTCTCAAAAACGCTCAGTAAACATGAGGGAAAGTTCAGATAAGAAAAAATAAGTAAATATCAACTTTACCGTCCACAATGCTCAGAGGGTCCTTTGGATTATCCTGGGAAGCAGATTTATGACTCAGCATCTCAGGGGTTGCCCTCAGCACTCCAGGCACAGGCCTTGGCTGGAGCGGCTTCTTCACTTTGAAATCTTCTGCTTTTCCTTTGGCAAAAGTTCCATCAAAAGGACTGACCTGTGTAGAATACAATCTCTCAGCATAAGCCTGAGACCCTTTAGTCCTGCTGTGAGGGCTTTTATCACTGCTCTGTGCCGACAGGTTCTGGGTGATGTAGGAGTGCAGTGCGGCCATCAGGCTCTTTTGGCTGAGCCCCATTCCCGACTCTGGCAAGAGCTGGTCTGGCTGGCGCTGGCTGAGGGTCCTCCCGTGGGGATTCTCAGAGGATTCCTGATGGGATTTGGATGCCTGTGCCAAAGAAAGCAATCGCTCTTTGGGGTTTTGTCTCATGTAGTACCTCATAGGATCATTGTAGATGTAGCTCTAGAGAGAGCAGAAGGTGGAAAAAAGGAAAGGGATCAGTATTGCTTTGTAATTATTGTTGTGCTGGGATCTGAGGCTTAACCCTTAGTGCTTTTCCAACCCAGAAAGCAATAATTGGAACCCATAATGCAAATGTCGACTGCAAACCTCAAACTGTTAAGCGTGCTTCAAAGAGGCACTACCACTTCTGTGCAAAAACCCAGTTTATTAAATTATTGAAAAGCAAGAGAAAGAGATTAGATAGAGGATAATACAACTCAATGTTAACTACGTATGCACTATTTGTATTTAGTGAGACAAAGAAAATTTGATAAATACACTTTCCCTTCGGTTTTTACTTAACCTTTGAGAATAACTATTCTTCAGATTACTTACCAAAAACTAGCATGTCAAATTAAAAATGTCATTTTTAAAAGAACATCAAGTAAGTAAAACAATTTTTGCATACATTAAATTCTTTGTTCTATTTTAAATGAAAACATTTTTTTCCACTAAATTAAATCTCTAATCAATATATCATCTGACACTATGAAAAAAAGTATAAACAACCTTTTAATTTTTTAAAATAAATAATTATTTTATGGAAAAACAACAAAGCAAATTAAACAAGAATGTGGAAAACATGCCAATCAAGCTAAACCCACATTTTTATTGAAAAAGTGCTGGGGAATAAAAAGTGGAAAGGTGGTCTTGCAGTCCAGTTTTCTATTTTCAGTTTCATATCTTCATGGACACACCAGATGGACATTCTTTTTACTATGATTTAATCCTAGAAACATTTTTGCTATGATCACAACCTGCAGGCAGGACTTCTTGGTTTTTTAAAAACCCACTTCCATCCTCCTTAATAATTTCAAAAATAATTTTCCTTTACTTCTCGCTAAATACAACTTTGAACTGAGAGGTTTGCTTATATCCAGAATCATGCCAATTAGACTCTTTGTTTATAATTGTCTCAGGACACTTTGCTGAAGTTGCATCCCATGCTGTATGTGTGTTGCAGGACAGATCCTGCTGCTCCAGCTGTGCTTTCTTGGTTAAACTGTCCCACAAACTACATACAATGTGGCAAACTTAGGACAGAGACTATTTCAGCTCTCACTGCTATAAATTATAGTGAATCACTGGTGTCCCTGTGCACTGATGACATAATGATTTAGGACAGACAGAGCTGCAAAACACAGAGGGAGTGAAGAGACTATACACTCCAGAGGAGAGCAATTAGAAGGATTCAGACAGAAAAAACATTTTTAATGTATTTGCTAATGTACTTTGTAAAAACAAAATAAGTAAGATTGATAAACTCCTCCAGAGATGAAGAAATAATTTTAAATTTTATCTAGGTCTTAATTTTTGGAAAATAATTTTGCTGTCCATCTGAATAATTCTATTTCTTCTGATATCAGTCAGTGGATTTCACAACACATATTTATATACCTTTCTCTCCAAGAGGGCTTCCCTCCCCTTAAGAAATGATTGAAGAGGTTAGTTCTATGGTTCCACGTCATGATTTAAATAGAATTATGCTATAGGCAATTTTATTACAGAGACAAAAGGCACTTTGGCCGCTTTGGCTTGTGATCTACCAATGCAAGGCTTTGGATTTCTGCAGCTGGACTTTAACATAGAAATGTGCCTTGTGAAAGCCAAGAAACTGGGCTACAGTAAGGCAGTGTCAAAGAATATAGAGCTAGAGATCAAGCAGCTTTGTGTATGAAATATTTTAGTGTCCCCTGGGAACTGTTTCAAACAGCAGCAGTGCAGCTCTGGTTCAGTGCTCCAGCTGCAGGGTAGGCACTGCTCTGATCAGCTCCAAGGGGGAGCCAGTTGTCAAAATGCAAGCTGAACACTCTTTACATGCTTAATAGCAAAGCCTAAATGTGAAAAACTTCCAGCCAGATGCATTTATCTACCTATTTCAACAGGTCTTTGCCTGGGGTAATTAACTCTCTAATGATACACCAGAGTGAGGAGGAACTGCAGAGGATGACACAAAGCAACCCAGGACATCCCAAGCAGCTCACTGAGAATTCACATAAGCTGCCATCTGTCTTTCCCACTCCTGTTCTCTCTGCCTTGCTGCCTTCCAGAGGACCTTTTCAGCTCAAGGGAAGGAAGAACAGGGAGCTGTGAAAGGGAGAAACATGACAGGGGGAAGAGGACATTCCCCATTCAGTCATGGAAAGACATGAAATTGCTCAATCCAGCTTGGGTAAATGCACCCAAATTTGGATCTATGTCCCATATCCAGCTCTCTCTTTTGCCTCTTAAGCTTTACCAGTAAGTGTTAGAGGGGAAGAAACTGCTGGACAGTCTCAAACCATGTGAAAGATTAGGGTCAGGAGATGTGGGCTGGCTTTTGATGAGCTATTTAACAAGTCCAAATAACCTTTAATATTAACAGGCCAGTGACTTTCTGTTCTTGCAGACAACGAGCACATCAACAAAGAAAAGACCACTAACCCACCAAGTGACTGTGCACAAATTGGATATAAGTGTGTGCCAGTCCTGCGCTCAGAGCTGCACCTCTATCAGGAAGGGGCAGCCTCTCAGCAGCTTGACAGGTCACACTTTGGGCAGTTAGGGCTGAAATACTAAAAGTTCTAATTAAAGCAGAGCACTGACAGTTCAGCTGTCTTCATTCAGATAGCAGCCCATCTGATGTAGCTTACTCTGACTTAATTAAAGGGGTCTCACAGCTGTATGGCAATCCTGCACTTGCAGGAGAAAAGAAATCCCCTTCCTTGCTGCCCCCATCTCAAACAAAACACCCAAAGTATATGTGCCACCTGACATATGCAAGGCAAAATCCAAGTAAAATTGCAGCACAGATAAATACAATCCTAAACTATGGGTTTGCCTAAGTGGTATGGGGAAAAAAAAATCTAATTTTTACAGAAAAATACAGGACAAAAATATCAGTAATATGTAATTTAGAATCCAGTGACAATTTACATCTCAAGTTATTAATAACAATTGCAGAGCACTTTGATTATCTTATCTGAAGTGGGTTTTGCAAGCTAAATTCCTGAACACGGACATTGCTAGTTTGATTAATGTCAAAGTTAAATGGCATAATCCATGGTTATTGAAAAGAATGTAAATTCCCATGTTGGTGCCTTTGGAGAATTTGAACATTATGAAGAAGCAGAGGGAAACATGGAGCTGGAAATTTTTAAAAGAAAATACATTTCTGGATTGATTACACTGGATTCATATGAAGTACTGCCAGTAGTAGAACAAAAAACTCCACCCCAAACAAACATTAATTGAAATGTGAAAAAATAAAGAATGCTCTAGTTACCATATAGATGGTTTACATTGAGTAGGCTTGAAACAAAAGCCTCTGTTACTATCAGGAACATTTCATTTTTTAAACAGTAAAATATTGTTCAATTATCTCATGTCACTGATACAAAGCCTTTGAAAAGCACTCCGAACTGCTAAAACCCTCAGTTTTAAAAAAATCTCATTTCTCCATCTGCACAGGATTTTCCTCTCCTTCACCACCTTTCAAATAAGCTATCTCAATAATTCGCACATTACAAAAAATCCACACACACTAACCTTTCTGAAGATGGAATTGTTAGGGCAATGTCTTGTATGGTTTAGGTATGTAACTAACTGACGTTTTCTGCATGAAAGTTTACAGAAGGGCACATTAAATTACACTCTGCAGACACGGTATGCAAAAGTCTATGGACTACATGTATTATTAAAAAAACCAAACAAATTAAAAGAGAGGTGCAGGATTAGAAACTTACAACACAATGGTGTTCAATTTATCCACTAAAGGGTAGATTGACTTGAATATTTTATCCCAAGTGCAGAAAGAATGGAATCCAATTTATGACAAAATACTTCCTTTCCTGCACATACATTTGCTAAACCTTGAAGGCATATAGAGCTAACAAAAAAATCCCTTAGAAATGCATAAAGAAGAAATCTTCTACCCTCAATTTCATTTATGTTTTTCTGTTTGATGCATTTGCAGATATTAATCCATGTTTGCTACCACCTAAATTTGGTTGGAGCATGATTCCACCTACAACCCTTAATTTACTGTGCCTATTTGAGATATTGACATTATGGTCTCTGAAATTAGAAAATAAAACCACAACAAACACTGGAAGGCCCATCTTTACACATGGTGGGATAAAATAACATTTTCCAAAGACTCACAGAAATGAAATTACCTCATACCTTAACTCACAGTGTGGAGTGAAAGAAGTTTAGCTTTTGTACCAGACACAGTCTAGATGCTCTGTGACTCACACAGACTTGCCCCATGCAAACTCCCTACATGGGAGATACATGAACTCATGTGAACCCCCAAAACAAACACCAGCACAAGTGGCACTGCCTGATTGCTAAATCAAAGGGTAGACTGTGAATTTGTATGGCTCGGTTTAACTTTAAATTGAGAGAAATCCACCCAACAATGAAACCTGTGGGCCAAATGGGTGTCATGGCGTGGATGACAGCATGAAATCCCTGGGATGGGACTGAGAAAGCAGCACAGCTCTGTCCTCAGAGCATCACAGGCAAAGTAGCAAGTCCTATAACAAAGAAGCCTTAATTCTTTCAGCTGGTGAGCTGCTGTGCCCACACAGTGCTGTCCTGTCAGGATATCTCAGCAGGCTTCCAGCCAGGTTCAAGCTGAAAGGGGGGAATTCCCTTCACAAGCTCTGTGTGCTGTAGACATGACCTTACATGCTCTGCACCAAATTCAGTGTTAGCTTTGTCTGAAAATAACAACTACAGCCAATGAAAGTTTTCAATTTTCTGAGTAATCATGGAGCAAAAGCTTTTTCTGCGAGCTGATAATGACCTTTTCACTAACTATAATGATATTACATCATGCACAAACCCCAAGAATTTGGAAGACTAATTCAGAATCCAGAAGATGGTAAAGAGGCCAAACCAGTGCTTCGTGCAATGATGGGATAGCATCAGGCCATGGCCTATCCACAGATTCACAGGCTGAAGGCAACAGGCACCATTTCAGTCATCTCACCTGACCTACTATTTCAATAATTTTCTGCAACTGTCTTATATTTTCTTTCTGCAAAATACAGTAGCTTTGAAACCATTTAAGAACTAAATCAGAGAAGGTGGCAGAGATTGTTAAACAACATCCTGTAGTTTGCACTGTCAAAAACTTGATCAAGCAAAAGGAGGCTTCAGAGTCTGCTTTGATCAAAACTTTGATGACTTTGTTCCCTAATCCTTGTTGTGAAACCACAGTGCAACAGGACTGTCCAGGATCTGACTCTACAGCATTCAATAAACTCTACTGCTGTAATTTCAGTTGATTTCAGAGATTTGGCTTCCACTCTTAAACAAAACAACCCTCAAAAAAGAAAAAAGGAAAAAAGGAAAAGAGAGGACAAATCCGCTGGCTTCTTTCATGTATAAGTTACTATTATAAAAAATCACTTTTAAGTCTTGAGTGTTCCCAGCCATTCTTGACCTTCTTTGGAATGATCATATCTGCTTGCCTACCCTTCATCTACAACAGACTCTCCCACATGGATAATTTTTATTGTCAGTTGATGTAACTTATCATCTTTAGTTTTCATAACTAACTGCTGGTTTTTCTCTTTGTTTCTGACACATTTCCATTCTATGGGTCAAAACAACATTTCCTTTGGTGCAAAAGGAGTTCTGGGTGGTCCTTCCTCAGCATTCACCATTAGCTCATCATAAACAAAAAAGGTCAGTTTTACACATTGGGATATATGATAACCTGGCTTTTCTCCACACATAAAGGATAAAACACATGGAGAAAAATGAAAGGTGGATGACCCCAAATAACCTGATCAATGCCAAGGGGCCCCTGCCCTGGCTCCATCCAGGGCCATCACAGTGAGCCATCAGCCATCATGTCCAGGAGTGCCACCCACCAGACGGTTGATGGGAGAAGCTCTCTGGATCACCCTGCAGATTGAAAGGGGTTCATGTCCGCAGGGGTGTGGGACTCCTTATGGGATGCAGGACTCCTTAAGGGTGCCATCTTGTCATTGTCCAAGGCATACTATGGGATGTTTAGGAAAAAGGAGTAGTAGGGACTGGTAGCATGTAAGCAGACTGACCAATACACTTGTCTGACCATGTCTTGTGTCTGTCCTGTCTACTCAACAAACTCAATTTCTAATGAATCTCCAGGGTGGGAAGCTCTGCTCTGTACCTTGTGTCCTGTGGTGCCTACTCGCAGTACCTGCTCCACTTGGCTGTTGCCTAGACATGGGGACACAAGATTTGGGGCATCTTTACCGCTGTCAGAAGCTCCTTGACATTACCAGCAGGAACAAAAGAGTGACAGCCAACCTCCAGTGATGGCAGAAATTGTGCAGCGGGGTGATCAGTGCTGATAGATCTACCAGGGTGTATCAGCTTCCCTTGCCTGAGAACATTTTGCTCATATGCCAATAAGTCTGTTACTCGAGGTTTCAGTGAATGATGTTTAAACACATTTTCTGTAGGCATATGCTGGTATATAAAGCTATCTCATTATCTAAAGATGATTTTCATAGAAACATGATGATCTTCATCTGCCAAAAGTTGAGCACATTAGCACCAATTCAATGTATTTATAACTCCAACACACGAATCTAGAAAATACTTTTAACCTAAGAAATGCAAGTGAATAGAGTTCTGCAGGATTGATGTCCACAACATTGCTTTACAATCCCATTGAAAGCAACCTTCCATTTGCTGGACAGCTGCTTGAGGTCAGCTGAGGTCTTTTCCCTCCATTAAAAAAAAAAAAATTATTATTCCACTGTCCTGAAATGTCTACACCAATACACTCACACAAAGGTAGACAAAGTAAGTTTAAATTTCTATGAGCCCTGCTCTCTCATTTGATAAGTATGATGGAAAAATAAAAATGGAATGCACTTTAAAATTTGTATCAGCCCCATCATCTTTTATTTACTGATTGCAGTGAACTGAAGTTCTGGGAGTAAATATTTGGAAGACAAACAGCAAACTTGCAGGAAAAATTACAGAAATGAATTCCAAACACATGGTATTTGGAAAAGAGAGTTGATTTTGAAGGGAAGGATCTGAAAAAGAACCAAATCTTATTATACAGTCAGTATGTGAGATTTTAAAAATATCAATCTATGTTTCATCTGGGAATTACTAGAAATTAATTAACTGCCCTTTTAAATAAGACTCCAGACTTTGACACAGATCATTTATAATAACATTTCCATGGCACTTGTATCTTCTAATAATTGAAAAAATAATTAATCCTTACAAGACACCTGTGTGATAAGGGAAATGATGGTTTCTATGTTAGATGTTGAAATTCTGTCATTACATCCTGCATAAACTGATGGGTTGTAGGTAAAAGCAGGAGTTAGGTCTAAGACTTGAGCATGATACTAGCACTAGAATGCTCCTTTGCCCAATTATTAGTTCAAAAAATAAATCACAAGTCACGTTAGATCACCAGACTCTGTATTTATGCCACAAACAACATGACTGCAATTTTACTTGGCTTTGTAGCCATGATTCTGTTAGAGCTTTAAATGAGTAGGTACCAGTCCTTCCAGAAAAAAATTGCAATCTACAGCAGACTCCTGCAGAATGGCCAAGAGGATGGAAATTACAGGCTCTCATTTTATATACTTTAATTAGAATAGATGGATCACAACCTGAAAATTCTCTTTTTCCCTCCATTGATCATGGAATCAGTTTAGGCCAACGCGCACTAATACAGACAACTATTTCTGCTCCAGCGCTTATGGGGGTTTGTTTGTTGGGTTTTGGGGCTGTTTTAGTTTGGTTTTGGAGTTTTGGGGTTTTTTTGTCTGTTTGTTTGGAGGGGAGGGGTTGTGTTTATGTGTGTTTGTTAGCTTTTTTTTAAGGAGGATTTAATGTTTCTATTCTGCTATAAAGAGCTGTGGAGAGGAGAATGATCTGAAAGATGAAATACTTTTCTGGGATTTGAGGCTTAACTTTTAGTCTACACTTTACCAAAAAACTATTGCATGGCCTCAGAAAATCTGTCTAATCTGTCTGTGAAGTAGGGGCATTAGTTCTTCCCTACTTTGTAATGGCTTTAGGTAAATGAATACACCAATGCTTGGGAAATTCAGATATCACTGCTTAAGCATGCCAATAGAGAGTATTGGCAATTCTGTAGCTTCAAGGAGACATTCCTTTATCAATTATTTCAGAAGTATTTTTATGAAAGTGTTCAAGCACAGCTGAATTATATTTTTTATACATAATCCCTTATATATGAAATATTAAATTTTACACTTATATAAATAGAGTTTAAATGTATACACTGCAGGATGTTTTTTCACTTTTCATCAACATTCTGATGAACTTCATTCAGTCCTGTATTTAAATCAGTGTTAGATAAATAGGGGTGCTGCTTTTTTGAATTAAAGCTCCATGTTAAAATGTGCAATGACTAAGTAATTTCTTACTAGTTAATCACAGTAATTATTATTTGCAGATAAGCTCAGAGTACATCTTTGAGCACTCATGCACTCAGATTCTCTAAAATAAATAATAATCCTTTTAAATAACTATCACACACATTAGTTCTTTTGGTGATCAATTACAAAGATTCAAACAATTGATTTTTTTAGGCCAGAAAATATATGAATTTTTATTTTATATAATTTACATGAGTTTTTACTTGCAACTTCTCCCCTTTCATCAGCACTGCACTGCTGAGCCACAACTCTCTGGCACTAACCAGTCACTTTATTTGTTTCTTTTCCCCTTCATGATTCTGAAAAGGCCTTTATTAGCCAGTTCTTTGATGTAAAGATCCTGGGTGTTTTTCCCCAGAAATCTTTGCTTTAAAATTCATAAGAATACCTAAGACATGGAGATTTCTGTAATTACAATATCTATACAAGTTTCCCATGAAAATGAATGTAACTAAAACACAAAGAAACAGAAACAACAGAAAATCCAGGAAATTCCATAATGTATCTGACATAATTTTCTCTTTCCCCCAGTCTTACCTACAAGGGCCTAAAAGGCACATTGGCCTGGGAAAGACCTCAGCAGCAGGTAGGACCCACTCTGTCTGAAGCCCTAAGGGGCCAGGTCAGGGGAAAGGAGAAAAAGTAATTCCATGAATCTTCTGGCCATAAAACCCAAACCACAGAACAGAGAGCTCTGCAAGAAGAAATACAGCCACAGCACAAGAGTGATGGCAACTTCCTTATTCCTGCAGCCTGTCCAGCAGGAAGTACACTTGGGTCAGGTTTCAAACAAGCTCTCTTTCTGTGAAGATTAAAAAATTTTCTTGGTCAGATGAAAGCAGCACAATTGAAATCTCTCGAATACAGGCATACAGACCAGCAGCAAGGCCAGCAAGTTCTCCTTTACAGCCTCTGAGCTTAAGCAATACCAGCTACCTGCTAATCATTCAAACCCAACAAAACCCTGAGCCTCAGTTTCTGTAGGAATGTCAACCATGTAGTGGGTTTTTCAGGGGTTTGGGTGTTTTGATATGAGAGGCATTTGCTCCAGCTGGAGGGGAGAAGGGCAGGGCAATTCACACATGATTTGAAGCCTCTGCATTTCTTGCCTCTGTAGCTAAGACAAACCAATTCTCATTACAATGTGTGCCTGGCTATGTTTTATTTTCCATACTGTCATGGTTTAGCATAGTTTGGGTTTTGTGGTGGCTGATGGAGCCCTTCTTAACGAAAAACCCAAACTATGCTAAACCATGACACATACTACATCCAGGTTTGGTAGAAAGGGATCACAAAGCCTGATAATTCAGCATTTTGTGAATGGTAAAACTTTCACATAAAGCCCAAGTGTGTGGGGGGGAGAAGACCAAGAAAACCAAACACAAAATCCCACTAGCTAATGCTTAAGTAACAAATGCCACCAAGTGCCCATTTCCTGAACAACTCTTTTCAGCTGAAGTAAAGTGAAATGTTCTTTACAACTGTAATCCTTGGGAAACAGACCACCAAACTTCTGATTTGCTGCTATTTATTCCCTGGCAGAGTCATTATCAGCTGGCTAGATTACAGCCTGCAGTAGATACTGCCTAAATACTGAGAAATAATTTTAAGTTTGTGATGAACTTCAAGTGATTCAAAAATCACTCAAAGAAGCTCTTGCAGTAAATGGTAAACATCATAGGAATTTAGGTCAATCACATGATTTAAGTTTACTTAAATTATTCCTGTTACTGTTGGATCAAGCCTCAAGCTGACAGTTGTTTGAATGAGGGAAATAGGAAAAGAGTTACCTGCTTTAAGTTCTGTGATGTTTTATTTTACAACTTTCTGCATAACTATATGTGTGATGTCTTTACAGTAGTTTTGAAGCTCTGTACGGTTTTATTCTGATAATACAAGTGGAAGACTGTAGGGCAACTGAAGACTGAAAGTCTGCAAAATGTATCAATGTTAAGATACAAAATAACATTTTCAGAGTATAAGGAATATTTTAAAAACTCTTTGCCTTTTATCTTCCTTTGTTTTACATTTGGCCAGAGACCTCTGATGTTGGGCTTGGAATCTGGATCCACTCAGGAAGTCTGTCAAGAAGCACTAAATTTCTGAAGGATTCACTTGAAGCTACACTTCACGGCACGTAAGGTATCAAAGCAACCAGAGCAGTGCTATGTCTCCTATTCCCCAACAGCAGGAATGAAGTGACAGAGGTAAATGTATACTTGAAAGAAAATTATTTTTAAGAAGGACAAATGCTCAAAAGCTGCAGTTCTAAGTAGGGTAAACTACCTCTGTCTTGTGCTTATTTTTAATCAGAAAAGGACAAAAAAGTTTAAAAGATTAGATCTTGCTACAATTACATAATGTAGGTTTTTAATTTATCTATATATTAAGTACAAAAATAAGGTACCAATATTTTGTTGAAGCCTGCAATTAAAGTGCATAAGGTAGCCATCTCCAATTTCAAGTGGTACAACCTTATCAAAAGTAGCTCATTAAGTTACTTTACCACCTTCTCTTTTCAAATTGTTAAATTTTATGAGTTTTTTTCTGCTGCTTGGAGCAGCAAAAATCCTGTTTTCTCTCTTGTTTAAATGTTATGTCACTAATAAAACAATGGATCAAGATAAAAATACCATGTCCCTCTTGCTTTTTCAAGAAGAGCAGTTGCATTTTAGTTTTTAAAATAATTTTCCTTTCCTTTTCTTCATTTTTTTAATTTTAAATTAGAGGTAACACATCTGACTCAATGTCTGTTGTTTTTAAATGCTCCTTAGTAAATAGAAGTGTACAGTTTGCTCCTAAACGTGCTTCATTTCCAGATTTCCTCCTCTTTATCCCACTCCCCCCAGGCTTCAGAGTACCCATCTCCATGGCAACACTCGATAAGGTTGGTGGGTGGTGTTATCACAGCAGGCTTCCCCACAGAAGGTCTCAGCCATATGGATTATTTATGAACTTGCATGACAACACCAGACCCACTGAAATACTTCTTGAGCAAGTTTTTCTTGAAAGCCAGTGATTCAAAACAGAGCATCCTCACTGCAGCCAGCACCCATGAGGAGAGAGTAGACAAAAAGCAGCACCAAAGTGGTCCCTGATCCCTCTTCAGAGCTGCCTTGCTGCTGCCTGAAACCTTCTCTTGGTCCTATGAGGCAAGATGACGAGCACCTAATGACACGTGCCATAAATCGTAAGTGCTGTATAAATGTCAGTCAGAAGCTGGAAAGTTGTGCTTCTGCTACAACTGGCGCTGTCACCAGGAGTTGCTGTTGCAGATACATGACAGTAGTTTGGTATCTCTGAGTTAGTTCCTGAACTAATCCAGCAGTTTGGCTTTGACAGTATAGTCTCTTCACCTGATTCTTTTCCTAAAACTTCAGCATACTTTTTGGCAAATTTTGCATTTATACTGTATGCATTGAAATAGCACATACAATGTCTTGTAAAGGACTGCTGTAATAGCAGCCTAGTTCTTTAAAATCAAAGAGTGCACATCTTTTGAGCAAAAGATGCAAGGGCATACGGGCCTGTTGTAGGGAACCCTTCCATCCAATAATTTTAATAAATTTATCAAGTTGCATCTTAGAGTGAGACAGATTTTCTCTAGGAAGGGAAAAAATTATTTAGTTCTCAAATAGGCATGTTTCTGGTTTTTGACATAGTCAATACTCAAGATTTAATGGTTATGATTTATCTTCCTAGCTATCTGTACATTTATAATGTATAACATATGACCTTTATGATCAATAAGATGTAGGAAATATTGAGGCACCATTTATCAGACCCATTATTAAAATCTGCTTAAAGATTATATTAATTTTACCCTAAGCAGCATAAACACCAGCAAGAGGTCACACGGTAGTTCAGCCAGCGTTTTGGAGAGGAGTGGTTCCGATGCAGTAAGAGGAGTTTCAGATCAGCCAGTGAATATGTTAACACTTTTATCCCACTCTTCCTTCTTCATCACATGCAATCCATCCCTAATTAGGGTAAAATGCTCCATATTTGATGAGCTGAAGCATTTACAATGCTGAAGGTGATTAATGTTGAGAAAACTTTGTGCACTTATGATAATCAATTGGAGTAGGCAGTAAAAAACAATGTCTGGTCTTGAGACAGGGGAAATTTCAAAAATTAGAACTCAGAGAAGAAGGAAGGCAAAATCACAAAATGTAGGAACCACATCAAAAATACTACCTTGACAGAAGTTTTGTCACTTGTCTTCCTTGAATACAAATTTTTAGATGCAGACTGGGAGAGAATTCTGAGATATTTAAGGTATTGCTGAAGAGACTTGGCCAAGTTCACGTCATTTTCCACATCATAATTTCTTTCGTTATCTGCATTCTGTCCCAAAGTCCTGCATAGCAAAAGCAAGGAAAAGAAAGTTACCAGCCTGTCCAGTGTAAAAAGTGGCCAACTAAAAAGGCACTGAAAGCCACTGTAGTTCAATACGTAACAGAAAAGTCACTCAAAAGCTTAGAAACCACAAACGTATAGAAAATTCAATGTTTCAGCAAAAGTAGTCAAAAAATCTTGCACTATTAACAGTTTATTTCGTGCATCAAAGTTAATGATTCTAGAGTAAATCAAATAAAATGCCACATCAAGGCAAAGCCATATTCAGAAGAAAAGAAAATGCTTGTAAAAAGAAAATGCACATGATTAAATTGCACCCCAAAGCAACACGGGATAGTTCTAAGATTTAAAAAACTTTCTGGATGATGATGAGATTCAGTACCAATTTGGCCCTGCACCAATGTAATGAATAGAAGGAAGACTACTGGATATGCAGAAATAATGGAGCAAGTAAACTCCAGTGAAAGGCTTGAAAAGGGAATAATGAGATGGAACAAGTATCTCTTCTGATCTTCTCATGTGCCTGGGATTCACAGAATAGTGGTGTTTCCTGAGTGGTTTAGACAGATTTTGGTGACATTTGCAAAGAAAAGCTGGAAATGTGATTAAACGACGGCAGTGTGGAGGTGTTTATATAGGATTCAGAGTGCTGTGTGCAATGAATCTGAATTATTACCAGCTGTCCTCATGTATCTCAACAACACATAAATGGTGATGATAATTTAAATGTCAGCATTGGTTACTATTTCATTCCTTGTGCAAGAAAAGAGAGAGAAAGTTCCCAGCCCTCTTCCTTCCCTGTGAGTGATGCACTGTTTTGAGGAAATCACCTTTTGGTGTCACCATTTCCTACTCACATGCCCACACACTTCTCCAGTGAAGAATTCCAGGTGGAAGAGCTTTCCAGCTCAGTGAATGAATTTGACTTTCAACATCTCTGTGCCACTGTAAATAAAATTTTATTCTACCAGCCCATGTCTTGGTGCTAATGTAGAGGAACAGCCTGAGAGTGCACCATTATATCATTTTCCAAAGCTAGGGTTTAATTATATTACTTTAATCAAAAAGTAACAGACTTCCTTCCATGCTCACAGTTGTATCAGATGTGTGTCCCTACTAATTTACTACTAATGGATGTAATTAATAATCTAATTTACTGTGGTGGCATTGCAACCAACAGTGCTCACAGGTTTGCTCACTTTGAAATACCAGAAAAATCCTCCACTCCTCCCCAGGGTGAAACAGCAGGTTCCCATCAGAGACACAAACTCTAGGAAAAAGAAGGGTTACTGCACAGAGCACTGTAGCAAACCTGATATAATTTACCATCAGTCTTCCTTCCTGCTCATGCTGTTTGTGTTTTTCTCTTATTCCAGAGCTCTAAATTCTGCCTTCTGATGGAGCGTGGACATGCAGGTAACATTATCCACCTCCTTTTCATCTTAAAGCCAGACCAAAACTACTCTGCAGTTTTAGAAAAACCTGGGCACTGTGCTTTCTGCTTCAGTAGAGATGAACTAATCCAAACAGGCTCTCTTCATAGGAAGGATCCCAGTTGCCAACACTCATCTTTCATTCATTGATTAATTCCAACACCTATCTTCTGCTTTCTTCACTAATTTTAAAAGGAAGGGAAAATGAAAAAAACCAGACTGAATTCTGCCCCAAGGATTTCCACTGGAGGTAATGGGAACTGAATGCACAGACAAAAGACAGTTTTTAGGTTGGCTTTTCAAACCATTATTTACAGTATACAGTCACTGTCACTGGTGGTAGAAGCAAAATCTGGGGTCTAAGATTTCTCATTTTTCATATGGAGACAGTAATTGTGCTCACATTTACATTCCACATTAGATGTAATATTTTATGCTATAAACATTTAAACAATTAAAAGGTAAAACTACAAAGCTTTATGTTTCATTTGATGACAACTTTAACAAGATACCATGAATACATAAGAAAGATTTTTAAAAAATTTTGTAGTTCACCCATATATCACCTTGTTAACTCAGGAATGAAAATGCATTAACTAACCTATTACTGCAACTAAATTAAAATATTTCTTTTAAATTGGACAACGTGATACTGGGAAATGGATGAAAGGCAAATATAAAAAAGCACTTAGTGAGTAGGAGAAATGATCATCAGATGAGTTCTTTCTGTACACTTATTTGGAAGTATTTTCAGTTTTAATTTGCTCTGAAAAATGACTTTGCATACAATGAACTCAGGAGTATAAAGACAATACCATATATAATTATTTATCTACAGAAATAATTATGTAGTTCCTACAAAATCTAGCATTTCAGAAGCTTTTTTTGTGGAAATATCTAAATCACTGCACCTCTGCTATTTCTGGAATGTTCACAATTAAGAGATAGCACACATTTTAAAATAAATTTTTCCCTTTTAAAAGCTGAGAGAATCTTATTACTGACTTAATGATGGTTGTATTATAGAAATAATACTATACCCCATTTCATTCATTGAAGTTTGCTGGAAACGTTTGTGGTTTTGCCTAATTGCACCAATGAACACAACTGACATTTATTCCCTCTGTGCAGAATGGACTTTTTTCCTTTATCTTGAATCCTCTTTCAAGAGAGGGTTTTTTGAAATTTAATAAGGACTCAGGAAATACCACGTACACTCCAGTTAGCCAACAAAGAAAGAACTTTCATCTCGAAATCAAACTCCCAGTTTCAGCTTTTTTTTTTTTTTGAGATTAAATCCATGTCTTCTGTTTCATCAGATTTCATATGCACTAATTTAGCCTAAGTCAATTTACCTTTCAAGTGTCTGACTATTTTCTTGCTCTCACCAGCTCTGTGGGGATTAATGACTCATTAGTATGACTTCATATAGTCTTATTACACACGTTACCCTTAATAAAAGGTCTTCCTGCCATAATGTTTCTTTGATAATTAGATACCTACACTAAGTTGCTTTTTAAATTATTTAATTATTATCTGATAAGATTTTATAAGCACACTGAGCACACTGAGCATATAACACACTTGATCAGAATCTACAAGACACCAGATTTCCTACTGTTCTCTGACCTACAGAACACGTTGCAAATGGACAACCAGAAAAATCAATTAATGCTTTAAACTGTTGGCACATAAGATAATGCTTTCAGAGGCACAGCTTGGTGACTGCAGAAAATCTATCCACAATAGGAACTGCTTTATGTGAACACATTTGAAATTCTGATGTTCCTGAAGTATCGATATACAAAATGTTGTGGGTTTTTCCCTAACACATAGTTCTAGTTAAAAATGCAAAACATCTCAAACTTGATCACAACAGGAACTCCTAAAAGTGAGCAATTGTTTTCAATCTAAACCTTAAATAATTTCTTATGTCTTCTTTTTTTCTTTTTTTCTTTTTTTTTTTTTAATATAACTACAAATCTGGAACACTGCAGAATACGGCCTTGATCTCGTGGAAATGTGGCCTATTTTGTCTTACTCTCATGAATAAAAATTTTAGGTACTCTCAAAAAAAAAAAAAAAATCCCCAGAAGATATTGAAGATCATTTCTGATACCATCTACTGAGAGTAATCCATTCAATAATGACATTTTGTGTATCTAAGCAGTGAAAACATGTTTATGGATTCAACCACATGTTGTTATCACCTTTATGGTAATCTTTAGATCACAATCTTCTTTAGAAGTTAAGTTTCTACCTTGCTGCACTTCGGAAATGGTGCTGTGATTTTAAGAAATGCTTTTGAATCAGCAAACATGTGAAATACATGGTCAAAGTCTCTGAATTAAATCAAAAGAAACTGAGGCAAACACTGCTGAAGACACTGGGCAGTATCAATTACACAGCATTTTATTTCCAGAAAAAAGCAATCTAGGAAAGAAATGGTTCTGCAGTATATACAAACCACATACTGCAGTACATGAAGATCTGAATTCCAACATTCAATATTTTGCCCATCAAGGCTTGAAGCTCAAATTTATCCCACTATGATGAAAGTTTTTTTAACAAAAAGCCCTTTCTTTCAATTTCACTGCGTTTGAAAATGTACTTAAAATCATGTAAGAGAAATTAAAATTTGCCATTTTTAATTGTTCCTAAAATTTCATTCTGGGGTTTGTGTGGCTGGATTGCACTTAAAAGCCTGTAGGACAGAACAGACCAGGTGAAAGAGTCTCTTTATATGTGTAACTGTATATGAAGATGATATAATTGCAGGTTCTACAACCGTATCACTCCACAGAATTACAGATGTGTCTCTTGCAACCAATTACTGCAAAGTCACCCCTCAATACCTTTCAAGCCACACCCCAACATCATTTTCTGTCATGGGAACTTGCACGAATCTCTCCTTCCTGGACAAATTTTGCAAGTACCACTGGGAATCTATGGACTTCAATTAAAGGTATATTTTGACTTTGAAAATATAATTAGTTGTTCAGAATGTCATGCAATGCTTAGTCCAGAATAAAATGTCTCCTGTGGTTGAGCAAGTATAAGATTCCCTTTTAAGCCAGTCATAGGTAGGGATGGCTGAACTGACACTAGACAGTGCATGAACAGAATCAAAGGCCTGATGTTTTGAATTCTGACACCTTAATTAACAACAAAAATTGTATTTCTTTAACTTGATGATAAACAGAAGAACAAGGTCTTCTTCATCATATAGGTAGTGGCTTTTGTGATTTTTTAAATTCTGTTTCTGTGCCAACCTCTTTCTTATCATTTGCAAACCCTTTGAAAAACCAGGCAAAAACACCACAGAAGACTTACCTTCCTGTGTCAGATCCTTCAGATGTGAATACATCAGGACGTCTGCTGTGGATTTTGTGAATGGCTGAGAGCTCCTGAACAATAACATGCTGTGTGTAATCATCTCGCCAGGTAAAACCTGATAAATAATGAAACAAACAAAACCAGAATAAAACAAATTTACTATTTAATAAATTTTAAGTTTAGCAAAAATGTGTCCTATATAAACATTAAAAAAAAAAGGAAAAAAGAAGCCTCATTTGGTTGGAACCCAAGAGTGAACTACAGATCCTTCTCTTCTGTATGAAATTCTGTTAATGAAATTTTGCTAACAAAACTTGCAATAGAATTATGACAGTAAATCATGCAAGGACATTTTGAAAGCCTTTGGTCTTAGCAGAATCTTAGCTAGTTGCAAACCACTTTTAATAGATAAAAAAGGGTTATTTTGGACAGCTATGGAAATTATCCCACTAGCTGGTGTCTGTTGAAATGTTGTTTCACTTCTTCCTCATTCACAGCACATTGTCCCCTTTCTGTTTTCCCCATGAAACACTAAGATTTAGAACATTAAGGAGCTAGTACTGCAGTTTTAGAAAACACACGTGGAGGTCAATGTAAGCTATATTTAAATGTTGTGACAAAGAATTTTTGGAAGTGGAACTATGTAGGCAAATTACAGTGATTACTTGTTAATATGTGCACTGCCAATCTTATGGTAATTATACTTGAAATAATGATATAATCCCAAACATAATTGTTACCTGATTTGGAGATTTTTACATGTTATGGTAACACTTCAAATCATTGAACTTGCCCATGCAATTATCTGCAGATATTTAATAAATAAATATCACATAACTCAAGAGATTTTCTGCTTTTATGCCATGTGCAGCCAAACACCACAAGTCTCTCCAATGAATATTGATAAAAGTTACAGATATGGTTATCCTGATAATATCTTCCTGTAAGAAAGCACCTAAATAAAAACCTTCTCTAGCACCAGATGAAGCAGTCGGATCTGGTTGTTAGAACCAGGAAGGGAAGTTGCTAGAACTTGGGAGGGGGATTTTCTGGTTCAGTCCCTATTTCACATACACATTATAAACTTCATCACAATCTGGAGTCAACACAAGGTTTGTTGGTATAGCCAGACTCTTAGGATGCAGATAAAGCACCCTCAGCCTCAGGAGAACTCAGAACTTGGCCACCTCATTACTTGGGTGGATGCTTTAACCATTGGGCTCTTCAGATTTTTCCACTGTATTGAAGTTATAGGAGAAAGGCTCACGAAGGATGTCTGCACTTCAGGCGGCTCTCTTGAAAGCTGTTTATTGCATAGGTGAAGTTACAGCAGCTCAGGGAGTGGGTATCCAGAGCCAGCCCTACAGCTGCCAGCTCCAGCTGTAGGCATACCTGAAGCCACTTTCTGTTCAAGTTACAAAGCATTATATACTTTTCTTTGCAGAGTATCTTAACACATAACAACCAATAAGCACCATACACAATACCTTTACATTTGCCTATAGCCTATCATAACTACTACCATCACCATATTATGGTCATTATTACCCAATCACAAGAGTAAGTAAGTTACAAGTTAAGCTTACAATGGAAAATTCTCAGACATCTCTTCTTCTTGCTACATCGACACTTCTTGTTTGCCTGCAATATCTCTCTTTTTGGTAAAGACATGTTTTCTATTTACTTATGCTCTTCTTGAGACTTATTTACTTGGTGAAAAACATGTCTTTGTTTGTAGTCACATACCTTTGTCCTAATCATAAAAATCTCCTTCCAACTCATCTCCAACCTTTGCCTTCTCAGTTATTCAGTGGTCAGTGTTTCAGCAAAACATCTTTTACTCTATATCAAAACTTGCTTTCATTTCTCTCTCATCCTCAGTTTCTACATTCAGAGATCTTTCTGCCAAGCCTACGTATCTGTGAAACTTTCTTACCAAACTTTCATCCTCTCCAACAGAAGTGGAATTATTTATCTGTTTACTAAATTCTAGAATTAGAAAAGAAATCTAAATAGGACATTTCTCCTTTCTGCCAAAGGAGAAAATTCTGAGCATGCAGAAATAAAAATTACTTTAATATTTATCAAATTTTCATCCTAGGGAGGAGATACTTTTTTAAGTTCAGTGTAAGTTTAGACAGGGCTAGGAAGCATTAAAACTATGCTGTTGTCTGGGATTTAGACAAGATTTGGGGGGGAAAAGAAAAGGCCCCATTTGGGCAAGATTTAGGTGGACTGCATCCCAAACTTTTTTTTTTTTTTCATTAGTAAAAATAATAATAATAAAAAATCTGAACAATGTAAGTATGCATGAAGGCTCTAACAAGCAAAAAAAAAAAGCTTTCTAACATTCCACTTGTGATCCTTCTTTCTCCTTTTCTTAAATAAAAATGTTTATTGAGGAAACACTTCACCTGAAGCCATATTAGATGTTAATGGCTACAGTAAATGACTCCAGACACTTGGGAGGGGGAAGAATATGTGTCTCTATCTAATCTGGTTTTATTTCTGATTCATCCTTTTCAAATGCAAATATCACCTTTTCAAAGATGCCATGTAAGAAGATGTATTCAAATAGTTTCAAAAATCTAAATCTAAGGCTGCTCAGAGAATGTTTTTATGTGAACACATAAAAATGAGTCACCATGCACCTAAGATTACTTTGGTGTAGCGTAATTAAAATTATTTTTAAAACAAAATTGAGATATATTCCATATTTATTTATTTATATACATGTATGTATATTCAAGTTCTCTGTTGTCTAGCACTACACATCTCTGTTTGTTTTATAATCTCATGAAGGAGAAAAAAATCTAAGATAACTTTCAAGTTTAGAAGAATGTGCAACATAAAAAGTTTGGGTAAAATACATATATATTAAAATCAGTAGCATAGCCTAAAAACTACTAATTTATGAACTATGAGTCCAAAATCACTACAGTTTCACTTTCTACCTCTACGCCAATACCAACCCTACTAAAGGCTGAAGAATACACAATAAATAACATAAACTTTGAAGAAAAATACATTGAATTATTCTGAAGAGCTTTTTTTCAAATTAAAGCAAGAAGAGTTCATCCATGGTACCTGCATACAGATAAGAAATTAATCTCTTTGAATCCTGAGCAATACAGATTTTTGTGCCACTAAAACCCAGTGTTTTCAGTAAAAGAACATATGAAACCACTGTGATGCCAGTTCTCACTGGTCAAGAGAATGGTATATCTGTTCAATATATCTTTTTTCTCCTGCTGCACTATTTTAACATTTTTTCCTAATGCATTTCATACCAGTAAATATGCACTATCATCCTTAATGCTGTAAAAAATATAACTATGGCACTAAAAAAGAGTAAGTAGGTGAGACAAAAACAGAATACTTGTTATAGAGCTAGAAGGAAACTAGAATTAAGGGAATATCCCCTCTCAGCTGTACCTCCAGCACTTCTTACTCACTTCAGAGTTAGAACAAAACATGGATGAAAACCACAAATTTTAACTAACTCAAAAATCCCCTTGTCAGTAATTTAATATTGCTGTGTCTTATGCAACCATCTCAGGAACTGCAGAGTGCCTGAAGCTAACCTCACGCCAATCATTTTCCAGCATTGTTTCAGTTTCAAAAAAAATATCTCCCACACACTGAGCTGAATAAAACAGCACATTCAAGAGCCATAATGCCATGCTGACAGCTGCAATCAAAATTAAGGCTGAGAAGGAGCATATGACGCCACGTGGCGATTTCCTGTTCCCTTTGTCTGTGCCATCCCACCTCGCGCCAGTCCCAGCCTCGCCACCCAATTATTACAATTTGTCTCCAGTGGCTGAGCAGGATCACAGCAGAGCTCTTGTGCACACATTACTTCCATGTCACTAACGGGGAGCGGCGCAGGGGGACTCCCAGCCCCGATTAACCATCCCCCCTGCGGCAGCAAGGCCCAGGCCCCGCGTCTCCCAGCCCCGAATTCCCACAGAGGGACAATGCCAAGGGAAGGGAAGGAGGCTGGCAGACACTGAAATGATGCAGGTACAGTGACAGCAGCAGCAGCGGACACAGAACTGCTCTCAGTTGAAGGTCACTGATAGTAGTGAGACCCCACGAAAAACAGTCATGGGTAGATGTTTTCCCTACAAAAGTAGCACTTTTCACTGGTGTCAGCCCAACGTTTAATTTTTTTTTTTTTTTTTAATTTATTTGGACCTCCATAACCTAAATGCATGTGAAAAGGGAATGCCAGTATAAAGACAGTGAAGACAAGACATTAATACCTTTATTAAACTCAACTGGAAGGTCAAATCAAGTGGAGGTTTTCCAGATACGACACAGTCTTTCCCTATTATCATCAAGTATCTCCCCAGATCTTTTATTTCCACAGCACAGTCCTTTATTATTATTACACACACCTACAAAAATAATAATAAAATTGTATAGATCCCCATTATATTCAACACTTAGTAACAACTATGCCAGCAGAGAGTATTCTTCTAAGAATTATTTTATTAGCTGAAATCAAATCAAAAGCAAGTACTGTAAATAGCGAATAAAGCAGTTTCAGAGATTCACAGTGGTAAAGATGCTAGCTTGTCTCCAAAATTAAAAATTATTTTCAAATGCAACATAATATTGCACTTAACCTCCTTAATTGGCTTTGCTGCTATAGCAATTACAGAGAATTAGTGAAAAATAATCAAAATTCAAATATGCATTTCCTTCTCTCAGCTGATCAATTTTTCTAAGCAATGGCATTCTTTTGTGTGGTTTTGAATCTGCTTTCCATCTTAGAGGAACTTGATGTCTCTCCAAATATACCTGACCACATCTTTAATGCATGTAAATTATAACAGCAACTTCTGAAAACATTTATCTGCTACTTCTCTGTCTCAATCTAGTTCTGACTTATTCATACAAATAAATTTCCCTCCCTTTGAAGGCCTAAGCAGGAAAAACAACAGCTTTTTAACGCTTCAGAGGAGTTCTGGTGTAAATCAGAAGAGCTCAATTTAAGTCCTTTAAAGAAACAACAGTTCTCACTGCCCAAAGGCGTGGCTGTACAAATGTTGCTGCTGCTGTTCCCAACCCTTTTCCCAACCAGCATGGCTGAGGCTGAACAGGGGCTCTGCAGGGAAGTCCAGCAGAACCTTTGTCTGACAGAATGAGCCATGAGACTCTTCCAGCTCTTGTGCCAATCAAAATCTAAAATTATTAGTTCTGCATCAATATATTACCAACAAAATTATTTTTACATACCAAGTTCATTGAAAATGACAGGAGATTATATTGGCAGAAACCTATATACGAAAACTTGATCCTTCTTTGTCAGGAAAATCCCCTTAATAAAGGCTCAAACCCCTCAAAATTATTCAGAATTAAAGCCAGAACAGGCACTATTTTTGAGTCATGACGTTATTTCTTCTCTTTTTGGTAATGTTATGCATTTTGTCCCTATATGGTGGATTAAAAAATAATTTTTTTCTCTGAGCTACCTTCAACTGCTCTGTCATTTCAGCCAGGAAACTCTCAGCTGCAGAGCTCAGAGACTTTCATCCCCCATGCCATGTGTTGCAAACTGTTAATGCCTACTTTAGCTGTCAGAATGTCTGCAGAATTGGGGATGATTTGCTTTCTTCCCTATTTTCACAACAGACAGGTCAATGTAATGTATAGACATGCTTTTCTGCAGGCTGCCTTTCCACATTCTCCAGAGGAGCTGCACTTGTTCTCATTCCAGACCTCCCTTTTCAGAGCTCAAGGACGTGCCCAATAATGTTCACATATTTCAGCTCCGGCTAAGTCAAAATTGCACTTTTAATGCTTTTGTTGAGGTACAACAAAATTAAGTCTTTCAATTGCTATTGCTGTTATTTCCTACCTAAGATTGCAGCCAAAAGATAAAATCCTGGTGTTTCTTCTTAAAATAGAACTTCATCCAAAAGCAATTTTGCAATAAAACTTGCAATGACAAGTCAATGGCAAAAATAGAAATAGAGAAGCTAAACCCATGTCCTAAACCCCAACCTTTTAATTCCCCCCCCCATTTCTTTGTATTGGAATATTTATTTTTAGTGAAAATTTTGACTAAGATGTTTTCTACAAAGTTGGAAGAAAGTCTGCCAAGGCACTTTGTATTACGCTTTCACAAAAACTTACTTTAATTGAATTTTTTTGTTCCGGTCTAACTTTGTGTTTGCCTTCTAGACGACAAGAAAATCTCGTTCAGAATTTATCTGAAGAAATGACTGGGGGTTATAAGCAGTCATCACCACTCTTGTCCAATCCATTTCAGCCAGAGCTGTGGTCATCCTCTCCTGAAAGTCCTCAGGAGCTTTTTTTGTTTCATTCCCTTTTCCACTGCCGGGTACCAGGTTTGCATTGGTGACTTTGTTGCCTTCTTTTGGCTTTTCTAGTGAGACCTTTCTAATATGAAGAATTTCATTTGCTGCATTCAGCAGCAATTCACTCACACTCACAGGCAAAGAGCTTCTGTTTGAATGAACAGATGAAAGGGCTGCCTAAGGATTACAGCTTCAAATTTTCATATACTGTTTTATTATACATAAAACTGATAATCTCCATAGAATTAAATTACAACCATGATCTGCTTACAGTCCTGATTTTAATTTACTCCAAGTAACTATCCCAGAAGGTAGAGGGAAGGCTTTTCTCTTCAGTTTTTTTGAAATTTTTCTATTATTTGAAAAAGCCAAATGAGTGCTTCATTTGCCAAGGAGATTATAAAATGCTCTCACAGGACTCAGTATGTAATGTTTCCTTACCTTTATTTCAGCTTTTGCAGGGAGCTACAAATAATTGGGTTTCTACAAGAGAAAGTTTCTAAGTGTTACATAAGACTGTTCTGCCACTGGAGCTGATAGTAATAAAAGAATATGATAACGCAAAATATATCTCCTGACTTTCACACAGAACAGGTTACTTTCCAAAGACTATAGCAGAATGGATACATGATACCCAAATCCTTGAGATGAATCCCATGCTTCACCACGTCACATAAACCTTCCCACAAATTATTGACCCTCAACCCAAAAGCAGATCACTTCATTCACAGAAATGCTTTTCAGCAAGGGAGGTTGTCTTGCGTCGTTACAACTTTATATTGATGTTCAACTTTAATTTAACTCATGGCCAATCCCATCTTCAACTTGATGGGATATCTTTCTACCCTGTCTAGGCTGTGACATATTTATTAAAAAAACAATCAACTCTAATACATGGTGAGTAAAGGTGCACCTCCTATTCCTCCGTTTCCTTCTGACCCTGGACTATGCACAGACATTTGCTCAGTGCTGTCAGCCCAAGGAGTTTTCATGAATATGAGGAAATATTCACATGCACTCAAAATAGTGACACTAAAATAAAGATGAGACTACTTTGCTTGTTTCACTGAGCTTTGAACCCAACTGCAGTAGCTGACAATCATGTCAAGATGCATGTAACTATTCTAAATTTAACCCAAAAAGGTCTGATGTTAGTTCCACACTGCAAAACAGCTCTTTAATACATTAATCCTCTGCGATGTCCTTTTAGAATAAGAAGTTATGGTCTTTTGTTTTCTGTCAAAATTACTTACATTCTTCCGTTCCTTTCTCTTTTTTTTTCTATCTTATTATTCCCTTCCAAGATGTCTTACACCACTCTACACTTTCATTCATTTTTCTCAAACACAGGATCTCTTTAAGTATGCAGAAATTGGTTGTAATGCTAGACTGTAAAATGCTAAGAATGGAGATTTTGTCCAAACAGTAGTTAACAATGCATTTAAAATCTGCAGGTTTTCCTTCTCATTTTATTTTATCCAATTCATTTCATGCTATCAGTAGGATGACAGCCTTATTGTCACAAAAAATACAGTTCCTGGGAAAGGACTTTTGAAGTGTCTTCAGTCTGGGAATTAAAACATCACCTGTAACAAGGTAGAATTGGTTGGAAATGTGCGGGAACTTAAATCAGTACAGAAAATTAAGTGGATTTACAGGTTACACTTATTCTGGCAAATTCATCTCAGACCTACAGTTCTTCATGTATTTTTAAACGCTTATGAGCAGAACTGTTCTTTCAGCTCCACATAGCGGTTCTCACTCCCATTTTATGTAACTGTCGGACTCTCATTGATGTTTGTGAAAAATTGGCTGTCAGAGCAGAGCTCTCAGCTGCACATGCAAAGCCAATACCCAGGGGTGCCACCCCGGGCTGGACATGAGGGCTGCAGCTGCAAGGGCACCTCCACCTTTGGTTCTGAACAAAATTCCCTCTGACCAAAGTACAGACCATGCACCAGCAGCGTGGAGGGAGGGTTACAATAAGCCACAGCAAAGGCTTCTCCAGGACACTCCCAGTCTATTCCATCAGGAAACCCAATATCCCTGAAACATTTGCCCTAGGAAGGTCTTTAGGTCTGCTACTCACCATGCTCTGTCTCGCATTATGACAAATACAAATTAAAGCAGATAAAAGGTGATTTGTTTATTCTAAAGGATTGGAAGAAACTCTATTCACAGTTTGTGCTGAACCATATCTTCCATTTTCCACTTTTAAGCCATTTCTCTGGGACTGTAAATTCCTCCTGGGAGAGGCCATATATTGCATGCATTTGCAGAGGCTCTTTCTACAGCAATAACAATAACAATAATTGTTAGTGTTGCTATTATTATTAATAAAAGCCCAGCAGTTGCAGAAGAGAGGGATCTCTTAGGAACCTTGTAAGGCTCTTGGTGGCTGAAAGCTGGGAGTTTTCCAGGGAACTGCATTAGCCAAGTCAGTTTGCCTGAAGCAAAGATGAACAATCTGCAGGTCATGCTGTTTCCCCAAAATCTGATTAGAGCTCTTCAGGTTTCATTTTGAATTCACCCCATGCAGAGAAAATACACACAATGAATTTGTGCAACCCTGAAAGGCATTTTCACCCAGAGAAGTATTTGAATTATCTTCTTTTTTATTTTCTTGTGCACATAAATTTTTGCATATTGACCCTCCAACCAACTGCAAGGGAGGATGCAATTACTGTACATTGAATGACAGATAATTTTTTAATTAAAGCCTTTTTAGTCTTTGCATCTCAGGGCTCTGATTTACAATTCAATTCCAATTAAAAAATTACTGTACCACTTGTAAGCCAAAGTCCAGTGTCTGCCCATCTATTTAGCTGGTGTCTATGGGTAAAAATTATATCATTTGACTTATTTTAGCCAACAATGAAAGGGATTTCGTGAGGGAATCTCTGACTGACATGATTTCCAACATGGTGTTCCTTTTCCCTTCCTTTTTTCATGTAGTTAATACCTCAGTAAGCTTTAATAACATTTTTGGACAATTCATATAGTGCTGATTCATGGATTCTCACTGATGCTTTGACAACTGCACACACTACTGTTTCTTTACTGCTTTCTGGAGCTGACCTCTCTGAACACTTAACATATGCCACGACAGAGCTGTGACTCAGTTTTACCAAAGTATACCACAATGCTATGAAAAAGGGGGTTTTTTTTGAACCTCTGAATTAGTTTTTGAAAAAGACTATCAGTGAATTAAAATATATTCACTAAAAGACCTGGAACAAGTTCATCAGATATGAACTTAAAGCCTCTAAAATCTGAGCCTTTAGGAGCACAGTTCCTGCTGGCGTCTATTCATAACACATCACTTCATTCAAAAAGCTTCATCATTTTGTTGCTTATAACTCTAAAGGGCAGCTAGGTTTAAATGTAATTTACTGGAAACTCCGACATTAACAAAATGCCTCCAAAAAAGGAACAATGACATAATACTGAAATAAAACATACAGAGGCAACATAAAATTCCTATTAGTCCTGGGAGAAATTTTATCTTTGTGAGTTCTATGCTCAGCTAAAATCCAAATATTCTAAAAAAAGCTCCACTAATTTCATGCCACTAAGGTCTAACACTAATTGCACAGACCTGCTATTCCCAGTGTGGTCACTATGAACTCAGAGAACAAACCATGGCTGGAGGTGTAGCCTGGACCTGCAGGCTGAGCCACAGAGTGGGGAGCACCAGGAGGGGGGACCAGAAGCACCTATGCCTTCTTTTGGATCCACCCTTTAGCTTGTAATGTGACACCAGTCCGTGGTTCGTTTCTCTATCTGCATCACAGATACAACAAAACACAATTTCAGGGATTAAAGTTGTACTGCATCTCATGAGGCATTTAAATATTGTAGAACTGGGCTGGCATAAACAAGGAACAGCGGCAAAACCAGAGTTCACCAGGAGCTATTGCAACGTGGCATGAAGTAAGTGGCAGGTACTTGGGTTTTTTCTTAACTTCAGTGCATTTTTACAATTTAAGGACTAGCAACTAATATCAAGGAATACATTTTCAAAAACACCATTCATTCCAGGAATTTGTCCACCAGCAGCTCTGAATGCCCTACAAAGCAGCAAACCTCCTTTAAAGCAAACAGAGGTGAAGCAGCAAGGATGTTAGAGCATTACAAAAACACTGGTGGCTTAGCTCTTATGTCTCACTGTTAGTATTGTTACAGAGGATAAGTCTTCTGATCAGTGGCTCCCAGCTTTATGAAATAATGATATATTTCTAGATAATCGACTGCTACCTATTACCATACTTTTGATGTGGTGGAACAGTCACGTGCCTTATTTTCCACATCCTCAGGGTATCCTGGTTAAATGTCACATGCATTTTTCTCCCATGTTAAGAAAACAAAACCTGCATATTAATTCTTTTTAAGGGAGGCATAAAATGCAATAAGAAAGGAACACTGATTATTCTATTCATCTATAAACTACTCCAATAGACATATAAATAATACTGGTAAATGTAATGTAGCTTTAATTAACAGCAGTGCTCCCCCCATGTTACAACAGTCTTGATAGATGAAACCTTCAACAATCAATCTGATTGCTCTGAGAGCGGTTTAAGCTAATTCACAACAAAAGACAGAAAGTTAAAAAGCCAGAACATCGCACAATTTTTACAAGTATTTTTATTTAAATTAAGATCTCTGTGTCACTGACCAGGTTTCTTACTAGAGAAATTTTAAGCAGCTCTCTCTGTAAATGTAACAAAGAGCTGAGGTGTCCAAGAGTTCCATACATTCCTCCATGGCTGTTCCAAATATCAGAATAAAATTAGAAAGAACTTCCCTCTTCTAACTCCAAAATGCTTATGGTCCAGTTGTCCAAATCTGTAGCTCAGCAAGGCAATCTACCTACAGAATGCTTGCTATTCTGGCCCGAAAAGGCACAAATCTAAGAAAGGAAAGAGCAATGAGGGAATTTCACACAGCGTTAGCAGTTTCAAATGGAAAAAATTACTTTATCTAGAGAAACAATCAGTTTATTTTACACTTCAGGATTATTTGTTGAAAGGAGGAAACTAGAATCTAAGATTAATTTGTTTTATTTAGTATGACATAAAAGAGAAATACAGGGTATTGCAAATTCAATGATTTGTTGCTGATTTGCTATTCCTACTTGCCATTTATTTCTATGTCTATATATAAAGATAAACTGTATTTTTAGATTTTACTTTACATGCATTATATGACACTAAAGAAAATATTTCCTTCTCTCAATTACTTATCAGCCAAATGCCAAAGGTTCAAACATATAAACTGAACATGTCTGTCTTGACAGCCAGATAAGACTGAGCTTTTGTACTTTACATTATATTTAGCACTGAGTCAGGCTTGGTTCATTTTGCTCTATGCAGTACCAATCTATGCCCTTAAATCTATGACATTTTTAGAAGCCAAATATAACCAGTGTTACTCAGAAAGATAATTTTTGATCAACCTGTTTGGTTAAAGTACATTAGAATTGGTCAAGATTTCCAAGATTACAGAAATAATATTCTTATTCACGTTGATACGTCATAAAAAAGACAATTGTCTTTTCCACATCTATTCTGTATTTAGGAAAAAAATCTCTTTAGTTGACTGTGATGTTTATATACTTTGTGGGTGTAATGTTGGGGGGGGGCGGTGTGTGATCCCCATTTTGGCCAAGGCTAAATAAGATCGTCCAACGACACCAGATTTCAACTGTCCAGGCACCACCACTGCAAGGCATGATGCACTCCTCAGGTGTCCCTGTTCCTAGAGCTCCTCGCCAGGTGTCACACTCAGGTGTCACCCAGGATTCCCCCAGCAGTACCTGGCACAGAAGCAGGGCCATTTATTTCTCATGGCTCTCCTAGAGACTGAGCAGGTTATGCTGTGTGGATAAACATGCTCCAAAAAACCTTTCTCTCCATCACTACTGAAGTTTAGCTGGAAATGTTTCCCAGGACAGGTCTTGCCCTAGTTTTTGTGTAGCCTTGGATGATGTGGGGCTTTGCAGGAAGTGGTTGGATGAAGGGGTACAAGAAAACACACCTGTATGGGAGCTTGTGTAAATATTGCACCAAAAAAGCTAAAATAGACCCTTTCCCACTCTCCCCACATTATGGCCTTACACTGATAACAGGAATAGGAAGCAGCAAGTGATTTTTTATTATTCCTGTTATCACTCACATTAATGCCATTTCAACAGATCTGGTAGTCCAAAGAATCATCATAATGGTTGTAAATCCTGTTTACTTTTACTGTAAGCTCTTCAAACTCCCTTGAAGAATACAAGGCATTTTTCATAAAACAGAAGTCAGGCCCAGGAAAGAATAGCTTCTAGTCAGGTGTTTAGGATTCAGTTATCCCTAGCTATCATACCAAACACCCTCATGTATACAGCCTGGGTATATCCCTTCTCCTTCTATTGTTTTTGTTGGCCAGGGAAAGTTTCCTTGACATAGTTTTGACAATCCCACAATTAATTTGTCTTCATTTCATTGTGTCCTTAATAACACTACGTAGGCAATAGATTTCAAGTCTTTCCAAGTGGAATGAAGCAGAAGTGAGCTCACATCCCTAATAAATTGTTTATTGAATATTTATTTTTACTTGGATGACAGAGTGCTTGTGAATCCGCTGGTAGTAAAGCCCATGCTTACACGCTACAGCACAACATTTATTGAAGCAGCTATTCTTGCCAAATCTATATTGCATTTATAAATCTTCAAAACAAGCCCTGGTAAATGTCACTTCTTAAATGCTTGGCAGAATCAATGACAAGTGATACTGCCTTTGCCCTTGAAGAATTCATGTGTTTGCGTCAGAGTCCAAATTCTAAAAACCTGTTCAGAAACACGCAACACAAACGCACGTGCAGTGCACCAGAGGCACTGAGGAAAGAAAGGAAAAGTTACTCTAAATGCAAAAGTTCAGTACAAACAGGAAGGCTTGTTTATTGCTTTTTAAGACTTTCATTGTAAAGCACATTTACTACTGTAAAGCCCATTACCTTCCTTCAGTTCTGCAGTGGAATATTTTGCAGTGGTCATTCATACACTACCCAAAAGCAATCAGCTCATTTTGATATGGTTTTACTATCACATTAGGCGCCTTTTGAAATAAGTATAAATATAAAATAAACTAAAAATATGGGCTTATAATACCTAATTCTCAAAAAAAAGTAGAAATTTTTTTGGCATAACATCAGGCAATACTATGGACTGCATATTGGTGTTTCCTAAGTATGTATCCTTCATTTTCTGAATGATAATTCTGATTTTTTTTTTAACTGTATCTCCAACTTCCAAGAGAAACAAAATGCAAAACCTGAGCAATACAGTAAAAAAATCTTATATGTCCTTTAACTTCTTGCATGCTGCCAGTGAATTGTGGAACAGTCTGCTCAGTGTCAGTGGGATGCCCATCTCCAACAAGTGGAGCTGCTCTGTTAGCAGCACAGTCCAGATTTGCTGTTGTGCCTGACATGACACAACCCAAATGCTTTTCCAAGGAAAGCACTGCAGCGTTCTCGTTTTCCATCTGGTTTTGTAACAGTCAAGATTTAAAAGAGTATGGGTAGTCTAGTCAGGGTTCTGAATTATACAGCAAATAGTATTCTTCAAGAGCATGTCAGCTGGCTTAGGCTAATGACATGTTTCTGTGGCAGAGCTGCAACTATATCATCTTTTTGCCCACGGTGGATTTCTCAGAGTTAGGGGAATTTCCCTGAGGAGAAATGCTGTCAGCACAGGGCAAAGAAAGGGACCAGATAAAGAGAATCCATGGAGATCCTACAGTGAAAAGTCTCTCTCCTTCGGAGGTATAATCCTCACAGCACCTTATACCCTCCAGCCACACAGAGTCTCCCTCCTTTCACAAGAATCTTTTCTTCTGGGGAAAAATTGGATATCTGATTCTCCTGACTTGACCCACAGCTATCTTCAGGGCAGCACCGTCACTAGCCAGAACCAGCATCTCTTTTCTTTTTAGCAAAACCCACATTTTTTTCACTCCCAAATGGTGCTGAACATGTTAATTAAACAGAAAATAATTGGCAGATCTTGTCACAGAAATGACACTGCAATGATAGATGAGATCTTGGGGCAATATTAATTGATAAAACACAAAGTGAAATGGAAAAAAAGATTGATTCAAATCAAGACTTTCTGCTTACTGGTAGAAGTCATCATAGTTAAAAAAAAAAAAGTCTCCATCTTTTGGTGGCTGTCAGGTTGCTAATTGTCTCAGAATGGAAAACTGGTTTTGAAATGGGAGTAGTTCAATAGGAAACAAAAAACCCACAGCCTAGATGGTGATGATTAGAAAAAATGACTTCTCCAGCACACATCCAGGAAAATGATTATGAGATACCTTGCTACTTTTTATTTCCAAGTTAAACAAAGCACATTCCCCCCCTTCCCCACTGCCCCCTGTGGGGAAACACAAAAGGTAGAAAGCTCTTAGGAGTGAGAAATAAAAGCAGGTTTCAGAAAATAAGTCAGAAAAAAAGTTAGGATTCAGCTTTGCCTGTGAAAACTAGAAGATACAATTATATAGCAGCAACCATTTAAAGCAATGGTTAGAGTTTCTAGGTTTGGCCTAGATAGATTTTGAAGTTGCAAAAAATATGCTTAGCAAGACAGGTAAGTTTAAGCCTTATAATGGAATATTGTGTATCATTATGTCAAGACATAGGAAGCTCGCATTGCGTTCAACGGTTGTAGTGCGCTGTTGGGGGTTGATTAAGACAGCTGTCTGTAACTTTTAGAAGCATGCTGATTGGCCAAGAAGCTTTTAAGAATGCTCTGTAAATGGGAAGTTTTTGGATGCCCTTGGCGGTGTGAGCTCTGTACCAACTCTGTCTTGACTCTGTGAGACTGATAATGGAATAAAATAATAAACTGCTCCTGGAGCGCCTGTCCAGGCTCCCCGTCCCATTTGTCACCGAAAACGCCGACACCCCCACCAAATAAAAGGATAAATAACTTGCCAGCAATTTTACCCTATTCAGTAACATCCCTGGGGATGGTATGCTGCAGTAGGTATGAAAAGGTTTCTTGGGCTCCATGAGTCTTCAGAAAATGTGATTATTACACTAATGCATTGTTTTATTCTAAATAAAAGATAAAACCACCACTTTTACAATTTAGATTTTTGTTTGATGTCTGAATACAGTGATTTGTAAAGCTTATAAAAAATGCTTAAGCACATACCACGTCTTTGTTTCTAATTCCTGTATGCTTTGTTAAACAGTTGTCTTAATGCAACAACAGCAGGATATTTTGGATCTTAACAGGAGAGATGGATTACATGGCAGCCACTAAATATTGGCAAAAGCATCACACGTTGTACAAAGTTTTCAAATGTGTAATGCTGTTGCGGTGAGCCATGGCTCTTGCCAGGGTGTTCTGGGCCCCATTGGACAAAAGGTCCAGTGGTTTAATTCTCATGAGGCATAAGAGTCTTTCATTTCATTCACCAACCCTGAAGATATCTCAACTGATAAAAAGAAATATTCCAGCTCCCTGTTTGAAAATTTCTGAAAGCCAGGTGTCAAGATGCTGGAAAGCTGCCCTTTCATCAACTCTCTTTGGCTATGTGACAGTGAAGTGAGAACCTGTTAGGAGGAGGAAATGATTCTCTGTAAGTTCCTTCCCATTCTGTGGTGTTGACTCCATACAACTGCCTTGACAGCCTTGACTTGGAATAATTTGGGGAAATATTTAATGTTCCCTAAGTGGAATGAATTAAGGGGTTAGAATAAAGCATGAGGGAAGAAACACAACCTGTTTGTGGTGTGGATTGCAATGAAATCTAAATCTGATACAATTTCCTATTACAGAAGAATGTGTTTACTCATCTCATATTCTTCACTGTGCTCTCTCTATGTCCCTAAAAAATGTTTAGGATTGTGTGACAGCAATGAAGTGTGACAGGTTCCTAATCTGAAAAACAACTGAAAAATGATATTTTTTACAGAGGCAATCCCACATTTGCCTGCTGCCTGATTTAGAGTTTCCATCTGGGCAGTTGGCAGTCATTCCCTACAGTTCAGGCTACCTCGAAACACAGCACAGAGGCTCTGGGCAAACTGAGTTAGATACTCAGTAAGGGAAGAACAGTTTCTCCCTAAAATCACTTCCATTTTCAGATATTTCAACCAAATGAACAGCAGTTTCATTTCCATTATTCCAAAAACAGAAATGTAGAAAATCACTTGAAAGCTGAAATTATCATCATCAGAAGTTTGTTGTGTCCTAAATCTCTAGATACAATTTGAAATAGACAGGTTTAGTCCATTCATTTCTCCTCTATCCTTTCTTCATCTAGGAACAGATTTTATTAGGAGAGCTGAAAAAAAGAAAATAAAAAGTCTGTGTAATGAAGAGAAAAAGGCATTATTTCTAGATACATTATTTCATTAGGGGCATTCTCTGAACATCACTATTCTCTGCACTACACAAAAAAAAAAAAAAGCAACTGCAGTTGCCTTCTCCTCTTCCTCCTTCTGTTACCATGTTGTTAATTCCAACTGCAAAGCCACTGACCCTTGAAATTATTTTCAACTGCCTGGAAAACAGATGTGGCTTTCTCTTACCTTTATGTTTCTAGAATTGTTCCTTCAAAATTTAGTGTGCCCCCTAGAAAATACTAATTCACATAGGTGAATTAACGATTATCAAAACTTGGTCTTAGTTTTAGCCTTAGAGACCTAAAACCCCTAATGATGGAATTCTGAGTTCAGCTTGCATTATTCTTCTCTAGAAACATAAAACCAGATTCAGCACATGTAACACTGCTGCAGCTTAAGCGCAGCAAGATATACCCTGAACTTTCAAATCCCTTCTTCTTATTTGTACAAGCCAGGCTATGAAAACAGACACCTCTAATGAATTCACTGAGAAATCCTTAGTAGAAGTAGCAACAGCAGACTTAGAGCTATAATATTTAAAGCAACTGCAAAATTGTGCTTTCATCAGGAAAGGAACAAAAGCTTTGTTAGTTTTGAAGCTTACATTTATATTCAGCATAATAATTCAAAGTATCATTGCATGCCACTATTAGGACACAGAGGTCAAATATGGCAAGTAAAAAAAAAATTACATTCACAAGCGATACAAAAGAGAAAATAGGCTCAAATTGTATGAAGTGCAGTGACATTATTTAAATGTCTTTGTTAATCAGGGTCCTGACATAAGAGATGGTGCTGAGAAGAATTTGCTCTTCAGACTCTTCTCAGCATGGGTCAAATCTGCTTAATATTCCAAACGCTGAGTCTAGCTCAACTGCGTTACCCCTTTATGATCTCTCATCTATTTTTTTTTTCTCCTTTGAATTCAAGATGCACTGGTATTTTCAGTTTTCATCACTGCTAAAGGGCAGGCAAGCTATAGTATAAACAGTGAAGTTCCTTTCATGCCTTGTTTATAATGATTTATACATTATATAGCTGTTAGACCTGCAGAAATTTTTGTAGAAATTCAGAACACACACAAAAAAAGAAGTTTGGGGATGTTTACATTCAACCTTATGCATTTTTTTTCAGTTTCTCAATGAGGGACAAAGAATAGGACTATCTGCTGATTCACACATGAGAAAATAAGCGTAATCTAGTTTCCATCCTATAGAGCCACAAGAAGGTAAAGCCCATGCACAGCAAAGAACAATGGGGCCCACAGAGCATTTCATGTAGAGATGCTACTGTGTACTTATCTACACCAACATCCCACCTGAAGTACACCCATGAGGGCTATGAAGGATGTTTCAGTTAGTCAACTTCTACTTTTACATGGAAGAATAGAAAATAAATAAAAAGACCAAAGTCAAGCAAGTGGTACATCTTAGTAAATTGGTCTCCCCATTCACCAGCACTATTTATGGAGAGCAAAAAAGGATTCCTTAAAATAAAAGTTATCTCTGGCCCTCCTGTTGGCCCCATACTGGAGAGGATGTGCTCTGCAATCACAGGATCAAGACCTTGTGTTCTTCTATCATTCCTTCTTCCCTCAGCACTCATGTAGCTCCCCCAGCCATCTACAAGCTTTATCCCTGCCAGCTGCTTTCCCATCACCCAGGCTTGCTACCTGAGGGCTCTGGAGGCTTTTTGTGTCCCTGCCAAAATAGTCAATCCATAAAAGACTTTCTCCCATTTCAAACAAGACATACAGGGCACTGAGGGGACATGAAAGAGCAGCTGGCCAGTTTATTTTGATTTATTGGAAACATTATGGGATTGCCCAAAGGCCTTGGTCAGAGTCCAGTTGTGCTCAGAGCTGTTCCAGCCTGTCTGCAGCAGTGCAAAGCAGCAAGATAGATGAGGCTGCTCGAGACAAGATGAGATCCAGCCCACCGAGGACAACTGTTTTCACAGTGGGGATTTAGGAAGGGCATATCACTATGAAGATCAGCTGTTGAAGAGTTCGACAGCCTGATCTAACTGCAAGATTTGAGAAAGTGCAATGACACAAATCAGACTGTCTGATATGACCCTTTCAGGCGTTCAGATAAATGAACCAAGTTTTCACACTACTGACCAACATTTGTTAAAAGTGAGTTTCCAAAGTTTTCCTGTTCAGAATCAAAACCAATTCACTCCTAACTACTCACTTCCCAAAATGCCATATCCTGTACTTACATTTAATGGTTATTTTTTAAATTGCAGAGAGAGTGGGGAATGCCACTTAATTCAGCTTTGAGACAAGTTTCACCAAACCAGTGGAGGTCACACAGGTCTCCATCCATGATGCAGAATGAGGGTGGCATACTGATCAGGTGGCTAGGGTTCGACAACAGAATATTTTCCATGTTTTCAATAGGTTTAATATATATTTCATTATTTCTTGTCTGTGGCTCTGATCCCTGCTGTGGACACCAAGCCGCAGTGAAAGCTTAGGGGCTATAATTAGAGCTTTGCAAGTTAGGAGACACCAAAGTGTTGGAAAGGCTGAATATGTTTTAATACCTTCTTCCATGACCAACACAGGTGGCAACAGCCAGGTGCTGTGGCTGAGACACTTCTGGGAAGGAGGAGGGTGCCCGACACAGTCTATATACAGCATAATATAAATGCACTGTGTTTTCTGAGAGATGAGATACTTGCACTTCATTTATTTGAAAAGCCCTCAGAAGAACAAAGTAAAATATAAAGAACGGTTCACAAGGAGAAGAGGGAGATAAGAGGAGGAAGGATTTTGAAATAAAGAGGGGAAAGAGGTTTAAACATATTTCTTCCTCTCCTTCTTACAATTTTCTTCATGGTGGTTTTACCTTTTTCAGGACCAGCTTCAGACGGGGAGTATTTAAGTATCAAAAAAGAACACTTCAGAGAACCAGTTTCACTAAATGTAATGTTGACAGGCACTGTACAGCTACGGTGTGTATTTGGGAAGACATAATAAATAGGATCTGAAAAGGTCACATCTCACACAGGCACCTTTGACGACTCATGCAGACTCTCAAAATACAGCTCAGAAGTAGATACAGTAACACATTCCTTCCCTCCAGCGTTCACAGTAAGTAGGGTTTCAAAACCACTTAAATTTCCTATTAAAAATCTCAATTCAGGAATATACCCTACTTTGATTTAACACCTTCCTAGAAAGGCAGTTGTGCTCCTGCATTCCATGCAGCAGTCCAAGTTCAACATGGAATTATTTTTCATAACAAAAAATAAAAACTACAGTTTTCAAAGGAAAAAACAAATACGCAGTAATACATTCATGACATCTTACTCCGGCTTGCTCATATCCTTCTTCCATTAAATATTTAAGAGATCAATGACACTTCAAATTATAGAAACACAATAGAAGACTGCAATGCTTTTAAATAAAAATCATCTGCGACTTGATTTCTCTTCTTTTTTCACGGTTAGCCATTGGGATTGAAGGGGTTAATTTATTCCCTGAGACAGAAAACCTTAGATAAGCTTGCTGGTTATGTAGGCATGTCTGGGTTGCTAGGAGTTTAAACTATCAGCTTGCAAATGGAGCTATTTCAGATCCCAGGTGATCCAAAGAATAGGTCTCCTCCTGCACTAAACGATGCAGGGAGTATGTGGAAAAAAAATAGCATGTGATCCTATAATCAGACACTGCACTGCAATACATAAGCAGAAATATGCTGAATGAATTAAGGCAGTGCAGGACATGCCAGAATTACATTTGTCTACCTTCTGAATGCTTGATTTGGAGTCTTCAGAAGGTTTTTTTAATATTATTTTTCATGTTGACAACTATTGTGTATAACACACACAAAATATGATACCGTACTGGGTAATAATGATGCCTCTGGTGTGCAACTCCTGCTTGTTAATTGTCCTGGTATTTTTCTTTTTCAGACATGGATATTCCAGTGGTTAATAATATAATATCTTCTGTATATCAGCTCACTCATGCATATGACCACTTGATTGCCTCACATACACTGTTTAACCTAATTATCATGAACACTGATGTCTCAAGAATTTTCTGTGCCTCCAAGATCTGCGCTGTGGCAAACAGGCATTACTCTCTAAGCAATTTCTGAGCTTGGTCACAACACAGTAAACCTGTGCCACTTGGCTAAGCCAGATGCATCCTTGATAAACATTGCTGAACCACTGCCAGCAATGTTCTGTGCCCTGTGATAATTGTTTGCATTAAAGTAGAGGCTAAAACATCTATAGCTTAAGAAGAACAGGAGCTTTGGGGGAAAGGGAATTGGTGCTGTGGGTTTTTTCTAATAATTTATACAAGCATGAGAAACACCACAAACTACTTAGTAAGTGAGGGGAAAAAAAACGTAGGCTTGAGTTTAGCTGACAATGAAAGTAATCAGAACCTGCCACACAGTATATAAAATATGTTCAAACACATGCTTGACTTTAATTTATTGGTGCTAAAGCTCCCACTGAATTAAACTGGAGTTCAGGGTGCTAAGCACCCCTGTAAATCAGAAGCTTTGTGCACATGTGATTGCAGTCCCGGGCTGCCCGTTCAACAGGAAATCACTTTTATCATCACAGCGACTCGAGGAGAGAAGCCCATGACCAGAATGCTTTTCTTATCTTCTGAATCTGTGACTCTGTGTAAACTATTTCTACAGGAAATAAATCTGTAAAGGTGGCATCAATTATTACAGTTTCAATTAAGGTATTGAATGGCCGGAGACGCCATGCGTAGCAGAAATGACTAATTTGAAAAGGGAATAATGTACATTTTTTAGATAAAGCTGAAGTAATTTCTTTTTTTTAAATAATTTACCCAGGATATTTATTCTCTTTTCAACAAAGAAGATGACAGTATCCATGCATGATAAAAATCTTCTCTCTTCCTCTTCTAGACAAAGGTAGAGACACAAGGCTGGTTTTCATATTCAGGTCCATCAGTTATTAGTTTTGCTACATTCCCAGTTCTTGCCAAAAGCCTCAGCTTTCCCTTTTCCTTAAAAGTCAATGTAAAAATCCTTAATGTGGGATTCTGAACTGAGAAACCACACAGCGGTTGACTGTATATGTGTGCTTGCATACATGTGTTTAGATCACCAGAAATCAATAGCTTGTGCACCATTATGCTAAAACATCTTCATAATGCCCACGTGATACGTGATTGTTGGGTTTTACATGAAGCAAAACAACAAAGTATCTGATTTGGAATGTTCTGGGTTAGTACAAGGGTTTGAGGAAAAAAGCAATGATGGCAAAATTAATTTGCAGAAATTACCCAGGAACTGATCTGGTTTCCACTGAATTCAGCAAAACTACTCCATGTGCTATATGAATTCCATTTAACCCACCTCCCAAAATCATCAGCAAAGTGGTCAAGAATGCAGGGCATTCTCTGCAAATGAGTAGTGGAAGGGGTAGTGCTGCTAATAACACAGTGTCCTACATTTATATAGGGCCTGCCACACCCAAGGATGCTGGAATATCTAGACCCCCTGCATAAGGAGTAAAAGTCACAAAAACAGGGCTGTCCAATCATCTCCCTAGCACTGACTTTGGTCCAGGACAGCAGACCACTTCTTTCCAAAACCTGCATGAAATTTTCCACTCAGACAAAAAGAGAATCTCTCTGATCTCTCAAGACATGAAAGAGCAGCCTACATTTAACTTCATAACTCAGATTCCTCTCATGCCAGAATCTTTTCCCTACCTATATTTCTCTGCTTTAACTTTTCTTTCCCTCCAGTCAACTGTGAACATATATATGAAGATTAGATTTTTGGGAAGCACCTTCAACTCGATTCACTTCAGTTGAATCTTCAAATGCTCAGCCTCTTTGACTATCAGGCCATAAATATGAGAGAAGTAAATATCTGTACCCTGCAAACTCTCCCCTTCTCTCTTTGTGACAGTGCTGCTCATGGCTCCCCCAGGGACTGATTTATCCACAAGACTGGCATTTTAAATTCAACAATATGCAATTCATTTCACAGTCCTCAAAGATAACAAATACTCAGTTTTAAATTACTGAATCATTCATTTAACTTAGTATGCCTGAAAAATATCATTTTTATGGAAAGTAATAAATTGTAATTGCAAGTAATAAAAATGTAAGTAAAGAGAATGCCTGGACGTGCCACAGAGAAAATACCTCATTCTGTAAGTGAATGTCTTTAATTAATGATGGTTTCTAATTGTAACACATTATTTACAGAATTAACACTTTTTGTATCTCTCTGTTAACCCCAATTTTAAAAGTTATTTCAGCTGTGAATGATGACACTCACGGCTCTGAGTTCAGCCTTCCTAGAAGCAGCAGGAAGCAGTGAGAGGCTCTGGCTGCTCGAGCCCCTCACAGAGCACTTTCACGTGGGCACATAACCAGCTGTCTGGACTCGTGCAAAGGTTCATGTTCAGACCTTTGACTGTGAGGTGATATAGGGACTCCTGAACTCTGCACATTAAGAAGCAGGCAGCCCAGATTACACCAATGTAATCCAGCTCAGTATCTGGCAAGTGCTGCAGTAACCATTACTGTCCAATTTGCCTGGATGAGCAGCAGTGTTGGACTCACAGTGGAGCACTGGCCTCCTGTGTTGTAAGAACACAGGCACCTTTCCAGGACAATAAGCACCTTTCCAAACTCTCCCAAGTGGTTACATTCAAAGGCCATATCCTGCTTAAGAGACCAGCAAAGCTCCAATTGTAGGGAGTAAGCTGTTCACAGCGGTTGTTGCCGCACTGCTTGTACAAAACAATAAAGTATCATATTTATCAATGCTGGTGGCTGCTAGTCTGGTATTATGACTTATTACCGTGAGATTCAAAATTAGAGTCTATATCATCTCAAAATTTACTGGTGATGATATTCTCTCAATGTAGAATAATCCTTTGCACTATTTACTTCCCAAGTTTGGCAATAATGATACTGCCTTATATAAAAAAAAAAAAAAATAGCATCTTGCCTTTCATTTCTCATGAAGTATTATTCCATGATTAAGGCTACTTTTGGTTTTGTTTATTTTTTTGCTTCTACTTTCCCATTTGAATTTATCTGGATTCAGCTTCCAGCCTACTTCAGCCAAATCTTGTCTTTCTCTACTAGATTATAGAGGTAACCAATATTTTCAACACATTAAGGCCCTTCTGAGCTGCAAACAAATTGGCTCTCTTTCCTTAAGAAGAGCAGAACAGATGGAGCTCTAAATTCCTCACTATAAGCATTCTCTCAAAATTATTTTTCTTGCCTATTTTTTTACCTTCTTCGATTTGTCAACATAATTTAAACAAATGTGAACACAAAACTGAAAAAGATATTCTAGTAGTTGCCTAACACAACATACATAGACAAAAATCACTTCCCCCTCCCTAAATCACTGTTTTAATCTATGTATCCATGATCCACATTAGCCTTCTCTGCCCCAGCAACCACAAAGCCCCAGTGAGCTGCTTGCCTGGTTTGACACCTTTCTCCACAGAACAGATCCTCCTTGCAACTGCCAGCCTCCATTCTCCTTATTTTTTTTTCTTTTTGAATGGCCCAAGTTGGCAATGATTCTAAATTCCCTGGTAGAACTCAATTACTATTCACCATTCCAACAGTCTATTAGTCATCTGGAAGTTTCTTTACTGGCAGCTAGAATATGTGTATCTCCGATTTATTGACAAAACTGTGGATGAGAATTGAGCCAGCATCTATCCCTAAAGAATTTCACTAAAACAATCCTACTTAGGTCTCATTATTTTTATGGGAGTGGAAAGCATCATTCTATCCAAATAAAGAGAAAAAAATCTAAAAAATATTAAAAAAATATGCAAGGCCACTCTTTTCAGGGGATAGCAAACGACAGGCTTAATTATATAGAATTGTAAAGGCTGTGTATAAAAATACCATCTGTGAATCAAAAACTGTCCTTAAAATCAGGCGGTTTTCAGCAAAAATCTTGTGTTTTCCACAATCCAATGTGCATAAGAAGAACGCAAAATAATTCTGTACAAAAAAAAAAAGAAGAATGTATATGTTTATACTCATTTGGACCACAAAGACAAGAATCAACAAAAAATTTCAAATAACTGCAATACAGTATGGTAAACATAGTAGATGGAAATACAATAATGCTTCCATAATAGTGACATTTTATTCAACATGGGCTCTGTCAAGGATATAAATCCTTTCTGCCTGTCTCCAGAGTCTCCAGGCCCCAAACAGCATAAGATTAACTTTCATAACAGACTTTTTATTTTGAGAAGGGGAAAAAGGCAGAAGAAAAAATGCTGTGTCACCATGACAGAGGAAGTCTGAAAACAGATATAAGCTCATAATGAAAAAATCTACTTTTTTTCAGATTACTAGAACTGCAGAATTCAGGAAAGCACTGAAACATAAAGCCCATTCATTCCTCTGGATGCTGCAAATGCAATTTACAGCAATGCTAAAATATTTCTTGGAGAGAAAAACTTCTAAGGGGTATTCGTGTTACTCTCCTGACTCCTCCTCAGTTCCTCCTCCTTTGCTCTCTGCTAACCTATAGAGAGGTGGCCTAGGCAGGACATCTCTGGGTGAAATTTGTAATATAATCAGTAAGACGCCACAAAGCTGAATATTTGATGCTGGCTTATTATTCCCATTGTGCTTCTGCAGGTTGAGTCTCCCTCCCCTCAGCCTGCTCTCTTCCCTCTCTTCCCCCTCCAGAGGCACAAACAATTTTAGCTCAAAAGCTGCATTACCTCTCATTTTATGAAATTTCTGCAAGGAATAACCTTTAACCCATACTTTGCCTCCTCCCCTTCCCTGCCAAAAGCTTTATTCATTCAATCCTTTTTCAACCTCAATTACTTCCCATTTAACAAATGGTTGGTGTAGCAGTGAAGCACTACAGTAAGAACAAAGGTTGGTGCTCCATTGCAATCTCTTCAGGGTAGAATTAAAGGCAAATTCTCTATCAGAGAAAGCCACCTCTCCTCGATTTTTCTGTCACCACATTATTATTATACAGCTTGTCTCTGAAAAGAAGGCTCTCGGGGTGTTATGAACTCTCAGAGAATTTCTAGTCTACAATGCCTTTCAGTAAAAAAGAGAATGCTCCAGAGAGAAAATAACCTTTGTGTAAGGAAAGGTTTGTTCTGCAATATTGTCTGAGCATTGGCTTTACAGGGAAGAAATGAGTCTTTGCATTTGCATTACCAGGGTGTAGGAACTGGTCCAAAAGAATATGACTGTGCACAGCCCGAGCTGTGCTGCTCCCTTCTCTCTGTCTGAGGGATGGGGAGGCTTGAGCAGGGTTAGGCAGCACATGCAACCCCTCTTCTATTGATAAATGTCCACAGCAGAAGACACACAGCTGAATTGAAAACAGGAATCCTGTTCACTTCAAATGGTATTCTTAAATCACTCAAAAACACCACGTCACTCACATCTCTTTCCTGATCTCATTTGAAGGATAAGGAATGAATATATTCCTAATTCATTTTCCCTCATTCCTAAACCATTCTCTTACTTTTTCCCTGATTTTAAATACTTTAAATGCAGGCATAAATTCCTGCCTTTTGCAAGCATGTTTACAGCAGCAGTTTGTCATCAACAGGACAGCAGCATCCTCATGGAGACAAATTAGTGATACTCCAAAAGAATCCTAAGGTGTCCTGTCTAGAAAAAATAAAGACAGCTTATAGCAAGTATCATCCATACAAATACAAACATACACAGAAACACACACAGGAAAGAACAGAGCACAGACAGAAGTGAGAGATATTCTTAGAAAAGGGAGGAAATCAGGAGACAGATTCCAAGCTGTGTGGATTGTTAAATGCCCTTTGAAATAAAAGGAACTCTGGTAATTAATTTCAGATAAAGATCTGCCCCTGAGAAATAAAAACCACCTATCAACCTGCTCGGATCCTACTTTCCTGAGTTATTTTAATTATACAAAAATTAAGGGGGGTTATTATTTTTATTTCATAGAATTTTATATATTCCAGTGGTCATTCAAAATAATTTTGGTTTTCTATTTTGTTTTAAAGTGAAAACTTTTCTTCACCCAAATAAGTACAAGAATGTTGAAAGGTAAAAGGAAAGTGAAATGGTTAATAGAGTAAGTGACTTATAGATACATAGGAAAATGTAAATAATGGGAAAAGAAAATTAAATTTTGTGGTATTCAGATTCAGGTTCAAGCTCAACAAGAAGCATGATCAAAATGTATCCTCCCATGAGAGTTACAGATTACTGAAGACAGTGGCACTTCATATGCTTTTCTTAATACTGTTTACAAATTACATCCTTCTGGGAGTTGTAGGGAAAAAAAATATACTTTAAAGGCATGCAAGTGGGTTATTAGCAAAAATTAATGGCCACCATTCGCACATATCTGAAAGATTATTTTTTCCCCCGAAATAAAAATAAACCAAAGAAAAATGGTATCATGCTTGACGTTCTGCAAACATTTTAATAATACATAAGTCTGAGTTAGAAAGAAAAACAACTCAAAACCAAATCAATAAAGTCTGCAAAACTAAAAAATTTCAATTTAGCCTCCAGTTACTCTATGCCAGTGTTTACTGGATGTCGTACAGGCTACTTCACGTACCTGCATGCCTAGGATATTCTTAGTGCTGTAAATCCTTTAGATGTATCCCAAATGCTGAGACAACGCTATTTAAATCTCTGGAATAATAAACAATTTAAAAAAACCCACTACTGCTGTCATTCAGTGATACTTTAAAAATAGCACAGCTAAGCAGCTGGTGTGTAGTGATTACTGCGCTCACTGTCACTGACTGACTGCAGATTGTGCATACAGCACATCTATGCCAAGATATCCAGTTATTTTTGTTACTCATCTTCTCCCTTCCTACTTATCAACTTTACCTAAATGTGTTTTTCAGCTGTAACAAGCTGAGTTTTAAACTGTAGCCTCCTTAAGGCAGGGATTATCATGCTAAACTTGGCTGCTACCCCTAGAATGGGTCTTAGGCTGTAAACTAAACTTCCAGTCTATGACACTGGTAATCGCTCCATGGCATCTCTGGAGACAGACTGACCCTTAAGGGTAAATACAAGCAGTAAAGAGTTAAGCATTTTGGTTTCTGAACTTTTTAATAGTCATTAAGTGCTGAAAAAAACAAGGAAACTGGGTTTGGTATGCAGTGAAAGGAGCAACCTGCAGGTCGTAAAATTTTAGGTTAACCATTTGTTAAATCATCATCTATTTGTAACATTATTTCAAGTTTGAGTGGTATGAAAGATGAAGATAGACATAAATTAAGTACAGTGCAGTTACCTGCAGTATTTCAAATTCATTTCCAGAATATTTTGGGTCTTGTACTCTATGGCTCTTTTTTATAAATGGTTAGTAGACTTGGCCAGCTCATCATGATAGTACTTCTCCACTATGATGCAGGAGAAATCATAAAAGGCTTTTTAAAAGAAAGAAAAAAGGGGAAAAAAAAAAAAAAGAAAAAAAGAGAAAAGGTTTTCAAAACCACTGTCAAAATGAGGGTCCAGAAATCAATTTGTAATTATCTGCCAACACAAATCTAAAGGCTTTTCTGCGATAAGAGTGGTAATACATAGGGCTGTAATGTGAATTATTTCAAAGAATAAAAGACTGATTGTCTTCATGACCTATATAGCTTTTAGTGAGCTTTAAAACAAAATTACATTTCATACTTCTCATGAATGGCTTTTTCCCTCCTCTTTCTCCCTTTAAAAATGCAGGGGTTTTGTCCCATCTAGTAGGCTTTCAGCTTTAAATAGGACTTGGTTTCTTCCAATGTTGATATATTTCGTTCCACTGAAAGTGAAGGCTCTGGATTTGCAAAAGAGCTGAAGGTTCCCCTGTACAAAGGCAATCCTTTCAAGTGTTTTTCAAAGCAAATTACAAACCATATGATCATGTTATTTTTACACAGATGCTCAGTGCTAAAAATCTTCTTTCTTTCCTAGAAAACTCTTAGTATAAAAATATGATATAATAAATATCTCACAAGGTGCAAAACCATCAGCAAATAGCTCCTCTTGGGTAAAAAAAGGTCAAATGAATACAAGGGAAAAAAATACAGGGTTGAGTATTTGCAACAAATCGAAGAAAAAGACTAAGTGCAACATTTTCAGAGTGTGAGGGCTCTGTTCAGATTGTTGTCCTTAATCACCTCTGCTCCTGCCTGCTGTCAACAGGGTGATTCCAGCTGTAGGACACTCCAAGCCTGGCTTTGGACCAGCAGTACTCAAGGTACAGTGCAATCCTGTAGATCCTGAAAGATTCTGTGTGCAACACCAGTTGCAACTTTCTTATGCAAAGTTGCCTCCACATGGTTTTACTTGTGGCTACTGCCTGCCTGAAAACTGCTTTCCAGGAAGTTTCCATGGTAGTTTCAACGAATCATTATGTTAAGAATATCAAACATCTTATACAATGCATTTTGTACAGGGTATATCTCTTTAAATCATTTAATTTTTTGAAAGAGTGTTTGGTTTTGCTCCACTGGCTTATCCAGAGATGCAAAAAAGTCAATTGTTACTTTAGTGTATTGTTGGCATCACTGAGCCAGCAGTTGTGATGGCTGATGGGCCAGAGAGCGCTGAAATAGCAAAGGTCTGCTGGTGGAAAAACTCAGATGTTTGAAGTATCCTTCTTACCTCTGTAAAGGAAAGGAAAAGCCTCTCCCACAATGCCTTGCGAATGAATGGTAACCTTACACACCCCCAGACCCTGGCGTAAAGGAAACTACATCATCCCTGCCCTGCTCCCCTTCTCCGCACCTTCCCTCTGCTCATTGGTTCCCTGCCCTAGTCCCGCCATTGTACCGCCTCCGTGCCCTCAGATCATTGGCTCTGTAACACTATGTAAGTCGGATTACTGGCAGTCCATGCCTCTTCATCTCCGGCTGCCCTCTACAGAGGATGGAATAAACCTCGCCCATAGAATTTGCCCTTAGGAGAGCCCTCTGACTCTTTGTGCCTGGTAATATTGAGCTATCTGGCTTGAGTGTGTGTGTAACATCTGCACTTAAACAGCTGTGCAGGGGAGAAGGGAGAAGCTAGCTAGTGGCTGTAAGGCCACACCCGAAGTGAACTCTTGCCCGAGACACTTAAGAGGAAAAGGCAGCGAACTCCCTTCCGCCCTAACACCACCACCTCATAAGTGGTCGCCCGAACTTGGACTTTCACAGAAAGAGTCCCTGCAAACGTCCCTTAGGCCTCTGGCCGATAAGGAGTCATTTTTGGTGCTGCTGCTCCCAAAGGAGCAGTTTTAAGTTTTTTTAGATCTGCTTCCAACGGTGGCTGGCACACTTCCAGACCAGGAGAACCAGCCAAACACCAGGGGAGCACTGCGGGTTTTCTTTGACTCTCAAAGCACCAGAGCTGTGTAAGTGCTATTTTGTTTGGGTCCCTTTTTGAACTCTTTTGTTTTACTTTTTCCTCTCAGTGTTGGGAAGAGTTTCTGGGGAAGGATGGGTGGGAAACTAGCCCTTCCCCAAAAGGAGGTATATACCCAAGTTAAGATTTATCTTAAGGCAGGAAAATTCCCTTTTACAAGAGAAACCTGAAAAGTTTTGTCCGGTGGCTGTTTGAATTTTTCCTGGGTGTGTCTAAGGCTTCTGTTCATCTCTGGGGTTCTGGGATAAGGTAGGGGAGAAGCTCACCCTTCTCAGAAGAACTGGAGATACCTCAGTTGCACAGTTTTTCCTTTTCTTAGTTGCTATTTATCAATCAGTTAAAAATTCAGAGACTGAATCAGCAGTGCCCGGGAATCCAGGTCCTTTTGGTGACGGTGCTTCTTTGTTCCTTCCCTCTCCCTGTGTTCCCCCCACCCCTGACCCTCAGGGAACCCCAAAAAGTACAAACCACCATACAGTGCAGGGGAGCCACCAGCCTCCTCATTTTTTTGGGTCCCCCCTAGCTCTCCTCAGGTCAGAATCGATCACCCCACCTTGGAGAAACCCCTAACACTCATGCCGACCCCGCAATACCCCGCTGTGTCAGCTCTAGGTAGCAGCCAAGACGGCGGTGATGCCTTTTCCTTGTCTTAAAATCAAGAGTCAAACACGGTTAGAAGGGAAAAAGGGATTTTACCTTGGTAGTTATTTTAAGGATCTTTAGGTGCATTACGTCCAGGTCAAATGCACCGAAATGCACACCACACCCAGCACACCCCCAAAAGATCTGGTATAACACTATAGGTCTGACTAATTAGCATATCTATCAAAGATTCCCCAATGAGAGGCTCGAATGATCCCCCCTCCCCAAGGAACCTTCCCCTGGATGGTTCTATCTTAGTTTACAGAATGTGTTCTGGGGAGGACCTTGGGGTTTGGGGCACACTAACCCCTACCTACGAAGCTTCTAAAATGTTTAGTCTCTTAGCTCAACAAACAAGTCCAAGAATGTAGGCAAAACGCACTAAGAATACAGAAGTTGTAAAAAGGTATAACAGGGGTATAAAAGAAAAGGCAAAAATCTTCATGGCATCAGTGGCGGCCACGTGTTTGCCTCCGCCACATTGCCTTCCTCTTTGAATTTGCCCGCGCCCACGGGAACTCCTGGCTCCTCCCTCACCCCGCCCACTGCGTCGCAGTGTGCCTTTGCGTCAGATCCCTCCCCTGCGGCAGCCCCTCCCCCCATCACCAGGTGTCCCATTCCAGCCGCGGGGCCCTCCCCAGGGCCGCTGGTATCAGTCTGAAAATTTTTTGAATCTTGAGAAATAAGAGCTCCCTGGGATGAATACGCACATCCCACTCTAATTAACAATAAGCCAGATTCTTAACTCAAGTACCTGCTGTTGTGTATATTGGGATTCCTTTGCACTAAAAGCTAGGTTCTATTTTGAAATTGTGATTCATTTCTTTACCAATCTAAATTTCTTAAAACTGCCAAAATTCATAATTACGGATTTTTAGGACAACTGTTCCTAACAAAATAAAAAAAATTTCCATTGCCTGCTGTTATTTTTTCTGCTAATCGACCAACTTTTTATAGTAACTACCAGGAAATATTACAGAATCTTCTCTGCTTTGACTTCAGGCAAGGACTTCAGACGAGGAATTCTTTCCTTTAACGTAATTTTAATCTTTAGGAAAGGGTTTTCTAATCTGTTATGGTGAGATCTTGTCATGACTGTATCTACTGATTTTTTCCTGAGAGGATTTTTTGTAGTATCATTCCTGTTCCATTTTGTAATCTCTTCCTGCTCATAACACAACACATAATTTGTGCTTTGACCCTGTATGTTCATACACTGCCTTGAATTTTAAGGCTATATTCAGAGGCCCTCCATGAGGCCTTTTAAATAATAAGTAAAAACTACAGTGCCAAGACATCCCTGCCAACTCTTCTGCAATTGGCAGGCACTGCTCATTTAATAACTTTACTTTTCACTAGAGAGTAAACCTGTCCCCATAAGCCATATGTCTTTTTCCAACATTTTTTTCACTTGAACTTAAATTCTAAAGGGACAGTAAACAACATAATGTCACTCCAACTTGCTGATATATTTTCTAATGCTGCAAGCAAGGTTATCCAGTCTGTTCTCAAGCTCCAAAGAGTCTCTATTGGGTCAAAAAGGTGGAAAGAAAGCAAGGAGGAGATTAAAACTGCTTGGTTCCTTCTTATTTCCTACCTCAGTAAATTAATGGTGGGTTAAAAACATAATAAAAGCACAGACTGGACAGTTCATTTCATTGGATGCAAAACTACCTAAGAGACTCTGACAATTTCTCTTTTGTGTTAACAACTCTTCAGGAAATGTTATCTCCTGAACACAAATAGGGACAGCTCCGAGGCTTTTCTAAGCTACACCACAGCGAAAAGAAGATGTATATAATCAGCTGGCACAAACATAAGGACAGAGAATTACCTTCAGCACTTTATCCCTCTCCCTGTTGTTCAATCTGACCATGGCATCTGGTCTTTGAACCAGCCAAATGTGGCTGAAGAGAAGAGACAAGTCCACAAAACTTCTTGAACAAACTTTGGAAAGACAGAAGGAAAACTCACTGCACTGTTAATCAGCTCTTATCTTTTGGGGGGGGAAATGCAAATGTAACATCATTAAAAAATGAAAACTTTTAATGAAAACAAGAATTACTCATACTGTTCCACAGAGAATAAAAGATCTCTCTTTGGATTCCACTCTAATCTAGTTTCAGGGTAATTGTTAAAATGTTTGAAATACCTTATCTCTCCCTCCTCCCTGTTTATAGTCTCGACTTCTTTAACATACAGATTGCTTTTAATTTGGCTGGTTGGGATGTCAGTCCTGTGTTAGGCTCTCATTTAAATTCCAGTTAAATGAGCATTTCTCAAAAAATAACCTTCTGTTCCTTTTTCTTTCCAACACATTCAGCCCAAAGGCCCACCCCAGTTCTCATGTCAAAGGAAATTTTATTGTCTTCTCCTCATCCCATCTTGCAGGTTCCTTCCCATAGATGTGGCAAGGGAGTGGGTGCTGTCCTCAGACCCTGGTTGATCCTCTGCTCATGGTGTGACTCTGTTCAGAAGAGCCATCTGGCTCCAAATCATGTTGTTAGATCCTGGTTTACTTCTCCATTTCCCTGATTCTCAATGACATTTCTGTGCTAAGTAGCTCAGATTTTCTCTTGATAAGGAGTGCTTATCCTGCAGAGTGAATCATATGGCCTTTACGTAATTGCCAAGAACATACACAGTAAACTGCACATACTGAAAGGACTTATCACTATGAAATCTAGTCTATAGTCTTGTTCACTTCAGTTACTTTCCTGAAGTTGTCACCCCTCTGTGCCTTTGAATAGTCCTGTATTTTTGCATTATTTTTCTGACTGCCTTGAACCAGAGATCAGGGGAAATGAAATTTATGTGTCCCAGCAAGACACCAGTGAAAGTTTCTCAACTTATCAACAATTTCCTCTAAGCAGTCACCCCAGTGCATAGGAGAAACAATAAAGGCAGTGTAAACTATTTGAAAACATTCATTCTTTTCTCTGGCTGTATCTACCTCAGTAGGAAATGATCCCAATAATAGAGAACAGAAAAATGTGTTAGGTCTGAGAATGTATCTTGTAGTTTGGGGTCAAAGCCTTTTTGGCTTTCTTTTCCTTCAACGAGATGCTGGGCAGCATGTGGTAGCTCAGCATGCTTGTCACTAACGTCTCACCTCCAACTCTCCAGTTCACATCAAGATCAGAGCTGAGGAACACTAAAGAAGATTCTGTCACATGGATCATGGAGCAAGACCCAGTGTTCATGCCCTCTGCATACAAAAAACTTGGTTACTGGCATTATGTTCAGTTTCTCTTCCCTTTTTGTCAGTCCCTGAAGTATTGATTGGTAAAATGGCTACAAAGAAGTTCATTCAGAAACTAAACGGACAACAGAAGAAAACTGCTGATAATCACAAGAGAAGCTGTAATAATTACCAACATTTGACTGAGACTCAAGTATGTAGCAATACTTGAAGAATCTGCTGATTCCAGGGTGATTGCAAAAAGGTAAACTATCCAACCTCTGCTGCACACTGACAGTACAAAGCAATCCACATTAGTCACAGGAATTATAAACTCACAGTGATTGAACCCACCATAATCCTAATTTTTTCCACTGAACAATTTAAAAGCAGTGTTTCTCTCCAAGTCCAATTTGAAGGTAAGAAGTTTTATCCTGTTGGTTTTTTTTTTTTTTTTGATATTGACCCAAACCCAGTTGTCCCCTCTGTAACTCAGTTTCTGTCAGAAATCCAGCCTGGCTCTCCACTGTACTGAAGTCACTATTAGCACACAGCAACAGCTGAGAGGAGTTACAAGATCAGAGGTCCCTCTGTGCTAAGATGATTCCCCGAATCCTTAGAAAGGAGCAAATAGCAAACGCCTTTACTCAAAGTGTCCTCTCACTTTTAGCCTTCATCACCTCTCCCTTTGCACTAAAACAGGTGTCTTTACATATGTATCATTGCTGCCATCACCTAATGATTATTTAAAGCTTTATATTCTTTCTCCAACAATCCTAATAATATGTTTTGACAACTTGAACTCCATGACAATTATTCTTTGGGGAATCAAAAGAACATCCTATTATTAGCCGGGAACATAACCTTGCAAAAGTACAAAACCAGAATTGTCATCAATGTTGGGGTTTTTTTACAAAGTATCTGACTGAGATCTCAAACAGGGACTAACAGGAGGGACACGGCTGTTCACTGAACAGGTGTTGGTGACCTTGCTCAGTGTGTCTGACAGCACCACAGAGTATCTGGGCTTTTGGAACATCACTGTTATGATGTCTACCGTGAGTTGTTATATAGTCTTAGATTCAGTCAGTGGGGGAGAAACAATCTCTCATTATGTATTTGTACCGTGTTTGACACAAGGGGGTCCCATCTTCATGCTAATATTAACACTACTTACCTTAGCAGCTAAACCACTGACAGAAAAGGGGCTACTGCTTCCTTCATCCTCCAGTAAGCATATCTTATCTTTTTTGCAAAGTTATGATTATCTTCTCCATCTCAGTAGAAAAATTGATCAGACCAGTAAGAATCACTGTAAAACAACAGCTTGATTTTTCAATTTTTTTTCATTTTAAGTATCTTAGATTCTGACACAAAACTCTGGAATCACTGTTGCTTCAGTGGGGCTTGTGAAGTCTTTTACTGGTGAAAAATATCACCATAAGATCATAGAATCATAGAATGCTTTGGGCTGCAAGGGACCTTAAAGATTATCTAGTTCCAACCTCCTGCTGTAAGCAGGGACACCTTCCACTAGACCAGGTTGCTCAAAGCCCAATCCAACCTGACGTTGGATACTGCCAGAGATAGGGCTAAAGTGCTAAATTTCAGGGAGATATCTGAAAATTGTCACAGGATAACATTCCTCCTGTTAATCGACAGCTGAGAGGAACCACAGCGGTTCACAGCACCAACATTACTGCTGTCAGATACTGCCACGTAAGAGTAACTCAGATTATGCAAATAAACCCCAGGGACATGACCCACACTCAGGTCACTGAAAATTTAACTGCACTGCATCAAATTTACCAGAAAATCACGAGGGCAATCACCAGATGATCACTGGCCATTACTAGAGCATGATCATTCTTTCTAATGACATCCCCAAGCCATACAGGATGTTATCTGTTTTGGTCAATTGCCAGACAAAATAGTTTAACCAATATTAATGCAATTTAGAGTTTAATGCTCCCTCATCCAAATGCTTTCTCTCTCCACTCCAACAATCAACAATCTCTTCTTTCCATCTCATTTGAAGCAGTGATTTTCTATCACAGAGGTATAACATACCTGGGGTGATTCCTCAGCTCTACTGGAGGATGTTTCAGCTTTAGATCTGTAGGATGCCTAATGAGACAATTCCATGTACTGAGAAAAAACGTTGGAAAAGCAAAGCACAGAGCTTTATTGTACTGCTCTTGGTTTTGAACAGGTAACAGTGACTACTCAAAAGAAAGCATGATTTGAATGTTGTATTAGCTTGGAAATTTGCAGAGACAGAGGTTCTGTTTAGAAAAGATTCTGGAAAACACCTCACAGCAACCTGCTTTCCTACCCTTTCACCTAGGAAGAAAAGCTGTACAAGAAGTCCTGGGAGCTCCAGCCTGCCAGCGGAGAGACAGAAAATCCTGGCAATTCTTCAATCAGAGCTGAAACTCTGAGGACTTCCAAGTAGATGCTGCTTCTCAAGCCTCTGGGAGTTCTAAAATAATGACTTATATACAATTTATTTAGGAATTATCGAAGTTTCGCCCCAAGCATCAATCCACATCCCCCAAGACAATGTCTTTCAGATGTTAGGATTTCTCACAGATTAAAATTTCCAGTATTTGATTAGTTCTACTCTAAATCCATTGTCCTGCAATTTGCTCTGGCTCAATACTGCTACAATGACATTCCTGATTTAATTTATTCCAAGTTAGATAAAAAAATGGCACATTTTTTTCCACATTGCTCAAAATTTAAGGAAACAGACAAACATTCATGGAATTGTAACTTCCTTCCCAATGCATTACACTATAAATGCACAGGTTACTTAAATATGACAGTTGCACAATCCATTTCAGGGAAAATACTTTCAAAAACAATTTTAAACAATGACCAATGTAAAGCTTAAATCTCTATCAGACTCTTACATTTCTCTGGATTTCCTCTCTTTCATCCCACAGCCATCAAAAATTTGTCTCATTTTAACAAGTCAGCAGGAAACAGAACCACATACACTCATTTCTCCTAGGTAATAATTTATATTCTGGGTTTTTACCCTATCCCCATCTCACATAATGTCAATTCCCTTTGGAATAATGTTTTCTAGGTTTGGCGTTCTAAGATTACTCCCTTTTTCTTTCTTAAAAAGAATTTCGGTACCCTAATTGGCATTTCAAGATAAAGCTAAATCCCACCATTCCTTTTATATGCACATTTTGCTCTTTGGAATGGCACTAAAAATGAAAGAACGCAATCTGAAAATAGAAAATAAGCCAAAAAATGATCCATCATGCTATCTTGAAAGCAATTTGGTTTTGGATTTGATCCTGCTAGTAATTCTTTGAAAAAAACTGGCATTGAGCAGTTCTTTCATCTAACAATGCATCATCTTGCAGAAAAGTCTGTGGAACTTGTTTAGATATATTTACTTTATTGCCATGCCCATGGGAGAAGAGAGCTTTTTTTCCCTGACACAGATTTCTATAATTCAGTTTAAGGCACAGAGGCTCCCTCCTGCAAAATGACAAGCAGTTTCTGCTGGGAGTTGATGTTCTCTGCTCGGACTGGAGTTATCCTGTGCCTTGCAGAAACAAGGTCTTGCTCAGTCTCAGTCATCTTAATTGCCCGTAACTTTTCAGGTAAGGAAATAAATGTCTAGTTCTGAATTAAGACTGTAAAATAGTAAAATTATATATGTGTTCATGCAGTTAAAGACATGATTATGACAGCATATGAACATGACATCCATGCTGGCAGTGCCTGATTGAATGAATGTGACATTTTGCAGTTAATGTGATGTTGTGGTGCTGTGGTCCTTCCCCTCCCCTTCCTTTCCTGCTTAAGTAATAGCCACCAGTGGTGGTCATGCTGGCTGCATCTGGCTTGAGCTAGACTCTGGGAAGACAGAAAAAACCAAAATAGCTGAAGGCCAAAAATCTTGCTTGACAGCTGAGGGCTAGTTGAGCATGTGCCAGCTGAAATATGTCTGGAATGAGAATATTACTATAAATCAATCATCTTATTCCACAAACAGGGACAGCCCAGGGCCCACTGAGCTCTGCACAGCAGTGGGCTCCATGCCAGGATTTGCCCTTGAGTAGGGACACCTCTGAAGGCTACACATGGAAACTGAGAGAATGCTTATCACATCAGGTACTCAGTAAGTGAATTGGAAATAAGAGTGCTGAGACTTTGAAGTCTTAGCTGGGTGATAAAAAGGATTAATGTGCACATAAAATCCTTTAGAATAAACCATTAACCAAGCCTGGGACTAAGTCTTGAACCAGCCACACCTAAACTCCCCACAGAAAGGAGTTTAGAACACAAGGGGGTCCTTCATAAGCCTCATGACTCAATGGTAGGGTCTTCCTGGCAGTCTTGTCTGACCCTGTCCTCTGTGCAGTAAATAATCAAGTGTGCTTTGCCATTGAATGTTGTTAAACCACTATAGCATTTACTATCAAACTTTGTTAAATATCTATCAATAAACATTAAGCTACTTCTCCTACAAGTGAAGTGTGTCACTGCATCCATGACAATGTTCATTTGTTACTCTTTTTGTGAGGCCAATCATTTTTACCACAATACTTTTTTTCCCTTAAAATGTATTTATAAATAACTGCGGAGAAATAATATATATTGTACAATCATTTATCTGAGACTACTTCCACAAAATTCACTTGTGTCCCTTAAGGCAGATTAGATGAAATACCATTTAGTGGTATTGATGATGGATGCAGTAAACAGCTTTAAGCCTGAGAATATAATCTATGACTCCTAGAGAACGTTAGTGTAGCAAGGAGCTCATTTGCAGCATTTAGACAGAACCAACTATTAGTCTATGTCATGTAAATGGGAGCAAAAAGGTTGTGTTTTGGGATGCAAAACACTGTGAAAAGTAAAAGGGCTGTGACTCTAATCACAGTATCTCCCTGGTGAGCACTTCCAAACCACCATGGGCAGTGCAAAGGCGTGGATCAATTAGATAGCAATAACACTGTAATCCTTGGAGACCTGGACAGAAGAACAATTATCACTGGCAAAATTTCTTTTGCATCACTCTTAAAAAAACCCAAAACTCATCTTTATCTTTTCCTCTCAGTTTAACTTCTCCTAAGTCTACTAGGCAAAATTCCTGCTTGTGCACAGGGTGATACAAGATTAATTCACCCTTGTTTTCCATTTAAAGGGCATCCATGTGGAAGCACCCAATGATAGCCCAATTATTTAGAGCTGGAATGGCAAAAAAAGTTGTTTTAGAGGGCATCTAAACCTTGAATTATCTACTCACTAGAGATGGAAGAGGAGGATTATGTACTTCAACCAAAGCACTGATTCACTAACTTGGAAAACACTGAATTCAACTGTTCATTATTTAGTCCTGGGCTTCGTCATGCACCAGCTTCTCTACCAAACCAGCTGCAAAGATTTAGGTAGGCAGGTTTTTGTAACTTGGACAGTCCATATGGAACTGGATGACAAATTTTAAAGCCTACAAAATTGCTAGTAAATAAAATGCAAATAAAACTCTTGTGTGTAAACTCCCTATCACACTAAACAAAAAAAATTCCTTGGAGAAGTACTGGACAAATTATGCATATGGTGCATTTGAAGACAATGGTCAGGATTCATTGTATACAGAATAAATTTCATCATAAGAGGTTAGATTCCCATGGTAAATTAGCAATAAACTCAAAATATTTCCTCTGTGAAAGGAGAAGAAAACTGTGGTAGGGCATATCACCCCTCTCCCACCACAGACGGCCGGTGCAGATAGAAGAGATAACCCAGGCGGGCAAGGCCCAGCGGGTATTGTCTCCTGGTGCCAAAAGGTCTGCTAGCTTAACAGATGTGGGAAGAGATAAACAAACACAGGTGACCGAAAGGCCTGTTTTTACAGTATAAAAGTACTACAGTTTATCACAGAGGCAGAAGTCTCTTACACACTCCTCTGGAACGTGCGAGTAGATTTCTCCCCTTAAGTCCGGACGCGGGCTTTTGAGGTCACTTTCCCGGGAATTGAGAGAGAGAATTTTTTGATGTGTACTCCATCAAGATTGGATGGTAAGAAACATTGAATCCTAAGTTATGCTATTTCTTAGGTGTAAATTTAATGGTACCTTTAACTCTGCGTGTACAATATTAGTATTGCCTTTTGTCTTATCCCTGTGTATTAATAGTCTGTTTTAAATCTTATGTCTGTTAATTTTGTGTCTATTAATAAATAATTCATTTTATAATAGACCAAATCAGCCATTATTAAAGAACTTGTGAATAAGAGTGGCTCTTGGGGTGCTGGCCACCTCAATACAGCTACTGCCTGCTGCCAGAGGCCTGGGCAAAGGCAAGAGCTGATTTAAACCTACATCATCCATTCATAACAAAAACCAGCAAACTGGATAAGCCTTTCACATTGTAAGGTAGTTTAAAACAGGAAGTCGATACACGTAGGCCTTGTTTAGAAATCTATTTAAGTGATAATACACAACCCACTCTACTCCTAATGATCGATATGATAAAAATCACTACAAGTAAGCAAAGCTTCAGTAAATTAAATAAACATGCTAAGCACACAGCTGATAACCTGAAAAATCTGATAGAAATTTAAGGTAAGGACTTAGCATTTTTAATGCCAAGAGAGTCTAAAATTGACCCTAAATAGCATATCTACTCAACAAATGGACTACCACAAAGAGATACTTAAGTTGGCACTGGCAAAGTTATAATGTGTACAAAACAAAGCACTGTAGATCTTAGCAGGGCTAATTAACGCAGTGTCTTGGGGTGACTTTATGATATGTATCCCCTATCACCACTCTATGCCCCGACATGATTCCTGTGCCTTTCTGTGTCTTTAGGAGAAGAACACTACACTGACAAGGTTATATTCAATCCCATCCAAGCTATCTTGTTCAGAAGCTAACCAGGATGCAAAGACATAAAAGCACACACTACTTCTCTAACAAAGACAAAAACATCTCAGAAGTTTTAACTAACTATTTTAACATTACAATTTCTACCTGGATTCACTTGAAGTGTCTGAGCATGTTGAAAGATGAATGAACCTGGTGACCTCTTAATAAAAGTATTGATATACTCTTCTCTGTGGCAGTAACGGGAAGGAAAATCAGGGATGAGATGGAGGAGGAGAACAGAGACTTCATTTAGAGTGTTCTCAGCTCATCTCATAAACCTTGCAGCACTACTGCAATCACAGTGAGATTTCATACAGCCCCCTGCTGCCTCTCACCTGGCTCTTCCAAATCTTGTGCAGGTGAGCCTGCCAATTAAACCTAAACAGAGGTTTAATTGAGAAGGGGATCAGGTGCTTTGCAGCTCTCATCATATTTCCCTTTCCTGGTTAAAAGCAGAGTATGGCTCTCTTTTCCCTTTATATACCTCTGTCTCCATTCTGCCAGTACCAGACTTGGGCTTGTTTCTTCTCAAAGAACACAACCTTTGCTAGAAGTGCAAAAGGATTTTGTTATAAAATCAACCAATGAGGCCTTGGGAAGAATCTTTGTTCATTAACTCCACTAACAATTATAACTTCTTTGTAGAGCTCCACGATTGCCTCTTTGCCTGCAGTAACCAAGTTAGTGCCCTCAGTGCCCCATCTAAACCAGCACTTGTATAATGCAGGCATCTCTCCTTAGACAAGACAGGTTTTGTTCTCTATTGGATATATGGTTTCTGTAAGAGAATATGAAAGGACTTTAAAAGCAAAATCCATGTTGGGACTGTTCTGTAATATCCATGGTGATAGTGTTAATTTTATTTCTAAGAATTTTCTAAAAATTATTCTATGTTCAAAATAAAATTCACAGTGGCATTTAAAAATTTTATAAACATGGTTTCCCCCACAATTTTTCCATACAGGAACTTTTGCAGACTTTAGCACAGATAGGTTTCTTTCGGAGCAGCACAATGTTCTTTACCACCTCCCTTTGGCAATGACAGGTCATTTTGAACGCGTGCACATCCCTGCCTGGATCTGCTGCTCTTGACACCAGACACACACATTTTAACAGAATTTCTATAAGGGCTGTGAAAGACAGGGTAACCTGATGCTAAAAAAATGTTACTAAAAATCTTTCACAGTACTTTCGACATGAAAATCTGTTGTGTAGTCACATCAAAGCTATGCATACTGTTATAACTTCAGTAAAAATGAAAAATGGAAGAGCAAAAAAATAGAAAAATCACTTGGGGGGGAAGTTTACAAAAGCCTGGAGGATAATATAACATTTATCTAAGAAAACAATCACATTCTTTGTTATTGAATATGTTATTGCACATAATGTAAAATACTTTTCAGTGAAAATATTTTGAAATAACAAATATGCTATTTGGTTTCACTTTAGATCTATTTTAGTGTTATGAAAATGAAAGGAATAAAGCAATTTCTGTGGATAATGTGGGAATGAAAAATAAGCTGTTAGCTGGACCTTCAAAATATTACTAAATCAAACAGTATTAAGCATAAAATAATTTTTATTACTGTTACCAACAACTTTTAGTATGAATGCACTGGAAAATCATGGCACGCTTTTTTTTTCAGCTGAGATGAATATGTTGCCCTCTGAGGGCTGGAATACAGTGCCTGTCTGATAGCACAAAACAAACCTGAACAGCTGATAAGGGCAACGATTAAATAAATATAATGGATTTTATACGGGTGTGGGAGGAATTCAGTCAAGAAAATTGTCCAAATTAAGTTTGTGTCAGTCACTGAAATTCATGTGCTGCTTCTTGCAAAAGGTGCCTATCATCTTTAAAATCCAGAGGGGATCAAGGCATTATACTCTGCAGTGGCATCTGTGCCTGAAACAGCACACTCCTCTTTAGAGCTATGCAGGATTATTGCTTTAATGTTAAATAGACTCAGAAAGAAGAAAAAAGATGAAACGGAACAGTAGCAAGACAACTGCTTTGTATATCTTTAGTTTATCACTGATGGTCTCCAAGAGTTGACTGAACTCAGATTCAATAATTAACTCTTGCATTTTGATTGGTCTGACCTATTCAGAATTATATCAAAACTCCAACGCACCAGAACAGTTATATTTCCTTTTCCAAACTGAAAAAAATAATAGCCAGAGCCATTGAATCTCCTCCTATCAGTAGAGGCAATTCTTAATATTCCATACCATTTGGGGATTTCACCTTTCCCCCCTTCATGAAATCATGACACTTTTTGGTTTTGACATATTGCTCAATACTTAATGAGAATCTCACCAGAAAATAAATCCATAGTTGTTTTCATGACAGCAAATTACATGCCATAGTGTGACATTTAAATGTTGAATTTTAATAGCTTGTCAGCAGAAGTGAAATGCATTTAAAAAAATTAATATGTGAGAGAACAATGTGTCTGTCTATAAAATAATTCTGTTCATAGTAGACATGAATGGTAAATACAGTGTCAAATGTATTCTATTTCTCAAAGAACATCTTCATTTAGTGAGAGAGGAGCTATATGAATCGGGGTTAAATTCGCCTCTCCTGCTGCTGCACTGGATCTCTGCTGCAGTGATACAGGTCGGAAAACTCCTACCAATATCCTTTTCCAGGAGGTCTCCACGTGCAGAATAATTTTAGCAGAGGCAGTAAATGGTGAACTGGGCAGCTCTGGAGAGAGAGGGGTGTCCCTCTCAGTTGTGACTGCCACACACTTGCTGCCTCTCTTTTTCCTTGGACTGTAAGTGGTGACAACACCGATTTTCAGAGAGTAAATTCAAGAAATGATTGGCCAAAAGTATTCTGATCACATTTAGTCACACACAAGCATTTCCTCCTTGCTATTTATTTTAAAAATTTCCATCAATAAATTTTTCACTTGCTACCATAAATACTTATGTTACGGAAAATGTTGATATTTAACTTAAAAATAGCAGTAAGAAGAATTCCATTTTCATCCTGCATTTACAATTATATATATATTGATTCTATTTCAATGCTCTTGCTTTCATATAAGGTCCTTTAGGATCTCTGGATTATTTAATAATGGTCTATGAAGGAGCTGTGACAGGTGGTATGACCATCTTCACAGGTTAGTATATACCCTGTAATTAAGGGAAATCTGACAACATTGTGAAAAATCAGGTTCTTGATAGCATGTGAGAATCTGAGAAAACAATGTTAACTGCTGAAAAATTGAAATTTGTATACATTGGACAAAATAATCTATAGCTATACTTTGCTGGGAACAAATTTAATTATCTTCTTTTAGGGGGAAATAAATGGAAAGCTTCACTATGCACAACTGTGGACACTGAAGAACGCTGAGGAGCACAGGAAGGCTGTGACTAGTCCTAAAATATTGAAACATCTGAATTCTCCCACCACAATACTCTGAGCAGTGCTGCCCTGCTTATCCAAAACCAAACAAGGAACAGGTTTGACACCAGACAATGAGAACAGTTAAAGAAACAGAAAAAAGCTGAAGCCTTAACTCCTTAAGGTTCCTATCCCACCTCCATGGAAATACCAACTCCCTCCAAGTATTCTGCTACTTTCTCCTGCAGTTCTGTCCCGTTGTCCTTAAGTCACCACAGATCCTACACCAGAATCCACATTTCTTACCTTTATTTACTCTTCTCATTCTTCTAAAATGTTCTTTCTCTTTCAGGTGCTCCCCTGCATCTTGTGGCTGGTTTCAAAATATCTGTATCACCCAGCCAAATACATCAAGGAAACCCTCTGTAGGGGTATTCACTTGGGAGCTCTCCTTGAGCCAGCCACCAATTTCCACAAAGTTCATAGCTACTGAATGTATTTCAGACCTTGCCTTTCTGTCAAAATTCAAAACTTAATGAACGACTGAGCTGAACAAATGCCATGGGCAGGCAATGGTCATCCTCACAATGCTACGTTAAAAAAACCAAACAGGAAAGTTACATCAGTTAAATAAATAATTGAGAGGAATTCACTGATACCTGACTCCTGGATGATTCTGGTAGGAGACTAATGTAAGGTATTTGTTCAAGTAAATACAGAGGTATTCAAGGTTCTATCAAACGGGAACAAAAGACTTGTATATACCATAGGAGACACCTGCCCTGCAGCACTGTTTCAGAGCCAGTTACCACAGGAGGGGGAAAATACCCAAATTATAGAATCTACAGAACCTCCAAAGTCTCCTTCACATATCTTGTACTGATTCTGTCAGAAATGAGATACAGGCTTAGATGAGACAACAAGGAATAGGAATTTTCCCAGCTCCCTAGACAAGCAAAGTACTTGAAAATACAAGCAAAGATTTAGGTGAACCAGTACATTTATCTGATCAATTTGCAACTTGCATTTTTATTCCATGTACAGAATTCCACGTACAGAAAGTTTTTTTTCCCCTAGCACTTAAAAAGAGACATTCCTTCTTTCCCAGAAAGATTCATATGACTTCTAACAGAGTGTCAACATTCGAGGCTAAAACCTCACCCACAAAACAATCAGTGCAGGGCAAACAGCAAAGCGTAGTTCCTTCAATGCCTTGACAGTATGTCCCCACCTAGGGGCCCATCACTTCAACGCCTGTGCCTGTTCCCCTGCCCTTCATACTTCAGAAGAAAGGCTGACGTGTCAGAAACTTGTCTGCTTTTTTATCAAGTATCTCAGCTACTGCAATAATCATATTGTCCCTTTCTCCAAAGCATACCTCACTCGAAGAGATCTTAACTATAACTTCCTTCATACTGCCCAAATTATATGACAGTAAGTAAATCCAGATCACCTACAGTAAATCTAAGCCTATTAATCCAGAAATAAGAGTTGCATTCTTACCAGCATCACCCTAACACGTTTGTTCTTCTGATAGATGTTGACACAGATGCTTTATGATGATAACTTCTTTTTAGTTAGTTTCAAGGTGTATTTTTAAAGGAGACAAGCACAAATCTGTTGCATTCTTTAACTTTTATCTTTGTTATTTGTGGGTAATACACTGAAGTTTTGTACTCAGACTGTATAACTCTGTCTCCCTTCAGGTCTACAGGCGTCACTTGCACTGCTGGCATTGATAAGCCAGTTAAAAAAAAGGTGGCACTAAGATCATATCCATTGCATGGCAGTGAAATTAAATGCCTTTAATCAGTCAAGCTTCTTTAGAACAGATGAAATGAGATTTAAATTAGATTTAGGATTTGCAATTAAAAATATTTTGGTCTGTCAATCAAGCCTCACCCAATTAGTTAGCAACATATATATTTTATTTCTAGAAAACATATGCAAACGTTTCAAAACTAGGCGAACCAAAACTCTCTATACTGCCAGTTTTCTAACTGAAAGGGAGACTTTTAAAATCATTCAGAATATCTATACACTGAATTTTCTGAATTTTCAGAAACACTCAGGCTGGAGACCATGTCACACAAGTCACAATGTACACAGATCCCTGGAAAAACCTGGTATTTTAAGAGTACAACTATTGGGAGGACTATTGAAAGCAACGTTGTCTAATTAAACAGCAGCGATCTGACAGAAATGCCTTCACCATGGCTTCAGCCCCCAACGTTTAGAGAACCTCACGTGGAATGGTAACATAAATACAGGCAGCTCCACAGCGAGGATGAAGGGTTGTCAATACAGTGACATTAGCATGCACTTTTGATCTTCTCCAGCTAAACACTTAGTTTAATAAATTGAAACCATTTTACTGCTCTAAGTGGTAATATCAAGATATCGGATGAAGGGAATCCATAACAGAACGGTAATGAGGCTGCAGTATTGAATTTTCACCATTAAAATCCCCAGATAAGTTCTCAGTTTTCTGGACTTTTGATGGAAGGAAAAATCAGCCAGAAACCCCAGGTATAACCTACTGATTTCCTTTCACCAATCCCTTGGAAAGTACAGAAGTGATCGAACTGAGAAAAATGCCTTTATATGTAGCAGACTTGAGGTATCTAATATTTTTGCCTAAAGCTGTATGTTCAAGTCTTGACAGAGTGAATTGTTCATGCAAAGACATATCACCCTTTCCTCATCCGTGTAGGGCTTCTGCCACAGCATAATCACTGTCCATGCATGGACCCATGTTGTTCCACAGTTTCCATGTGCTGCACTGATGCTCTTTAGGGTCTGGCCGTTGTCTCTGAAGTTGGAGGTTTTCCAGAATCTGTCTGTACTGAGAATACTCTGTAGTAACCAACACAAAGTGTGCCAGAGGAACTTCTAACACTATGAAAATACTGTAGAGTTTGGTTAAAAGAATTAAAATTCTGTTATTTGTAATGTATTAGTTTGATTTTCCACTCACCTTCTTGAACTCAGAGCTCTTATATTTGATGGCAAGCAGCTTTTTCTATAATTTTCCCACTGTTTTTTCTACATTGTTTTTTAAACAGTCTTTCCTTTGCTCTTTCTTTTTGTATTTAACACAGAAAATACTTTTTTTTTCATGTAGGAGAAGAAAATACTCTTACTGTAACAATCAATATAATTATCCTGTTATCCTACACTTTGGTATTTACATTCCTCTCCAGAATTAATTCCAGTAACCTTTGTTGCCAAATCAACAGCTCTTACATCAAAGTGAAAGAAAGAGACCTTACTTACTTATTTTAAAATCAGATCTGTGTTGCCTGGTAGTGAAACTGAAGAACAGAGTAGGATCTTCATCACATTTTGGAAGGTGTTTTGACCTGCATGTTATTGCCAATGCTGTAAGTGTCAGTGCACAGGTGACAAAAATAGCAGCAATATCTTTTTATTGATACTGTATTCACTTTATCCCCCAATGTTAAATTTACAGCTCTCCCTAGAGAACTGATATCACATTCACATCCCCAGCATTCCAGATGTACAAGGACCCCTCTAGAGCCAATATCAATCACACCATATGTTGGCCTGAAAAGCAGATAGCTCAGACAGGTCACCTTACCCTCTGACCTGGAGAATTAGAGTTTAATTATGAACACAGGCTCCACCTCCTTTGTTTTCAATTGTATGACAGCACAAAAGAGCTTATAAATATTCAGAAATTATCACTTTTACCTACTCTGCTTTCCCCTCACCCACCCCCCCTCCAATTCTTCTGATACTGATTCTTTTAGCAGTACAGAGAGATTTTAGTTCTGTCCCAAAGCTGTATCCTCTAGCTTTTGATCCAACAGCAGTGGCCATCTCCCAGAAAGCACTAGGTCACTTGTAAATGCCTTTTTAAAGTCAATTCTGTTTTATAATGACCAAGGCAAACAGCTATCAAAGCAGCTTTCTCTACCTCTGTCCCATTATGCTAAAACCAGCTTGGTGAGAATGGAAGGCTTAAACTTCACATAATCTCAGCAAGCATACAGCAAAAAGAGATGAACTCAAAGAACACTAAAGGGTTCAGATCCCCGTGTCACTACTGATTTCCTGTAAAATGCCAGCTAATCACTAAGGTCCGTGACCAAAAACATATTTAAGCATCTTACATAGGTAGGAGACTTGCTACTGAAATCAATGGAAATATAAATATTTGCATATCTCTGTGAACCTGACCCTTTAGTCCTTCCATGTCCCATCTGTGAAATGAGGATAACATTAATTCTTTATCTCCCAGAGATAGAGAACACAAATACTGAAAATTAAAAGGTGCTCAGATTTTGCTCTAATATAAAAAACCAACTAACCAAACAAACAAACAAAAAACATTTTAAATGGGGGAAAGCCTTAAAATTGGGAAAGAGGGGGGATGGATATGCTCAATGATCTGTTAGCCTTCAGTGCAAACTTTCTAAATACCAAGGAAAGATTCTAACTTCACTTGTGCTTTTATCTTATTGCTGCTTTTCTGGAATATGCTGCCCTGATTCCCCTGCAGAGGCTGGCAGTATATGATACAGCAGATGCTGAACCTCTTAAGTCTTTGACAGTTAAGGTTTTTTTCATAAATTGTAACATTAAGCCCAAACACTCTGCTTCATGTTTATGCTGCCTCATTTAGATGAACCTGCTTCTTCAACAGGAACACAGAAGCAAAATAGTCAGACTAATTCCGTTCTGCATTATTTGCCTGGCAACATGCTTTTTTGAGATCCTGCAACATTTTTGACATCTCTGAGAATAAGGGAGAGAGACCCTTAACACTCCTCCTCAGCACAAACTGTCTCCCATCCAGATGTGCCGCTCTGCTGTGGACAGCAGCAAATTAATTGATGCCACCTTCTCTATCACTTCTCCCAGCAGAGGGAAGGTAGAGCACACCCCCAGCAAGTTCTGTTCAGATGTGGGCTCTTCAAAATTTCATTGGGAAAAAAATTGATGGAAACACCTTTGAGAAGAGCACCTGTTACCAATTTATGCTTACTACAGGTAGCCAGCTTTATTGAGAGTTAGTGGGCAACCAAAAAAGTGTCTTAAAAAGGCATCTTGTGCAAAGCCACATCCCTTAGCAATGACCACAAAGAGAATACAGGCAAGGAAGACACAGTTAGCCCAGATCCTGCTAAACCATTGTGGGATAGCATCTGTAGTACACTGGCCCACTTTTTCTGGCAGGTTCACAACACTGCTTTTCTGCTACTGCAATGCTTCCAAAAAATTCATCCTAAACATCAGCCTTGTCACTGATTTCATAAGAAAGAAAAGAATACAGAAAAGGAAAAACAATCCAATTTCTTTGGTGTGGAAAAAAATACATTTTTTTCCTAGAGTAATGAAAATTCACTACAGAACATTAAAAATGAAGCTCAATACCAGAGACAGCAATGGAAAATGGGGCCAACAGCAGTGTTTCAAGGCAGCCAGAATTTGATACTAATTAACAGCAATGTAAGAAATTAAAGGGTAAATGGACCTATTAGATTATCTACTAAGTATACTGTTCATAAAGAAACAGCTTTTCTAACATTCAAATGATGTATCATATGGCACAGTCAGTCTGAATCCCAAAGCTGTCCATCCTTAGAGGCTGTAGTGTTTCTTAGTGAAAAATAAGCCAAGACACAGATTTCAAGGCAGATGGAATGCAGCTTCCAGGAATTTAGTTTGCAAAAGATTAAGGGGCAAATAATTGGGTCCTTTCCACAGCTGGATCACAGTTAACCTTGGGCTGCCAAAACAGGATTTGGAATGGATCCATGGCAGATTCAGTTTTGCTCTTAACTTTCCTGTATTTTTCCTCATCATCATCATTTCAGTGAAATCAGCTCATCTGTTTCCCTGCCCAATCCAGAAGGGGCTGGTGTTTTTCTTTTCCATTAAAAGCACAAACATATAATGTATGAAAAATTCATAATGAGAATCAGTGGTGATACAGCCAAAGGAAGGATCCAGAAGATACAGTGGAAATATCTGTGTGATATCCCAAGAAGCGATGCTGGGACAGTGGCCCAATGGTCTGTTCCTGTGAAAACCTAGAGCAAGTCTCCTATGAAACATGTTCCTACTGTGAAAATCGCCCCTTACAAACCTTCAAGAAACTAGTTAGTTTAATTTATTAAGAAAACCAATCTTTACTCCTGATAGGCATAAAAAAACCCCATTAGGATAAAAATACTAGATCCAGGTTTCATTTACGTCATACTGCAGTAATTACAATTAAGGAGAAAGTGTCCTCTGGTGTAGCAGGCGGAGGAGTAGCTCTGCCTGGGCTCTGGCACCAGTGCAATGTTTGTCCTTGGAAATGCAGAACTTTTTCCAGCTGTGACTCTACTTTAGAATAATTCAGGTTCCTTTGAGGGATGCCAAGAGGTTGTTCACAATGAACTTTGGAAGCCCTGGCCAAAAGAGGAAACTATTAACTATTTTAGTAGTTATTTTAATGAAAAACAGAACAGCCATCCCAAAAATGTGCTGTGTCATTTTCTTGAGAGGACTCAAGAATCACTATGAATAACAAGGATTTTTTGCTTGAGGAAAGGCAGTATTCCAAAAAAATGTTACTAATATTCAGAGACTGAATTTCAGAGACTGATTATCATTGCCCTATAAAGCACTTTTAAGGGAACCCTGTGCTGACAAGATATAATTATTGTTCATCTTTCCTCCTATTTCATCACATCATGGCTTCTTTGCTTTAACGGCAGTTTTTAGTTGCTTCTATGCATTACAAGTAGTTTTTCCTTAATAAAATACAAAAATTGTGAAGTCCTTAAAAAATCTGAGTTTCAGAAGTGATACAAGGGAAAAGCTTATTCTATACTTGCTCAGTGTCTTATACTTCTTCATTCTGTCCCTAAGTATCTGCTACCATTCACTGTCAGAGGAGGATGTTCAGCTGGATGAATCACCTAAGTGAGCTAACACTGCACTTCATCATTTAACAGGCCAGGACAGAGGGTTTTTACACCTATCCAGACTTGTTAGCTGGCTAAACCAGGTAATTGCTTCTGGACCTTTTATTTCAGTCTGCAGAAATATGTTAACAGACCTAATGGCTTAACAGGGAAGAGCAGAATAAATGTAAACATTTGTTTACATGTTTACATTTGTTTACAAAACCCTAATGGTATTTTGTTGCAATGGGGTAATGTCAATAAAAGCTTGTGGATATAAATATGCTGCTAGCAAGAATTTCTCTTGCTTCTTTCCAATCCCGTGAGATATTTTTCTCTCTCAGGGAAGATAATAGTAGAGTTCTCTGAGCTATGAACACCTGCGACATTGCAAACCTTTGTTTATAGTACAGTAGGAAAATATTTTGACAATGGATGTTTTAGGATTTTAGCCCATCACCCCAAGGGGTGGCTGATCCTTTGACCACTTAGACTGTGAAGAAGAAAGTCTATAAAAGAGTTGTAAAATAATTAAATAAATCAATCTTGCTGCACAATTCCTGCCTGCTGGATCTCTCTTCTTCTCCCTACCACTGCGGGATACTGCGATATTAGCTTACTTCAGACGAGGCTCATCTGCAACCAAAAAAAAGCCAGCTATGTGATGGGACTGTGCTTTTTGCATCTTCCAGGTATCATCTGACAAAGTCTTTCCCTGACGTGGCCAATACATAAAACCAAGTTGGATTCTTTTCTGAACCCCATAGGGAAGCCAAAGAGAAATGAGTCACTCAAGGAACTCAAAGACTCCCTTTGAAGAACCCTACTGCAGGTCAAGTTCACAATGCTCAACATTAGAAATGCTGGATGTAATGCAGGACAATTGAAGGAAACAGCCAAAGTTCAAAGACCCTTTGTAACAATGCAAATAGATACAGAGGTTAATGAAAATAATTACTGAGGTTGAGAACGAAATTTTCACAGTCTTAAAGCTACAACTTGCAAACTAATTCCTGGCACAAAGAGCCATGTAACCTCAACTGGTGTGGTGTGAGACCAATCCTGATGGAATGAACACACAAAGCTCACTCACTGTACTGGCCGAACTACAGTAAAACCCCTGATAAAATGTAGCTTCCTCACAACATACAGCAGCCTGCAAACGTACAAGCACCCTGCAATGATTGACTTTTATTGCCTAACTAACTCAATAAAACAAAGCTAAGCAATTCTGCAGCCTGGAAATGAAGGATGTACTGTAATTTGATCTGAAGTTCCTTAAACCTCATATTTATACGAGCTGCAGCAGGCATTTCACGACTTGTAAAGAATGTAAATATCACTTGTGCAAAAACAGACCATGCTTAATATGAAAACTAAATCTAGAAATACTGAACTTAAATCCATTAATCAGCCCCCTAGCAAAGCAGGTAAGGAGACCCTTGATTATTCTCTATATACCTGTGATTCAACTCCAGATCAGTAATTTTTCTTTCAAAAATTGATGCAGACACCTGATGAATCCTCCACAAATTGAAAGAGCACATGTAAAATGTAAGATTCATTACTCAGAGTATAGAGTAACACAGCAAGCACCACCAGGACGGAAATGCTAAGTCCACACTACCATTTATAACAGGGATAATAGCCTCAGGATATTTTTTCTCCATCTCAGAACTGGTGACACTACTCTCAGGGCTCCTGCATTTTGTTTAAATTCTGCTTTGTGGAATTCAAAGTCCTGCAGTGACAAAATCAATAAGCATGCTCCACCTGCTGCTTGCTCTTCATTGCACCACTAAAGTTGTAGCATCTATACAGTGAGGGATGTTTTGGAAACTCCTATAAAAGGTTATAAATGCTCTGACCCATATGGAAGGTTTCACTGGGTTTCTGATGTCATACCTGATTTTCATATCTGGAATTACCTGTAAAAGCAACTTAACAACTTACCTAAGTACACTGTCATAGGACACAGAGTCAGCTAGCCAGACCTTTTAGTAGATACATTTGGTAAATTATTTATGAAGGAGAAAATTTTTAAAGGTAAATTAGTTTTTTTAAAAATCTGTAAAAATTGATAAAATAATACCTGTGCAAAATAAATAAAGAAAAACCATTGCACTTCTACCTTGTCCTTAATGCAAACAGTGTCTACGCCATTAGTCTTTGGAAGCATAATAGTAAAAATCCATATTGACTTGATAATATTTTGCTTTCCAGAAAAAAACATTGTTACACTTCTTCAAGAAGTTTCATATTAAATGAAGAGCTTGTTGGCCTATTGCTCAGCCACCTAGGAAGGAAATGAGAGACTCTTAATTGTGGCCCTTTGATCTCTCAAGCCCTAGGTGGTCATACCATTGCAAAATTTGGGAACAGGCAGTTCACCTAACCCTTCCAATGTCTTAGCACACATCCTCCAGGAAATAAGAACATTTTTTTCAGGCTTGTTTGATTACAAGGCTGTTTTTTCAGGCTGTTTTGATTACAGCATCCTAGACTTGAACTTCTGAGTATTTTTCTTCTATTTTTCTTGACTCCTTGAAAAAGAAAAATTAAGAGGAACATCTTAAAATACTCCTGTATGACAAAAGTAGAAAATCAATGTCATTTCCTTCTCAGTATCACCCACCCTCAGCTGCATCTTGCTCAGTGAAACAGCAGGGAGGTGAGAGCATCTAAAATGGCAGGTTTTATTATAAAAATTGATGCTTTCCATAGCCTTACCAAAGAATGACTAACATAGAAAAAGAGATACATGCTGCATTTTTAAATTAATGAAACAGTACTAAATAAAGACATTCCAGACCCACTTTCTTTTTAAGAGGGAAAATACTGCAGTTTGACTATTTCAACAGATCTGCTTCTACAGCACTTATATGAAAATTATAAAGATAGAATAGCCTTTTCTCCTCATGAAAAATAATATTACACACCATGGTCACTAAAATATAAAAGACATGCAAACAGGTATATCTTGTCCCTAGTTCAAAAAAAGTGGTGAAGTACAAAAATAAGTGTTATTACAGGATCACAAGAATGTTCTCAAGGCTAAAAGCAGAAATATCTTCTAGTGGAGATGAGTTCATACCATCAGTTGTGAGGCAAGGAGCTATACCATGATCTGTCCAACTGAAGTTCAAGCCAAAACCAGGATCTATTCTAGCATAAGTTGAACAAAGAAGTTTATGCCAAAATAACACAGCAGGATTAGAAACTGCCTGAGCCCCTGCTATTCAACAAAGGTCAGAATCTGAGCACTGCTTAGTTTATGCTGCTACATGGATAATTGATGAGTGCCCAGAGGATTTCAGAAAAATAATTAAAATGTTGCAAGATCAAGGGCCAGGGCAAACTGCAGCAAAGTTGATTTTTTTTTCAGTGATCCTGGCACTGGGAATTTGAAGTTGTTTCTCAGGTTCTGTTCAGTCTGAATAGGACTATTAAAACTGTACCCGGAAGCTACTTATCCTTAGAGTACAAGTGAATTCCTCTAAACACCTCTCCACAGGGCCTGGAACATGGCTGAACTTAAATACTGCATTCAGTGAGACACAAAGGACCAAATTTACGTGACTAAATGAAAGACAGAGGTAATCAGCCAGGGACTCGCCAGTCAATGGACAGAAAAAGCAATATGGTCAGTGAAATCAAGAATATGATTCATTTCATCCTACAATTGTCTGAATTGACACCTTTTCAGGCACCCTAAAAGCACCTGTTTCTCTACTGTTTATACAGAGCCCCAGGAGAGAGAGGCTGCAGACGCCTGTCTGTGTGAGCTGAGGCCATCCACACCAGGGGAGCTCACAGTTTGGGTTCAGCACCTGCAGAGTCAAGCCAGAGTGGCAAAGTGCTCCATGAACCATCTTAGAAGTTACTGTCATTAAGAAGGGGATGAGATGTGGCAGGGAAAATGGAATGGGATGTGGCGGGGGAAGTGGGATGGGAAGTGAAGACGTGGAAGATCAACAGTTTTCCAAATTTACAACTCCTTAAGTATTTATATTGAGTCAAGCTGGCCCCCATAGAACAAATGTAAGCCTGCTTTCTACAAAGTTGCTAAGAGCAATTGAAAGAACATCTCCATCCATTTAACATCTGCTGGAATTACCAGCATGTAGATCATCTGCCTACACATTGAGCAAGCTGGCATAAGGGAAAAGATCTACTTCCTTAACTGAAAAAGTAGGCTCTGTGCTACAGCTTTCTGCAATGATTAGCTGCTGGCCTAAGAATATGACGGGAATGTCATGCCTTCCCAAAGTTTTAAAAAAAAAATTAGTCACAGGGAACATGGGATGAGGTGAAAGATTACAGAAGAAAAGTAAAGACCAGGCCAACACAGAGAAGGGCAAAGCTGCACATCTTTTTCAGTCACCATACCTTGGGGAGAAAAATAGAGTGGATTTTACAAACAATGAACCACTAGCCTTAGAACCAATGTTTGTATGTTGACATATTTTTATATATTAATTTTCACACTGAAGGAATGTCTTTAAGACACCCCAGTATGATGCCAATAATGCTTTACTGTCAATGGTAGGCTGAGCCTTCAAATAGATTTTTTACCCTAATGCAGGAAAGAAATCTGTTGGTTCCTAAAGGAGATGAATGCAGTAGTAAAGATAAAACAATAAAATTATTCAGGAATATTTCAGCAGAACAGGTAAGTGACCAATTTAATCTAAAATCTTATCAAAACATGAAGTGGGATTTCTTATATACTAAGTGCCAAAGTTGAGCACTTAATTAGACTGTCAAATCTGGGAGGACCAGAAGCAGATTAAACTTTGGATACTTACACACAGTGATCAGACACTGCAGTGCAAAGGAAAGATTAGATGATCATAACTAATCTAAATTTTAATTAAAATTTAAAAGCACTTTAAAAACTTTAAAAGGTTTTGCACTGCCCACAGGGGAGGAAAAACTGAGGTACGACAAGATGGGTTCAACTCTATTTTTCTCATTTCTGAATTGAATTTGGTATCCAGTCTTTCTAAGGTTATTTTCAGCTTAAAGAAAATTCTCTCCATTTAAGTAACTACCACTGAGGGCCACATCCCATTTTTATTTTTTGACTGGTGGAATTACCTCACAGGTTAATAAGATGGGTAGTAAGAAATTTTCCGTGTTGATGAACATTTTAATTTTAAATTTAAATTTAGTGTCTTGATTTCTGAGCATTGACTGCCCTCTGCTCAAGCTTCCAGGCAATGCCAGAACAAAGTTCACTTTGATGGAAGAAAAGGGAAGGATATTGTACCATTGTCTCTCCCACATATATGCAAAAAACATGCTAATATTCAGTCTTGCAGTTTTCAATAAAGGGTGTTGATGATGCTAGAGCCATCATAACCCAAACACAAGATAATGTATTTTCATTCCTACGTAGGGCTGATTGACTTATTTATTATGATTTCATTCGGTGGAGAGTTTAACCCTCCTTCTATTTAGAAATTGTTTGCAATTAATTTCTGACTTTTTTTTTTAATGGAGTTTTATGGTGAATGATTTTTAACTTAATGAATTTTTTAATCTCTATTTCTTTTTCTGCTGAGAGCAGCCTGGCCTAAGTCACATAGAACTGACCTTACCAAATACTTTCAGTGCATGACAATACTCATTACAGTTAGGATATATAGAGAACTTTTTCTGAAATGAGAATAAATATAATCAGTCTATCAGCTTATAAATTTATGGATGATGAGTATCAAATACATTTGAAGACTCTAAATATGACTAATTAAAGAGGAATCATCCGAACTTTTAAAACTTGCCTTTTACACAGCTGATCAAATGGGAAGACTGGAATTCTACAGAGAACAGACCTTTTATCACAGAGAGTTGCAAAGAGAAAAGGTATGTGAGTGAACAAAATAACTGACCTTTTGACCATACAGTGTTTTGAATTAGGAGGGGGTTTTACCCAGTTTTGGAGTATTGGCTGGTATTAAATCCTTCCAACATCTTGAATGTGACTATGAGCTGGATGCCTGCTAAAACCTAATAACTATAAAAAAAAATGAAAACCTCAATGTTTAACACTATATTAAATGTCACTAACTACAAAATTATCAGAAGTGAACATAGTTCAGTTAGAATTTACCTGGAAAGACTTGAAACTCAGCAGAAATTAGAAAAAGCTGAGCTGGAATGCTGAAGTCTTTTCATTTCATTACTCTCTCTACTGAAGAAGGGATGAAGGGACATCTAAAGACTCAACACAGCTTTCTAGGAATGTATCAAACAACTAGAGGATGCTCAGGCAGGAATTTTAGCTCTCCAAAAGAGCCACATAAAAATAAAAAGAACAAAAACATTAAGTTTCTAAAATACCACAGACTCAGGAGACTTACACTTTCTCTCCAGGTCAGAGGTTTTGCATTGTTGAGTAGCTCACAGGTAAAATAAGCAAAAGAAACTCAATTATCTCACCATGTTAAAGAAATGTGAGAATACAGCACATGAGGAACACCTCACAAAGAACACCTCAAACTGGAGTAAAAGAAAAAAACATAGTTTAATAGCTATATGCATGACATATGCCAAGTCAAGCAGGAAGAGCATTCAATGCCTTCCTAAAAGATTGGAGATACTTTAGCTAAAAAATGCAGTGCAGTTCTGTGCAATTTTTAATTAGAAACCAGACAACTATAGGAATAAAGACTAAACATGGAGGAAAGTCCTTTTTTGCCATTTTAAGACTGGGAGAAGCTGCAAAGAAAAACTGAGTAGTGGAAAGTGTTGGAAGTATACTACAATTTTATTATCATGAACTGCTTCATCCTTCCATGACCACACATAAGTACAGGCAAAACAACACAGAAGGGGAAGCTTGAAATGTAGTGAGTATGTGCTAAGAATCAGCATTAAAAAAGCAAAAGTAGGATTTAAAAAGAGATTTAACATTACTCAGCCTTTTCAGGAACTTGCTGCATTTGTCAGAAGCACTGTGCCACAGCCATGTCGTAAAGAATGCAAACACCTTAAGTGGAAAATAAAAAGTCACCAACTTTTATATATTTACTTTTTTTTTTTTTTGAACTTTTTTTTTACAGAGAAGGGAAAAAAGAACTTTTGTGGGAATTCACACTTATTCACACTTGTTACTAAAACAAAGTAAAGCTACAATCTTATCACAATTTCGTAAGGGACACAACCTACTCACTGAGGTTTTGTATTAATAAATTAAAATCATGAATTTGAGAAATAAGCCTAAAAGTTTCAGAGTTTAGAGTACCTATTAACAAACTGAAAAAATATGTCAAACACTGAGTGTCATTAAGAATTGATGTCTTAAAAGAACATGAGGCCACATAGATAGAGATTAGAACTGTAAAGAAATGCAATGCATATAGAAATAGAAAAGGAAAATATTACCTAGTAATAAACAAGTCATGAAGAAAGCACTGGTAGTGCAATGATAAAAAAAACAGTCTTATGTTGAATATGTAAATGGACTATAATTACAGATTAATGGTACAAAATGGCATAATTAGTTTGGATATGCTATATTGTTATTCACACTTTCCAAAAGTGGTGTTACTAGAGAATATAGCAGCTAAGGAAGTAATCTCATGCTTGAATTGAGACTTGCTGACGTTCCAAGTGTGGGAACAACTGATAATGAACAGCAATTTGATTGATGCATTTTCAAGTGTGTCTTAAAAACATATTATGCACTTATATCACTTCAAGCCTGGTGTTTGCCTGGCCCAATGGTCCTGTGGAAGGGGTTAATTTTTTAAGTTACCTAAGAGGATAAGAATGAAGTTCAGAGCTGCCTGTGACATGATTAACAAGGGAACACATTCATGAACATCCCAAATACAAAGACTTTCAACAGCTGAACTGCTGCTCAATCCAATGCTGAGAACCATCCAGAGGATGCCTGTTGAGCTTGTTCAGGAAAGTCCAGCAGGAAAAAGAGGCATCTGCAGCTTCTTCCACAGAAGGAAGAAACAGAGACAGTCCGCAGTTTTCAAAGACCAGAAAGAGAACAAATTGTGAAAGACATGGAAAAGACAAAACATTAATGCAGAGGTTAAAATCCATGAGGTGCCACACAGATCTTCAAAATTAAGGAATCAAGGCAGGAATTGATCAGCAGCCTTAGTTATTTGCATTATAGTGTAATGAATTTCTAAGTTTCCTTTGGAAGAAGAGCTGTAAAGTTACCTGGACCACAAAGACTTTAATACATCCTGATCCCAGTTGGCAATTGTCACTGCTAATTGATAGAAACATGACACAAAGGAGACATGCAGACCTTTTCTCCTTTCTATCAAACATACTGATGTGTTATTTTATCAAAAACACAAGTAAAAGCTGTGATTGAACATTCTTTTTAAACAAGGGGAACCTGGTGCTATCAGGATGACAAACATGTCTTCCAAGAAAAGAAAGATTCAAATGATGCAAAATCAAAAGGCTTTACACAATGGTGTTGTGGATGCAGATAAAACACTATATATATTAAAAAAATCTGTCCTCTGTACTGTTTAATATCTCTCCCAGGATACATGGAATCTGTTTCACTCCTATAATAATTTTTTTTAATTCCAATGCATTCTTCATAAATACTAATTTCCTGAAAAGAACATTTTTCACAAATATATTATATGGCATCTGATGAGTAAATGCCATGTCAGATTATGTCTGGTAAGCAGAGAAGCCGTATAAAGAACCAAACAGAAAAAAAATAAAATCTGTGGGTTTTGGTTCTGTGCTGTGTAATACATGGGTGCTCAAAACAGGATCTACTGCTCTATACATAAATCTTTTTGCTTTTTCTGAAACACGTTATTTTCTGAACTTTCATTTATGTCTTTGAAGACCAAAAAATGTCAGTGGTGTTTCAGCACTTAACAAAGGCAGGAATGTTTTGCAACCTTTTCAGCACGTTTTTGTCCACTGAGCCAAAAAGTTAAGGCAGCATGACATTGATACCAGGAGAAGGTGAGTAGGTCCAGTCCCAGCTGAGTTCCTCTGGTGTAGCTCATCATGGGACTTATGCTTCAATTGTTGGCTTCTGCAGCCATCTAGGAGAAGAATTTGCTGCACAGACAGATGTCTGGAACAGGCTGATGCCCAGGAAATTAGATGTAAACACACTGCTCTCTGTCAAAAGAGTTTGCCTTCATTTATATCAATATTTCAATTTAAAGAAAAACCTGCATTCTCCTACCTCTCTGGGTTTCAGTTTCCTGTATTCCTCCATAATGATGTGATAATCACCTCACAAATATGTGCAAGAACTGCATTATTCCTTTTAAGTTTATTTCAAAAATGAGCTTATAAAGGCTTACTTTCAATTCTCACCTTTCTTGGAGCAGAAACTTGTACTTTTTCTTGAAAAATAGTCCTGACTGAAAGAGATATTTAGCAACCCTTTCGTAATTCGCAAGCTATATGTGACAAGTCACATTCATTTCAATTTTCAAGTTAACTGATTCTAAATCATTTCAGTTTTTTAAACAAGTTTGCTGTAAGAGTATAAAATTATTTCTAGCAAAGTTATATTAATCTCCTTACACTTAACTGGTTAGAATTAATTTAAGACAGATAATTTTTTCTCCCTGTCAAGAGCTTCTTGGATTGCAAAGAAAGCAAATAAGAGGGGAAAAGTACTATTTTTTTCAAATAGTCTGTAAATATGTTGCCTATTTCCACAGCCCATTAATCTCTCCAAAATTTCTTGCTGACTTAAGCTACATGAATTTAAAAGCATATCCTACTCTTTTTGGTTCTCTTAATGTTACTGTTGATATCTGAATATCTTAAGCAGGACTTTGTAACTGTGAAACAAACTGCTTTCTTTGAAACTATCATTTCGAACAAGGTGTTATTGCAAAAATTAAGTAGCAGCAAGCATACTGAGGAATTATTTAGAAATTACTCCAGCTCACATAAAAATAATATATATATATATATAAAACTGATCTGTTTTTCAAACAGTCACACTGCACATTTCCTGCAGTAAAGTGAAAATTTAAGTAATTCAGTTATATTTTGAGTAAAACAGAAAACAGAAGCTGAAATACTGATTATTAGTCTAACATACTTTGTTTCTAATACACAGTGTCCTGTCAAGCTGTGCTAGAAACAGTGTCCACAGAGCATACAGCAAACACCAAAACACGACTTCCAGCTCAGGAGAACCACATGACACCAAGGACACAACACTGAGAAGGTACAAACACTGCAAAATGCTTCTCTGCGCTTAGACTCGTCTTACATTTTTTTTCCTAAACATGCAGTGCCCTCTCCCAGAAGCAGAATCCTAAGTCAGATGGGCGTTTGTTGTGACCCTGAGCAAATCCCCTTGTTCTGATGTTTTTAAGGAAGTGTGTCCTTCACCCTCCACCTTTGAGCTCCTGTCAGGGAATGCTCATTGCTGTGGCAGCTGCATGTTCACAGACTTAGTACCACTTTATCATGGTACTATTCTAATCACTGGTGAGAAATCACTCCATGAAACACATGTAAATGCCTTTTGGAGTATGCAAGTAGAAAAATACTACTGTTCTCCTTTATCATTGCTTCTGGTGCTATTTCAAGTACTATTTATGCTTCATGCTTGAGTTATAATGTCCCCTGCTTAGATCTCCTATCTCATTTTCCAGAGCTGTAGTTTGCAGGTCAATAATCTATGTGGAACTGTTTCCACAATCTTGTTAAGAGTCTTATTTTAGTGAATACTTTGCCTTTACTTTGCCTGACTATTGTCAGGACAAGAAGAAAACAAAAAAATTTATAATTAATTTAATGCACTTAAGTAAAAAAAAAAGTATTTTCTGCATTTTAGCTCAAACCAGGAAATGCACATGTCATTTGTCATTCTTGTATACTCCAAAAAGTATCTTCTTCTAAGCTGGACAAGAGGATGCAGAAGACCAACCTCAGCGATGAGTATTTCCCTTTCCTTCAGGCACTACTCATTCACCCCTCTATGCTGAATCTTCCTTTACATCCCTTTTCAACTGATTCAGTCCCATCCATACAGCATCCTTTTGACTGCCCTGTTTATTAGACAATGAGAAATGTTTCAATTCCTCACAAATTATTATAAATTATAATATATAGCACCACCAGCTTCAGAAAGTGATTCGTCATGTTTCAGCAACTGTGAGAAGGGTTTTCCTCATATAGACAGTCCCATTTATAAACACTGGACCTTCAGAAAATCTTCATGAGGGTTTGACTGACTCAAGGACAGAGGGAGTGCAAATGACATAAGCAAGGGTATTTGAATGCTAACAGATCATTTTTTGTAGGGAACTATCTAATATTCCAAGGCATTCATTTCTATCATCAATCTACCAGTAGATAGTGTAGACAAAGATAGACTCAATGTGTAAAGAAGACATAAAAACTGTATCATTATGAAACCTGAATTCAATTTTAGTCAAAGTCCTTTATTAAACAGATTATCATCAGATGTGTCACTCATCTAAGCCTCTGTTCTATTCTTCCTCATTGTAGTAAACATTTTGAGTTGGCAGAGTCACAAATCCTATTTGCTATTTACTTCACATTGTCCTTTGTTTTATACATCTCACCACACACTCTTCTATTTGGACCATGATTAAAACACAGGCACCACTTACTTACATGCAATCAGCAAATAGGGATGAAAGAGAATGTACATTTGACAAGGTTTTATACAGGTTTGGGGTTTTTTTTTTATAATCCTATGAAAATAAATGTCAACAGACTATTGTCTGGGTTGGGGAGGGAAAGGAAGATCTTATTAATTCTTCAGGGAGACATCAGGAAGGAAACAAAACAGACAAACCAAATCACATTAGGAAAATAAATAAATAAGAACCTAGAAGACCTCTCAAATTAATTGCCCTCAGAATATCTCATCCTTAACTGTACATACATCTAATAAAGCATAGGCATTACTGAAATTTTTATGAATCCTGAGACCTACTATGCAGTCTTTCAAGAGAACACTGTCCTGCTGTTTACAAAAAGAAGAGAATAGATGCCGTCCCCTATCCTTTCCAGGGAAGGTGGGCACCACCAAGGTGAGCTAGACAGCAGTCTTTTGGAGATGACAAGAATGGCGTATCACATAAATAAAGGAAATAAGACCTCTGAAAAAAATTAAACCCTTTCTGATGGTTGCCTGAAATATTTGTGTGGTCTTGACAATGTTTTTCCTATATTTACTGCAGAAATGGTCATCCCATTTTGCACACCGTGTGCAGAAAAACAACATTAACCATGCAAGTGACCACTGCAGCCAGAAAACATGACCCAAGGGCTGGATGTGTTACATCCAATAGCACCAGCAGGCAGCAGAGTCTTGTCTGAGCAACCTTATGTTAGTAATCCATCAATATCATAGTATTGATTCTACTCCTTCCGTATTTCTGTCCCCACCAAACAAAATTTGCAAGATACTAAGAGTAAAAAGAAAAAAAAAGTGATTTTATCACATCAATGATTTGAGCAAGAGCATTCCAGCATTCTGTTATGTTTCATAGATGTATTTAAGATTCTCTTTACTGGGATACTTACAGGCCACAAAAATAGTTTGAAAAAGTTTTTTATCAGTTCCAATACACACATTTGTGTATGCACCTCTAAATGTCACTAGGAAAACAGATAAAAGCAAAAGTCCTTTATTTTCCAACATGGTTTCAATCTGTGTGTTCTTCGTCATTTTCTTGCTAAAAAAAAGTGTGAGACAAGACCAAATTTCAATGTCCAAGTTTTCTTAAAAGAAGCATACTACAGTTTCCTGCAACAAACACAGTTAAATCCAAGGAGGTGGGTTGTGGATAAACCCACCTCCTAGGAACGTCCTAGGAAGGGTTGGTTTATTGATCAGAGGAGCACTTAGTAGGGGGAGGTCACAGCAATTCCATTGAACTAACCAAAATCTTGTGGTAAGCAGGGAGATGGAGGCAGGTAAGAATCCTTTGAGATGGCCTGGGGTATCCCATCCCCCTCTGCATGTTCCCTTCAGAAGGACATCAGTTTCCTGCAGGTCTCTTACTTACCTCTGACATCCTCATAGAGAAAGCTTTACATAGGACACCTGACCTATATTCAGGCAATGTAAATGACTGCTGCCTGTCCATGTGTGCATGATCCCTTTAGGTATCAATTTAGGTGACTTAATGTGATGAATGTGTCCCCTCCTGCCTTCCTCACTATATTCAAACAGAGCCCAGATACAAGTTTTTTCACTCATACAATGTTGCCTTGACAACAGAGTATTTTCATAACTTCGCTTGCATTACTTAGCCTCTAGAAAATGACAAGTAAAAGAGCCACAAGTACTATTCACACGTTACTGTTAATCAGCCAGGAGCTACTACAATCAAGTTTTGCTGAGTTTGTCTCACTTGGATGGGCTGCTGGACAGCAAATAAATCCCTGGAAAATTTTTAAATGCTCTAAATGAGTGGTGTCCAAACTAGAAGTCCAGTCTCCAAGTAGAGTCCCAAATTACTGAGAAACCGATTTTTTCTCATTATTAAACTAGCATCATGCTAATACAATATTACTACTTGGCCATCAAGATTGTGACTGGAAAGCATTTAGGTACAAACATCCACACAGATGATGCAAGTGCAAAATTAAACATTCCAGAAATATTCTTGGAACAATTTGGATCACAAATATCTAGGTCCTGTGGGTGTCTACAAGAGATGTTTATTTCATGTATTAGTATTTAAAAGGTTTGTTCACCTTACTGGCTTTCACTTTATCCAAGTTTTGATTTGTTAGTTCAAGTTATGCCATTCAAAAGCTAGAAAATCCTTTCTGGCTTTGGAAAGAGCAGAGAGATTAACACTGGAAAGGTGAACAAAAATTAAAAGAAACAGACCAGCCGCAGCTGGTAATGAAATCAGAGCAGTTTTATTATCTGAATTCATTAGAAAGTTAAGATCTGTTTCCAACTAAATGGAAGTTTTGTGTTTTCTGCCCATGCACCCTAAAACATGCTGTGGTGCAAAAGTACACATGGCAAACTTTTTTCTTTCCTCCTGATTTATTTATGTGACACCAGGATTCATAGATGCTAAAATTTTCTAGTACAGTGTCAGTCACAGGCATATGCTACATAGGGAGGAAGCTCCTCTCCTGGAATTGCTTCCCCAGGTCCTCCTGGCAGATTCAGTGAGTCCAAAGGCTTTTTACTTTATTATAAAGTCTGCACCAGCAGGGCTGAAACACAAATATGTTCAAAAATTTCGGGAGGCATCACCTCAGAGAGAGCACAAATAATTGTTACCCCCAGTGCATCTAACCCACTCTAGAGTTTTGACTGTACCTCTGTGTGAGAGCTGCTCCAGGATGATCCTCAGGTGCTGCAGAACAGGGGCTGAAATGTCATATTTATAGATGTCTATTACTGGCACTCGCTGACATCTCCCAAATAGTCCATCTGCAGGAAAGAGAAAAAAGAAAAGGAAAAATACACATTTCGTTTTCTGAGAGGAAGAACGGCATGATGAGATGCGCATTTCCAATGTATCCTAATTATATACTGAAGGAACCTTTTAAAAGACACTTTAAAAAGCTATCAAAGAACCACTGAAGTTATGAGACGGGATATTTTCTATCAAAATAAATAAATGCTGGGAAGAATATTAGTTGGAGGAATATTCTATTGTATGAGTTAGGCATACAGTTTATTTTCTAAAGTATTTTCAGACTTCTGCTTCCCAAATCTTTAGATGTAACACTTTACTGACAATTCAGTGAGAGAAAACCTTAATGTTCAATGCCTACTATGCTGCAGATGAAAAGTGAAGCATCCAGAAATATAAATATTAATTTGCAGAAACTACGTGGATTTGCTGAAACATTTTTAATGCAGGAGCTGCGTGTTAGGCATTGGTAAATGAGAACTGAATCCATAATGGCTAGTAAAGGCTCATTTCAAGAAGTACCCTCTAATGAATGCAATAAAAGAAAGCTCCTCACAGAACAATGAGATATTAATGTGGCCTAATTTATTTAGCTCCATTCCATTTGTCTGAAATGACAGACTCTTCTCATCAATGTCTTTTCAAATCACACCTTCTAATTAATTTAGCTTCTTATTAGTCTTTATTTAGAGAATTGTTCATTTTGAGGCAAGCTTCCTGTATATGTGTGGGAGGAACAGGGAGTTCAAACATTCAAATTACCTTTCTCCCTTTCATACAAAAGCCTAATTCAGAGTCTAGGTGCTTCACATGCAATCTGACCATCTGCAATTCTGGGTCTCTGAGAAAGAGAGTGGTTTCATTTATTGTTCAAAATAGTTCTCTTCTATATAGTGATCCAAAGGAAGCAATTTAAATGCAACAAGTTTAATTAGCAAAATATTCTACTGCAATCCTAGTTTTAACACAGTAATTACTTCTGCTCTGATATTACATCTATGCTCCAAAAGGAGAACTACATCAGATGAGCAGAAAATAAGGATAAGCATTAATTTGCAAATGTCCATTACTTTCTGTGCTACTTCACAGAGCTAAAAGACTACAAATGGTAACTACTGGCCCAGCTGTTCACTAAACACAAATAATGGCATAAAAGAAAATAAACCAAACCAGGATGCAGAAAAAGGGCATTATTAGTCCTCACTGTTAAACACAAATACCTCATTGAAATTAGCCAACTTTTTCTTTCTTCGCCTTTCCAATCCTCCTGTCACTTAAAACTGCCAAATTAAGTTAATCCAAATTAAAACCCTACATCTGAATCTAATTTTGCTATTGGAAACTAGGTTTAATTTGGAAACTACATAGACAGATATGGTTTGGTTTTTTGACATGTAATGGGAAAAGCAGCCTAACAGCAGATTAAAATATTCATCTCTGTTTAAAAACCTGTTGCAGTTGAAAATAAGTATATAAATATCAGTCAGCTTATAAATGGATGGATAACAGGAATAAGGTTTTGATTCTGAAAGGAACAGAAGAACATTTCAGTGTTTAGGAACAAGATTCTTCGAAATGAAACATAACCTGAAACAGCCAGCTCTATTTTGGAATACCACCATTACTGGCTACAAACAATTAGGACAAAATCTATGTTTATATAAACAACTAATATTCCATTATGTTTTTTAGAGATAAAAATAATTCTAATCTTATTTTAGAGTCTAGAAAAGCATACACATTCAGTAAAAATTAACCATTTTTGTATTAAGTATCATTTAAGGATATCTCCATGGATGCAAAAGCTAATTCACTCACAAACTCTAAAAGAGACAAAACCATTTTCCTAAACTCTGAGTTTTCAGAAACCTTTAGCCTACTTCCTTTGAATAGAACAAAACCCATTTAAATTCTAAAATTAACAATTAGCACATGAGCCCGGGCTGCATTATACAATCTATCCAAAAACACTGAGACTGCTTAGGGAGAAACTGCAAGTTACTTTGGCTTTTGTACTTGAAATATGGGCATAATAAGCTTTGGAGAGGCTGTAACCACAAATAGCGCTCGGCTCTGCTAAATGCAGCACGAGGAGAGCGGAGCGGGAGCAGAATGCCCCAAGGAGTGGTTGGCAAATACCAGCTTTAAAATACAGAGGATCTTTGTGCTGGGGATTACTGTTGGACTGGAGTCGTGCAAATAATACATTTCATAGTTCACCTGTTTTTTCTAAAAAAGTAGGAATTTTCCCAGATTTTTCTGTTTGTTTAGGGCTTTCTCTTTTTTGGTTGGGGTTGATTTGTTTGGTTTTGGGTGCATTTTGGCTTTTTAAATTTTTTTTCTTTAAAAATAAGGTTTCTATGGCAAGTTATAAGACCTAAAAAATTTTCAGGGTGCCTTTTAAAATAAACTTGCTTACAATTACACAGATTTCAAGGGAAGAAAAGGCAAGGGAGAGCCATTTTACCATGAAAAAATTGTCAAAGACACCCCTCTTTTTCTTTCAAGAAACCTAAATGGCAGATGTGGGGTCAGAAATGGCTCAGGTCCAGCACAGAGCTCATTTTTACTTAAATTACAGCTAATATTTAAAATGTCCAGCTTAGTCTTCCATGAACTATCGCAGTTACTGTGGTATTTACAGCAAGTCAGTACATGGTGCATCTTTCTGGACCCTGTCATGCACCCAGTTGGCCTCAAACAGTGAGAGAAATGCCCAAAGCTGGGCATAAAGCAAAAAAGAAAGAGGAAAAGCTCCCAGAATTTTCAGTAAATGTATCAGGGCAGAGGAAGTTCAAAGAATGAGTGATATTTTAATAACACCATGCTCTGTATGCCTGTATCTGCTGAGAGTGTGTTCATACTGAACTTGCATTAAAGTTGTGTTAGGAGAGGGAACGTAACATGCAAAGGACATCTGCACTTTACACAAGCCCAGAATGAGAGAAGGTTGAGACTGATCAATATGGACATATGTTTGCTATTAAAGTGTTATCATTTGCTGTCAGCAAAAAGTAGAAATTTCCATAATAATATCTTAAAAGTTATACTTAGAACTGGAAAAATCTGCTTTAACAGCAGGCTCATGTTGGCTTTTAGAAAGCTGCTACATTTGTTTTCAAAGAAGAGATTAAAACAGAAGAATTATACACCCATATACCCAAGGAAATAGTGAAGTGCTTCTTTATCCACTTGGCTATTTTGCTGATAGCTTTAATATTTGAGAAGAAACGCAAACATAAACTTCTATAAGCTTTTACTTAAAATCTTGAATTTTGAAAAATATTTATATATTAAAAAGTTAGATGCTAAGATTAAAAGACACAAATTTACTGTAACTCAGGGGCACAATAAGATCTCAAATAGATGTCTTTTATTAGAGACAACGCCCTGGAGCATGGTATATGTATTTACACTGAATATTTATCAACTTTCTAGTGAAAAAATTACAACTGATAGATTAAACCATGAGCAAGTCAAAACACAAGTCCTGGAAGGCTGACTGTTGAGAGAGGTTTAAAAGAAAATGGAAAACACCCATCATTATTCATTATTATTGCCCATTTGTCATGAATTAGTGCATATTTATGACCTCCATTAACTACTGAGGAAGTACCACATTATATTCATGATTGACATCCAGGTACTGAATTGTGTAAAAGGAGACCACAAAAACCTATAGCTTGAAATAGTTTTGAAGAGTTGATTGCGCCAGTATGTTCACTTGGTAAAGGAGACAAGCATCAAGTGCTTAAGAGGTACTAAAAAATCTTTGGAAACTTGTGCTAAGTGACAACCTTCACCTTGAAGGCAACACTATTTGTTGGTAGCTAATTCAAGAAATTCTTTTTAGGCAGTGTTTCCTCAAAAAAAAAAAAAAAAAAAAAAATCTGTGTATAATAAGCTGTCCTTGGCGAAAGAAACATATCCCATCCTGGAATCCCTATGTATGGCTAATCTGGTGACTGAAACTAAGATGTATCCAAGACATGACACAGTTTTAAATAATACCAGCAAAATAAAGAATGAGTTCTTGTTCAGTGTCTTTTGCTACTGAGAAAAGGTGTGAAGACTGATAGAGATACTGGAGTTTGTCTGCAGGCAGCTGAAAGCTTGATATATGTAAATTAAAAGATTGTGCTGTGCAGTAATTAATTATTTAGATCTACATGCAGTGAAATTTTCACATGGCGCTGACAAGTGACCTTTGAAAAGGAGCCTTCGAGCAGATGCTTTGAAGCACCTGGGTCTTCTTCTCTTCAAACTTCCTGCAGCAGCCAGAAAGGAAGCAGCTCTCCAGACAGTGTCAGTACTCACATACATGGGCCAACCTATGCTTCAGCTTCCTTGTACTAATTACCTGACAATTGTTAAAAAATTAAAGTAGAGCTTTGTATAAAACTCTAGTTTTGCCCCATACTGCAGTCATTGTGCTTTGTTCCTCTGTTATGTAAAAAAGAAAGTCCACAGACCCAGTGGTGTGTCAAATGGCAAATTCTGCCACCTTGGATTGCATCATTTGTGCTCTTGCACTTAACCAGAGAACCTACTATAATGTTTCTGCAGAGTTTTCAATGGGCATCATTCTTCAGCGACTTAACCTTGTGTAAGAAAAGAATCCTTTCTTCTCACTGAATATGGACACCACACTCCTCCCACAGACAGCGGTTTAAGGTGCTATAAAGTCTAGGACTAATAAAAAGGTCGGTGCTATAACCCACAATTAGAGCCTGAATTGCCTACTGGAGAGATTAAATCCTTTTCCAATGGTAAGCACAATATTTGCATCTCAAAAGTCTCATGATACTGAACTTCAAGGTCACAGATGTTAAATGTTTAGGAAGTATGAAGGAGATTGTTACAGTATTTTACTCTTCTCTCCCTGCTGTTTCCCATAGTATGGAGTGTGTTTTCAAAACCCCTTTTCAAAAATTAAAAAGAAAGATTAAATGTTACTGTTCATTGAAGAGGACATTAAGTTGTATGCCAGGAGGCTTATTTCAAAAGATACAGTTCACAAATCCACATTCAACATTTACAAGCAAGGTCTTCAGCAAACAACATGTTTTTACTATTCCATCTATTAAAAAAAAATTCATAATTTATACCTACACTTTTATATTCAATTTGCAAGTAGGGTAGAGATCATACAGATAGAGCAGCAGTGGCTTCTGCAGCATCATTTCTCATATGATGTTTTGAGAATGTGAGTCCAATGCTTCCAACAGCAAATCCTGCAGTGGTTGAGCAGAAAAGCTGCTGTTTGCAATCAGGGGGAGCTGCACTGCAGCCCTGCAGTGCTCTGCAGACAGCAGCCTTCTGAGGAGCAACCTCCCCCTGCTCAACTTTTAAAACCTTTTTGTCATTTTATTTTTCTTATCTCCGTAGTCCTCGGTTGTTTTCCTCAGTTGTCCTCGGTTATGTCCATTTCGGAGCAGTAATAGTGGCATCTAGTGGACAGGGATCAGTCCTGGAGCACAGACTGCTCACCACCTGAATTTACTGCTTCCAGATCCATTTGGCTTCATCCCAATACAGAACTATGCAGTTCCAGCCACCCTCAACCCACACTGCCCTTCCCTATCCTGAAGGCTGACAGGCATGGGGAAGATTTTAAGGCAGCTATTTAAAATTAAGAAATACAATTTTAAAATAAAAGGCCACAATATTTGTTTCTAGAAGTAAAGCATTATAAAGACAAGTAAGGAAAGTGCATGTAGACTGTTTAACAAGAGTTTGTGGTGGCACTGTGCTTTTGCTACTCTGTGAGGCACAAAACATGCAATAGAAGTAAATCCTCAACTTCAAGTAAAACACAGAGCATATTTTTGTAGGTTTATTTTGTAAATATAATAGAAACACTATAAAATGCAGAAAACAATGAAGTAGGACACTCTAAACACGATTGTTTTTATCCAACCAAAAAAAAATTGCCATGCAGTGGATGACTAACAGTCCAGTAAATTCACTCTTCCTCAGCTACTAAATAAACTGCTTCTTGGAAGGCAATGGTAACTTTAAAAAAATTCTGCTGCAATCCAGATCACCTAACAGTCCTATAAAAGAACTCTAACAAGATTTAATGCCTCTTCTCACCTTTCTGGACACAGATATTTAAGGAAAAAGATGGATAGCTGGTCTACTTTAAAAAAAATCCCCAAACCTAACCCCCTCGAATATTTCTGCTGAAAGAATCAGTATTTCCTGAAAGAATCAATGTAGGGTAGGATCTTAGTGATTATGAAAGTGCTCCTATTAAAAGATAAAAGCTAACATTAAGAGCAGCATTGGTTAGCTGTTGTGCAAATACTGTGATAGGGCTGGGATTTGCAAAGCTCCAAATCATTCTGAGGCATGAATAGTTCCTCTGGGTATTACAGTTCCCTTGTCTCAAGGAGTAATTCTGAGAGCAAGTTCTGGAGGACTCAGTCCTTCCTTAAAAAAAAAAAAATATATCTATATATATAATCTTCAACAGAAGGGAAATATAATTTCAGTAACTATTTCTATGCTAACCTGCTAATTTAAGTGGTGGATTGTACGGTCCTAAAGCATTATGCAAACTTGGAGATTTTTTTTCTACGTTACAACAGAAATATGTAAATTGTAGAGAAAGTAACTAAAAAATCCTCAGTACAGCAAAAGGAGGGAAGGAAAGGACTGTGAAAAAGTGAGTTACAGGCTAACAAAGCAAGAGGAGAGCAGGCTTGCCATGAAAGAAGTGCTGCCTGCTTCCAAAAAGCCCCTAAGTTATTCAGCTAAGAGAATGAGAGGTCCAGATTTCAATGCCTACTTTATGTGATTCAGAGCACAAAAATGAAGCTCAGCCTTAACAGGTCATACTTCGGCCTTGCAAACATCGAAATAATGGCCATGCCTTGGGAGGAGAGGGCAGGAGGGACTTAAAGGAAAGGAAAAAGTAGAGATGAAAAGAAAGCAAGTCTTAACATTTTGCTGCTAGAGCTAATGTTCAAATTGAATAATGCTTCAATAACTTGGTACTTCTTAGAGAACCAAACTTGAACTTTCCACAGCTTAGGTAACTACGTGGCATGAAAGTTATGGTTTTGGCTCCATGATGAGGATAATAAAGGATCAGAAAACAGTGACTGAATCAACATCTTCCACATCCGGATAACCACGACAGTCTGTAAGCCACAGGAACCATCTGCCTCTAATTTTGATCAGAGGCAAATCCAGAAAATCTCTGAGAAAAAAGCCCAAGAACTTCTAATTGTAATATGTTGAGAAGGCTTTTCTAAGCAAAACTATGGCTTCAGTATTAGCTGAGGTGCTTCTAAGAAAAAAGAGCTTGCAATCAAAATCCTCTGAGCAGCAACTCCTTTTCTGGTCAATACTGGTAGTAAAGAGAAAAGGGAGGAAAAATTTAAACATATAAATCCTCCTCCAAGATGATAAATACTTTAAATTCAAGTATAAATCAAGTATTAATAGGCTTACAATAAAGCTCTCTCTTCCATTAACATGTTTAGCTACTGGACTGCAAGGTTAACAGGTAGGTTTATAGCATACATTGCTATCTTAGTACTGAGAAATCTAAGCCATGTGCCACCCTCTATTTAGAAAAAGCTTTTTTTTCCTGGAAAAAAGACAGAATACTGTGTCAAATTCTGACCACATCATTACCAGAAAGATATGAATAAACTAGAGAAGTTCAGAGAAAAATGAAAGAAAGGAGGCAGTCACACAGAGCCTTAAGCATGGAACTACCTGATTCTTTACAAGAAACACTAAACGTTTATGCAACCTGGTTGATTAATTATTTATGACGTTATTGGGAGAAATGGAGTGAAAAGACAAAAATGAACATTCTGAATCAGAACAAGTTTCAAGCAGGGAGAAACCGTTCTGGAGCTGTTCACTTCCCTCCTGGAAGAGTAATGGATCATGAGTAATGGATCCTATTGCTTGCACTGTTTAAAATTAAGCCAGAACAACAAGGAATGATGAAACATGAACAATTCCTTTTTTTTACTCAATATGCATTTATGAACAGAGGTTACTGGAGGGACTAAGAATTTATTTATGGAATCAATGAGATGCAAATATACTAATGCTTATTTATGTACACTAATTTTCCAAGTATCACTGAGATGTACTTCAGTCACTTCAAGGATCCCCATTCATTTTTGGTTGGTGCCAAGAACCACTTTGGTGCTGGCAATGTCTTCACTGTGCGATCAGACTGTAGCTGCTCTTGCATCTGTATTCCCAAGGCAAAGATAACTCTGCAAGGAAACATGTTCAGCAAAATGCATTTCTGCATTAATTTTAATTTTGTATTAAAAACAAAGTAGTGAAAGTTTTAACTTATCCTGTGTAAGTGCCAAGAGCTTATATTTGAGTTATTATGTGTTTGCAGGAGAAAATATTCTCATGAAAACATGACTAATGACCATTCCATTCATATTCACCAGCTGCAGTGTCTAATAGAGCAAACTGGGTTTATTTCTGTCCTTTGCCAAACTAGAATCTTTCTAGATCTTTGCAGGACAATATTTATTGAGACAGCAGATTGCTTTTGTAATTTGAGTTACTGAATTTATTCCTAAATGGAACCGACTTCAGACATGCATGGAATTATAGTAATAAAGATCTCCATCTTGTTCCCTAGCTACTATTAAAAAAAATTACAGAAAATTATGTTATGTGAACCTGAAAATATCAGCAGAAAATTTAAATGCAGTTCTTTAGGGAGGGGAGGGGAAAACCTTATAAACACGAATCACTTCAGAGTGCTGCAGCCTGTGGCCTGATTAAAACTGTTCAGAGCTATATGAGAAATCTCTACACCTTGCTCAAGTCTGAACTATGCCTACAGAAGTCACAGCACATCAAACTGCCCCTGGCAGAACAGCCAAGAACCTCACTCAAACTTTAATATCAGGATGCCAAGAGTTTCTGCTGAACAGTTTGAAGAACACAAAAAATCTGACCGTTTTCAAGCAAACTGTGCTTTGAAATAGCTAAATACGATGTTACATACCTTGGACCACCTATCAGAAGCTGCAGCCAGAAAAGTTATTTCTGTTACAACTAATTAGAGGTCCTGACACAGCTTTCCCCCCACTGTGTGAGAGACCTGGAGCACTGCCTGCAGCTTTGCTAATGGCAACAGGTGAAGGGCAGGAGATGTTACAGTCCTCCTTGCTTGATTCAAACCCCAGTGTTCAGCCTGAGATGATGTGAGGGCAAAAGCACAAAGAAGGTTTGGGGACATATGAACATAACAGCAGTAAGTGGGAACAAGGAGCTGACGTCATTCAGTATGCAGCATTGGTAAGGTCAGTATGGGAATAGAGAGTTCTGGAGTCCAAATCTGAAGATGAATGATAAATTTTGGAAAGGGTATTGAGAGAAGCAAAGGAGATTATTTATGGGCTGGAAAAAGCCCTACAGTGAAGTGCCTTTTCCAGCACAGAAGTCTTCAGCACAGCAGATGATCTTTTGTCTCTCTAAGTAACCCTGCAGACAGATGGAACGATACGGGAACAGAGATCAGAACAGGGCTGGGAGCAGCTTCAGAAGTATTTATTCTCCTCAGTTTTGTGTGCTACTATTCAAAACAACTTTTAAGACCTGCAATATCTGAAATTATGATAAGAAAGGAGCTGAAAAGCAAGACTTCTTTTGCTTTTGCAATGGGTACAGAGATTCCTCAATATATGTGATACGTACAACCCCAAATTGCTTCCTATTTTACTCCCAGAATACATACAACTCATATAAAATTCTTAACATTTGTACATACTTATAAGTTGTAATGGGCTTTTTAGAATACTGTATACAATTAAAAGCCATTCTTTAACTGGAGTTTGGGGGCTGGATTAAAGCTGCTCACACCCTTAGAATATCCTTCAATTGGAGTGGTTAAGTACAGAAGTTGTATACTCAGCACATATACTTAAAAGAAAATAGAATAAATAAAAATCATTTTGAACAAAATATTCATGCTACAAAAGGATGAAATAACCATTCATCAAAGATGCAAAATAAAAAACTTGAAAGCCAGGACTTTAGAATCAGCAAAATAACCCACTGACATAATATTTTACTAATGAGCATCAAACTGTATCTTTCTAAATGTCTTCCTGATACTACATTGCTTACGAAGTGCCATATACTTGATTGGAATAACAAAACCACACAGAAAATATTAACTCTGTTTGTTGTTGCTTCCTCCACTCCAGCAGAATGCTCTTCCAGCAGAAGCCATCACTGGTTTTTAGTATGTCTTGATAGATCTAACAGAAAGGGGTTGCAGTCCTACGTGAAGGAAAATGCCTCTACCCAAAATCTACTATTCCGAAGCTTCTGCTGCATTATTGACAATAACCACACACATTTAAATAATACTGCTGAACTTATGACACTTATTAGATGGATAGCTATTCACCCAGATCTCTGCACACAGATGGCTTTGCTTAAGCAGGTCAACTCAGAGTTTCACTCTTTTGCCAGTGCTTTACCATTCCCCACTTATCCAACAACCAGCCCAGCCTACGCTCCTGTTCTGGCCAACAGAGAGGTTTGCAAAGGCAAAGCAGATCCAGGGGGGTGGTGTGGGCATCCTCAAGGTCAAAAACATAAACAGAACTGCAGGCTCACTAATGAAAGCAAAGGGATAAGCCAATATTTTTTAAATGGGAAAGAAAAGAGAAACGCAAATCTTGAGGAGGGAAAAGTCACCAGCTTCTCTCACTGGTCATATTTCAGCACTAATTTTCCAGTCAATAAAAATGCTTCTGTCATGAAATGTAATTTTGATATACTGAAACTAGAAAGATTTCCAAGCCATGTACAGACAGAAGCAGATTTCGATGCATCCAGATGATTTTGTTTAATCTACAATAGCATTTTCTCCCAAAGACATCAACCGAAATAGTACATTTTAATTTTTTAATCTGACTTCTGCATACCTAGTAGCTGCAGTAATTTTACTTATGCTCATGCATTAGCTCATGTATTCCTTCAATGTCACTGAGAACTGGAGCAAGAGACAACTGTTACAAATATTTGCTACTATCTTCAGTATTTGTGAATGTGCAGTGTAGCAACAGGACATCCCATTTCTCTCACATCTGGAGCACCTTTCAAATAAAAATGTTCATCCCTAAGTCAAGGAACTACAGTCCATAAAACAACCTGCAAAATTTTAATAAATTCAAGATTTTAACGTCAGCACCCAAAGTGTTTTGCACAAATTTCATTTGCTGCAAAGTTCATATTCTGCCTAAACCACTGACTGCTGTCATACTTGGTGCAACTTGTTATGGGTGGAAAGATAAGCAGCAGGGCAGCAAAAAGAGGAGGTTTATCTCTGGCAGCTAATCTCCTCAATCAACAGCACTCAGCTCTGCTTAACAGCCGTTGCCAAGGAACGGGGACCAGCTTTTCTTATCGGCTTCATAATGTTTCATTGACTATTCAGACTAGAATAGAAAGCTGTGACACTCAGGGTTATAAGCAGCACAAAATGAAAATGGCATATTATGTGGTATGAAGAAGAGAAATCTTTTAGCCCTCACCTTATCTGGACAGTGACTGTTACTCAAAAGAAAAAAAAAAATCATCTATCATTTTCTGCTCTGCTTATTTTAATATCACAAAACAAACAGAAAAATATATCTACATAAATAAGATTACTTTTTTAACGCTGTTGGCAGGTCTTCAGCTGAGTGAATTCACTGACATTACTGATACCTCTTATACAGAAAGACAAGGGTTGTGTAGATCCCCTATTACATTCCTGAAAAGCAAGTGTTTACTGCTTATTCTAAAGCTACTGCAGCAGCTTCAATGCTTTGAGGGACTTCTCACAGGAGCAGGAATGTTCCTCAAACCTTGATAACCATGACCAGAATAAGACAATCCATGCAAAACCAGCAACATTTCTTTAACAGTATCACTGCTCTTCTCTCCTCTCTTCATCTCTGCACAGATTTTGATTTTCATACTGAATACTGATACTCTTTATGTACTTGAACAGGAATAAAAAGGCCTTTATTGCATCTCTTCTGATTATGAAGTTTTAGTATAATAACCTTTCCTGAGTATCTGGTTACTAAAATTTAAATCTCAGGCCATCCAGAATCATGATGAATTGTAACTGGCATTGTACTTGCATGTTATTATCAGCATATACAGAATTATATCATTATCCACCACAGGAAAAACTGGTAAATAACTGAAAGAATATGCTTAGACACATTCACTGCATAAGAATGAATCACCTAATAAAATACACCCAAAATTAGAAAATAAATGTGTTTACCTTTTTTCCATCCCAACAAATGACTAACCATCCTCAGGGCTACATATCCAGCAGGCTATGAGCCCTCATATTTATAGATGTCCAGAAACTGAAAGGAATCTCCTGGAACAAATTTTACAGTCATGGAATTCTCTGCTTTTCACACAAAGTTTAGGTATGGACTTAAGACAGATATTCACAAGCATTTGAGGTTCCAAGTACTTCTGAAGGATGTCATGTTACCCAGTCTCTTTCTGTACAAGCTCTAATGCATCCAGTTACTATTAAAGATATGCCTAATTTTCCATTCATTGCAAGCCTCCCAGGGGCTGCTTGGAATGTTTTTATGCTTAAAAATAACTATTTACTTAAGCAATTGTCTTTACTGAAGCCTCAGAGTTGCATGGCTCTCTTGCTTTTCCACAGTTTTAGGAAAAAATGCAAAAAATTACAAGCATTTGCAAAATGCTTCTAGGATCATACCACACCCTTCAGGAAATGTTAAAGCTTTGCTGTAACACAGAGTCTGTGGGATGAAGATGTACTGAGGCAGAAGCACACTTTTTTTTGGCACTGAAGCTTCCTCTGCAGATGTGATGTCAAAGTACTGACGGTGCTTGGGTTGAAGTGTTTTGTGTGGTTATGGTACAGTGGGATAGGGCTCTTACCTCTTACATTTAGACTGGGATTGATGAATTTATTTCACAAAGGCGTAATTGTTGTCCTTTCAGTGACAAATAACTTCTGAAATACCCTCCCAAAGTTCACCACACTCATACTAGTAAAGCCACAGTTTTATCTAGACAATGTCCTTAGATTATCTGGTGCAGGCTTATCCATTTCTCTACTCCATCTCCTTCCATTTTTTACTATCAATGAGAACAGAAAAATTTCAAATAAGATAAAGTATTCTTTCTAGTAACAAATAAAGGCAGTGTTTCTTTTCATACTAAATGGCCTGATTTTTAGAAAAAAATGTTTTTAAGTCTGACACATCTTACCAAACCACCTGAAACTGGACAGGTAATTTAGGGGTATATTTGTGACACATTTACTCCAAAGATACCACAGAGAAAGAGGCACATGCTGTAGGTGATTTGGCTAAATTAAAATCTAAATCAATAAATTGAACAGATACATACCTTGACATGAATAAAAGCATGAGGCTGAAATGACTGGATTAATCATAACAAAAGAACAAACTCAAAAAATTCCATGGATTCAGCCTTAGCTGAGGTGCTTCTATCAGATTTCATCCAGTTTGGCTTTTCAGCTAATGAACACTAAGAGGAGGTGTTACACCTTTTTCAACTTGCTTCACTACAATAATAAAGAGAAGATTCAAGTAGAGAGGTACTGGGTTTTCTTCTATCACTCAAATAAGAAAATTTATAAATTTGAATCTATTGCTTTATCATTAATTTAATATATATGAAGCTATTATTTTTTTAAATCATTTGATTTTATTTATGTTTAGTTTTGGGTGTGAAAACACCAAAGTATGTTTCCAAATATTTTCCTTTAACTACACTTCCAAGAAGATATATAAACTGTAGAAACAAAATGGGCACATCATTAATTTTGGTTCTTCAGACTTTTGCTTCTTGCACTAAGCCAGGGAGTGATTGTCAAGATCTTGGTCATGGAGAGCTTACAAGCTTCATTGGAAGAAAATGATGGTAGAGACTGAAAGGAGCAGGATGTGTTTCATCTCTTTGGCTCAGAAGCAAATGCAGCCTGATAGAAGAGAGGCCTCTTCAGCCATGACCACGCAGTGCCACACAAAAGCTCTGCAGGTGATTGCAAGACTCAAGTTTCAAGTCCCATCAAGAAGGGGTCCCATCTTGGGGCCAAGTGCTGTCATGTAAGGATGGATACATCCCAAAGTTGCTTTCTAAAATATTAATCCCAGAAAAACAACTAATTCTCTAGCTGTTTATAAAGAGTATCATACCTCAAAAATCCATTTAAATTTCTTTGAATAATGTGTAATTGTTCCCTTACTCCTGTAGCGACATTCCATTTGAACAGTCACATCAGGATCCCTAAGGGCCAGGTCTTAAAAGCTGAGCACAGACACTTAAGAAGCAAAGGAATAAAAAATATCAGATAAGCACAGACATGGAGATCCACAATTTCGTGTGTGCATAAAATCAGTCGTACAGGTTGTGTCACAGGCAAGTAAATACTTACTGCAAATACAGATACAGGAAGCATTTCCATATTCTACCCATGGAATATGGGTGGACCAAAACCAGGCAGAGGTTACTGCTATTATTTTGACTTCTGTCCAGTAAGGATTCGGTTCCAAAATTGCAATTTTAAAATCCCTGTCATGTTATTTCTGTCCCTTCATGGTTTTGGTATCTGAAGTAGAAAAAAGGGGGAAGGAATTGGCTGACTAGAAACTAACAGTACTAAACAGAGAGCGGAATAAATATTTTGTAAAATAATTTGGAAAAAGTCTTACTTCATCTCGAGTGTAAAATATTATACTCAAACCCAACAGTAATTACAGAGATACACGGTTTTCACACAGATTCATCATTAGACATCATTCAAGCAGAAGCATTAGAAGTGCCCTCTTTTTACCCACAGGCAATGCCTTATGCTAAGCTGCTTCCATACATTTAAGGAATTGATTTTAACAGCACTCTGGGTTTGTGTTTCTGTTTTTCCTTCTTCTTTTTTTTTCTTTTTTTCTTTTTTTTTTTTTTTTTTTTTTTGTGTAAGAAGGTTTCAGAATAATTTCTACAAAACCAACATGGATCATCTTTAATTACTGCATTGCAACCATGGCTATTTAAAAACCCAGTCTCAGCAAAGTAGATGACAAACATTAATGAGCAGTAATGCACACATGGTATTGTAAATGAAAGGATAATGAAAGCAATTTATTTGAAAATTAAAATATGATTAAGAATGGCAGTCTGTACTAGGACCCAGATGCCAACGGAAAGCAACCAATGTGCAAGCAGACTGTCATTAATCTGGGAACCATACGAAATTGCTTTCATTTCTTTGACAGTTTTTAATATGAAGTATCTTAACTAATAGGCAGCACATATACACTGGAAGCCACAAGACCTATGGAGATTTTCAGAAGAAATGAAGAGCAGTACAGGAAAAGTCTCCAAGAGGAGACTCTCCAAGAGAGAAAGAGAGAGGAATACATTTGGAAGCTATTTCCAATTTTAGGAAGGATGAATTACACTCTGCAAAAGTGCCTCTCTACATTGGCTGTGGAGAGCCTGTCAGTTCTTAGCTCACACTCAGCAGAGTGCCTGAAGTGAGGTCAGGTGAACCTGGAGCAGATGTCCAAAGCAGGTGCTCACATCAGCACCTAAATAGGAACAGGACAGGGGTAAGCCCAAAAAGCAGTTGCACTCACTTAGGTAAATGCATGCAGAGGAGGTCTAGAAACAATTTAACCACAATACTTTTCTCCTTCACATGTGTTAAAAAGCCTTTCTGAGACTATGCATGTATGTTAAGTATCTAAATTGGTTATATCTGCACAGTGTGGGATTCTAGTTCAAGTGTCTGTCACTTCAAGGACCTCTGAACTTTTCTCCAAATCAGAGTATAAAATACCTTGAAAACATGAATTATTATTATTATTATGTATTAAAGTGAAAATGATCTTCGATTTTTTGAAGTATCTGCTTACCCCAAGTTGATACTGGCACAACAGCAAACCACTCTCAGCAGACTGCTATTAAGTTGTCACATATACTCACATTTAAGCATTTGAGTTTGAAAATTTAAACTTAAATAACTTCCTCAGAGACAATATGTCAGAGGGGCTTGAGTTCCATGACCAAGTACTGGACTGTATGTCTCCAAGACCTACAAGTATATCAGGATGCATGGAAAAAGTCATTCAGAATGGTTTCTTTTTTTAAAAAATGTCTGATTAAAGACAAGTTGGAGGTGTGCTGAACAAAGCCAAAGGACTGCTCCATCTTGAGGGTACTGAGCCTACTGGTTTCATTCCAGCTGCAGTAGGTCAGGTATGAAACATTTATCAGTCCCATTTCAGAAGTTAAACATAGTTGTTTGGAAAGCTGTTCTGGGGAAGATCAAGTTCCTGCTAAGACACATCTTCTGTTACAAAAAATCCACTTCATAAACGTATTAACCTGGCCCTAACACAGCACAACCAGCTGCTCAAAACAGATGACTATCCCGCTGTGTTCAGTGTTGCTGCAGCCTCACCTGCAGTGCTGTGTGCAGTTCTGGGCCCCACAATTTAAGAAAGACATGAAGGTCCTTGAATGCATCCAAAAGAGGGCAACAAAGCTGGTGAAAGGGCTGGGAGGTGTTTCTTATGAGGAGCAGGTAAGGATTTTGGCTTTGTCTGGCTTGGAGTAAAGGAACCTGAGGGATGACCTTGTTGCTCTCTACAGCTTCCTGAGAAATGGAATTGGAAAGGGATGTGCTGAGCTTCTCTCCCTGGGATCCAGTGGTGGGATGCATGGGAATGGTTCAAAACTGTGCCAGGGAGGTTAGAATGGGCATTAGGAAGCATCTCTTTGCTGAGAGGGTGGCCAAGCACTGGAACAAGCTCCCTAGGGAGGTGGTTGATGCTCCAAGCCTGTCAGTATTCAAGGAGCATTTGGACAATGCCCTTAACAACATGCTTTTACTTGTGATCAGCCCTGAAATGGTCAGAGAGTTGGACTGGATGATCCTTGTAGGTCCCTTCCAACTGAAATATCCTATTCTAAACTCCAAAGCAGAACAGAATACTCTGCTACTATGAACAGGATTTTGTTGTATAACTACTGAAATGCTTGTGCAGAGTTCACAAGATATGTAGACTATGGAAAATCAAGGTAATCAGTCAATAGCTTCTTTCATCATCCTCTTTCTTGAGTAAGATTATATTTTATGTACATAAATCATTTATTCCCCTAAAAAAAGACACCAGAAGAAACCAAATTTCATCAATATGGCTCCAAGAAATGCTATTTTCCACTCTCTCTAGGGTCTGAGGAGAACCTCTTATGCACAGTAAACACAAATCCTCCTATCAGGGAGGAACACTGCAGACGTATTCCATCCATTTTTGTCCTGGGTATTACATAATGTATGTATTTATTACAACTGCAGAAGTAAATATTTCATTATCTAAAACAAAACTGGCAAAATTTTAGGGATAAGAGCTGTACCCCGGCTGAGCTGCACTGGTATCTTCTCACCACTAACAGCACAGGAAAGACAAAGAAAACAGTTTTATCTGCAGAACTCCTTGTATAAAAGGCTACTCCCTGGCCAGAACAGATTTTCCCCCACACCTCTATTTTTCTTCTTTCTCTACTGTCGCATTGCCTTAGATATTACTAAATTTTACAAAGATTCTTAGAATTTTCAGCTTCTAGTTATTTTTTCTGTCAGTCAAGCCAATCACTTGTATCTTCTTAAAAACTGCTTCGATCTCTGTTTGAACAATGCCACTTTTGGGTAGGTGACAAGGGCTAATCATCAATGAAAAAATATAAATAGAACCAATGGCTGCTTAAAACTATATTTTAATCCTTAGGAAATCCACTGGGATATTAACAAAAGGTGGTTTTGTCTGCAAAAAGGCATTAACATAGCCATTTATAAAACTAATAGGAAAGCGAGCAGTGCTCCAGTAATAATGAAAGTACACTGCAGAATAACATTATGGAAATAGGATACCAAATTGAAGAATTGACCTTGGGGCCCTGGCTTATCCTGGATGAAGATGACTTGTGAAATGAAAATTTGGCTGTAATTTGCTCTTGCTTTCCCTAGAAGGTTGAAGGCATTTCTATTTCAAATGAATAAAATGACTGTTAATTTCCTAGCATTAAACAGGATATTCTTAAATATAGTTATTTAAGGGTTTTGAAATATATTTTCAAGTCTTATTCGTAGAAAACTTGAACGGGTTTTCTGTGATTTCTACCATAGTCAATTTCTAACAGTTAATTTTTAAATCACTTTAGGGAGAAATGTGTGCTACAGCTGAATCAGTTGGATGCACTAAAGTATCAAGTGTTTATTCTTAACAGGACACATTGGTCTGAGCATTTGATACTATAAGTGAAAATGAAATACAAAACATGAGGATATTCCTTCAAATAATCATATCACTTTCAAATAATGGTAAAAAATTATAATCTGTTATAAAAGAAAACAACAGCTAAAAATATAAGCTCGATAGTTTTAACATGAGACTTACTAAATATTGGGCACCCCATTTCAGGGAATGGGCAAATGTCACAATATGGTGGCTGAAGTCAGAACTGAAGTAATTCAAGACAAAGCAGAAGTTACAGGAGAATAATAATATATGCAAAGTCAAAAAATTGCATACAGTACTGTTTGTGAAGGTAGCAGGCATATACCAAATACCACCAAGAACCAAAGGAGAGGGACATGCTGCAAGACCCCCAAGTCTTAAAGCGTCCCTTTTACCTCAGTAGTTTTAATTATTGGTATCATTGTAGTCCCTAGCATCCCTAATAATTGTTCAGGGAACATGTTTAAAATAAAAACGTACAACAGCAAAAAAAAAAATCTCTATATATTGACACATAACCGTATTTTATATGTGCAAATACATATTTACATATCATATACCCATATGAAATAAAATAACAATCTAAAATACTCTCCCCCAAGGAGTATTTATGGCATTCAGACACAGATACATAAAGTAAGAGCTTGGCAATACCAAGCAGAACGACAAGCAATACTAAACACAGTGCAGTTCCCAGGGCATACTTTTTATGCTCCATGGAGGACAATTTCAAGAAGGAATCTGAAGGACAGCTTTAAGTCAGCTCATGAATGGTTACAAACAGCGTCTGTCAAACACGGTGGGTATGAGGGAGAAAGGGAAAAGGTGCTTTTTTGAAAATGAATGCAAAGAAGATAAATCCTGAAGTAACTGGTAAAACAGAAAAAGTAATTAAAACCTGTATTACTTATTTTTAAAAATTAACCTAATACATTCTTAGTCTGTATTCAATATAAGAAAAAATTCTCAAATTACATGTCTAAACACATAGAATTTAAATTTGTAGTATTTTGCCAAATCTCAAATTAAAAAAAAAAAAATATTTATCAAATTAGCAACCTCTTACGAGATCTTGCTATTCAGTATTATTTGCATTTGTTCACTAAAGTGGAATCAAGCAGAAACAGTGAAAACTTTTCATAAAGCCATGATTTCTAGGACAATATTATTCAGTAGCAGCTTACCAAACTCTCTAAATAAATATATTTTTCCTTGTTTCATTCTGCAGCAGATTAATATTTGATCTACTTCATTACACCAGAGATAACATAAAATAATGCAATTTATATTTCATGTCCTCATCAAGCCACAGTCCCAGTTTAAGAGAGAGCCCTGCAGCTCCTTTTGCTGGTAAACTAAACCTACTACACAACCTCCCTGAGCACTGGCATTTGGCCTGCATCAACAACATACATTAGAAAGGTCTTTGCCGTGGTTTTGTCCCAGCTAATACTCTTCCACAGTAACCATGTGGCTAGTTCATGGGCTACAACATCTCAAGGCACACCTGCAAGAGTCAGTGCACCTCTGGTTGGCTTTGACTGGAGATGGATCACTCTGTGCCGCTCAGATGCAGGGCCAGACAGTGGGTCCCAGTCATTTCTGTAGCCCCTATGGCCACATATTTTTAGGAAGACAGCATAAACAGCAGTGAATATTGATTCTCTCCAGAATGTTTTTATTGAAATATATAGGCATCTCACAAGTAACTGGCACCATTAACAGAAGTGCAATTTTGTGTAACAGGCAGCATAGCAACTGAGTTTAAAGGCAAGTATAGGACAAGAGAAACAAATTTCCTGTAATATGTGTGCATATAACACATTTCCTCTGATATAAATATACCCAGCTTCACCTTCTCACTGTTTTGTTCAAAGCTCCCTTCTGGAAGTTGGCTCCAGAGCCCAAAGACTTGGAAGAATCCTCTAAGTCTGACTCTGAACCTACTCATGAGTCATTAATACCTCTCTGTTCTCATGCTAACGCTGGCCTTAAATGGACCTTTTATCTCCCTGGTCTTTTATCGGTCACGTACTGACAGATATCAGCTACATCATCCTGTAACACCTGCGTATCAGGTATCATTTCTCAAGGTGTAATGTGCAAGGCTAACTAGGATGGCCTCCTGTAGTTTCCTTATTGATTAGAGACTTCATTTTCTAATCTTATCATCAGCCTTTTTTTCCCATCCTCCAGCTTCAACTAAACTTTCTTCAATAGACTTAAAAGAAAATGTCCATATGGGTATTACAGGTGATGTTTTGTTAATGTTACACACATTGCTACTTGTTTCTCTCTTCCTCCATGTCCTGGATAGATCCATTCTAAAATTGTTCACGTTTTTTTATAGTAACACGATGGTAAGGATGAAAATTACATACAAGCCCTTCTCCTCCACCATTTCCAACTGGGAATGCTCTAATAATAGTCAAGTTTTTAGTCCCTGGCTGTATCAACTTTCATTCCGAACTATTCATATGAGTTTATCATTCTACTTCTCACAGCTGCACGTTCTTTTCATTGTAATAGTCTTCTTCTTTTATCAAGAAAGAAGCACTGTTTCCAGCCAGTACTATCTTAGTATTTGTCTTGAAGTCAATAGTAAGACTATAAAGAGAAATCTTTCAGAAAATCAAATCTTCAGAAATTCATTTACAAAGCTCAGTCCAAGTACTTCTCTCATTAATACTTCCCATCGACATATTCTATTAAGATATTGTATTCACTTTACAATTCCCTCAATAGACTTTATACTCTGAAATTTAAATAAAAGTTTCTTATATAGACCAACCAATGCTTTACTGACATCCAGTTGATGCCATTGCCTCCACTTCCTGTCTAGAAAGTTAGTCCTCCTTCAAAAATAAAAGAGGACAAAGCAAAGCTTTTCAGGTCATTGGTATGGTTCACCTTGGGTAGATTTATACTGTTGCCTTCCCCTTTAGCTCAGATCAGATTCCCCAGCTTGTGTTTGCCTGCCTCAAACGTAAGCACTACTAACTCTCCTCCACCTGTGCTGCTGTGTTTACAACACCTGCTGCCAGAACCACCATCCTGGAAAGCGGAATGGAGATTATACAGCATCAAGTTCCTTAAATGAGTTTTCCTTTAGTTGGAGTAAGTTCTGGTTTGCTAGTGTGTATTCATCTCAGTTAACATCAATCTTACTTTAAAAAAAAAAAAGGCAAAGCATTAATGGAGCCATAATATTGTCTCCTTTGAAAACTTTCATTGGCATGAAAGTAGTTCAGCTGGCAAATTGGTTGCTGTCTTATCACCTGGAATATTAACTGATATGGGGCAATTGCAGCAACTGCAGCTTTGTATATCTCCTGTCCACTTACAAGGCCTTGTTTGGAATAACTACTTCCAGATGAGTATTTTAGTGACATGGGGTCCAAGCAACCTCAGCCATTAACTACACAAAAGAAAATATATGAAAAAGTATATATATATTTATTCTGGTAATACACTTCTGGACTAGCATTTAGAGGATTAAACAGGAAAGCACTAAGAAAGAAGAATCAGAAGAGGTCTGATATGCTACCATTGGTGTCTTTCAACAGATTTCACACACTAAAAGAAAAGCCTAATACACAGATGCCCTGAGGAGATTCAGGGCTTCAAACACAGGCTCGCTCTTACTCAATCAGCAAAACCTCTCAGTCTTTTCCAAAATACAGCAACTGAGCTGATGGCAAGAGGAGCTCACAGCTCTGCACACTCACAAGTTGACATCTCCTTTCCAATACTTGCACACCTACTGGTTTTTCAAGAGACCACAATAGCAAAGGTTACTACAATAGTTAACATGATTTCTGAGCCTCTCCTATATGGCTGCACTTACCAATATGTTAATAATTTCTTTAGAAAACAGATGTAACAATTACAAAACAAGGGCATGCTTGGAGAGAGATACAAATACAGGTATTTCTCATATCAGTTTATATAATTCGCTACCAGATAATGGTATTATGTCAAAGAGTTCTTAAAGAAACACTTCAGTTTTGATTCATGCTACTACAGAACATGCAAATTCCTAAATAGGATTAAAGTATATGAAGTCGATTTATCATGTTTCACGATAAAGACCAGCAATGTGTTTATGAAGAAATTTTTGCACTGAAATTAGCATGTGGACTTGCAATTGTATTTGTTGAACCTCAAAGTGCTCCCATTTTATTCTAGCAGGAAGAGAATTGTTAAAGATAAAAGAATACATCCATTTTTCACTGGCTTGCAAGTTCAAAGATAACAAACAAATAAAGAAAAAATCCTGCAGTTTGTTAAAAGTCTAAGATATAGAATATTTCATTTCTACTTCAATGTAATAGCATTTTTTTTACTAGACTTAAGCTGAAAGTCTAACTAAAACAAAAAAAAAAGGAAAACAGAACTGACAAAAATAAATTACAAAAAAAGCTCTCACTCTCTTCAGTGTTCAGAAAAGTGAATTAACATATTTATTGAATTACATTGGCAATGAAGACAGCAATATATTGAAATTCATTGATTTTTTTTTCTTGACTTAAAAGCAACACAGATGCTTATTACAAAACAGCGGTTCCTCTTCTCATTTTTATCAACCCTTTTTTAACAGCCACTGACATTGACAGTTTCAAGCTTAATTGTACATTCAGCATGTACTGTTAATGACATTAGATAAATGGATCACATCAGAATGCAGTATCGTCAAAAGAGACCACGTGTCAATCTTACAAATTTAAAATCAAACAAGCTACTCTGTAGACCCTGACTCTTCAAGTTGTTTATCAACTGAGTACTAGAGAATATTTTGAATGTCATTATACATCAAAAGATGAAAGATGTGCCTACCACAGCCCATGTTACATTTATACAATGAAATTTAATTACATGTTGTAACTATGCTGCCTTAGAACTATGGTAATTAAAGGGGTACAGTACATTGGTGTTTCATTCATTGTATGCCCTTATTTTCAGAGGTCTTAACTCAGCCATGCAAATTTACTCCCTTATCAAAAGGAGGAGTCTGTCATAAACACAGCAATGCTTGCTGCAACTATGCTAAATCAGAGATGAAACTTATTCGCAGCATCATTTAGGATGCTTTGGGAATGAGCCTTAAAAATCTTTTCCATTGCAACCTATAAGGCCTCAGAATAATACCTGTTCAAAACACCAGTTTGTGTTGAGATGGAAGTTTTGTTTGTAGACATGTCTCATCAAATCTCTGAGCAAAATATTCTTGGCTTTATGCAAAATGTTTCTGCAAGCCCATTATATGCACAAGCAGTGAGCTTCCCAACCACTCTGGATGCAAGAAATCTATGTCCTTAAGCAGCAGGATGTTTGGATAAAATTTTCACCTGTATAGGCAGTTGCAAATTACAATCCTCTGCATCCACATGGGCATCCAAGCAAGACGGGGTGGCTGAGTGGAGGCAGCTTAATTGGCTGGCCGTGCTCCACAGGAGCAGTGGAGACTGCCTTGGAGAGGTGCCGAATTAACACATCTCACAGATTTCCCAGTCCTCATTCACTGCTCTATAAAACCAGCCCTGCCACCACAAGTCTTCCAGACACCCCAGATTATGCTGGCTGCCTTCGTGTATGTGCAGTAGCATGGAATATCCGGACCTATTTTCCGTGGTGTGTGTAGATACACCATGAAATAAGCACTGTACTTCCTTCCCAGACAAACTCCCTGTTTGTGGTCTCATTTCTTGGATTTCCAGTGAAAATGAAATAAATTCATAATACCAATTTCCCATAAACTATTCAGGACTCATATCACCTTCATTAGCAAAATCTAATATTTCACCTGTTCCTAATGCAAGGATAATGTGAAACGTGTAGGTGAGAAGTTTTCAGGGAGTCTAATCTCACTAGGTTTATTGCTTCCACTCAAGTTATGTAATGTAAGGTGTGTGGCATTTCTTTGTGTACACTGGTCAAATGCTTCTTTCTCCAAACATACATACAAAATATAGAAGCACAAAGTATCAATAAAAATCCTTTTACCCTCAATCCACTGAAGGAGGCATGTGATTTCCAATAAGAAGTCATCCAGTGTAGCAAAATCCTGTGACAACCAACAAAAGGGGCAATTTAAGGATGGAGCATTGCCTTGCTTCTGCAGATCTAAGACTTATTTTAAGCTTTTTTTTGTGTGCGATCAAATCAGCATCAACCCAATTATGCCTAAGGTCTATCTTCTTGCTAGATGGCAGGGTCAGTCACAAATGAGCAGCCTCTTGCAATTTTCCATCAAATCAGCTCTGTAATTTGAGAGCTAATGCAGACATCTCATGAAAACAAATCATCAGAGAGTGTCGGTTCTCCCCCTCCTTCCCAAAATGAAGCGTTCAGAGGGATTTGGGTTTCTCTTTAAAAGCCAATTCTCATCTCTGTGAAAGCCAATGCAATCTATAGTAAACAAAAGTCAGTAGTCATTTTTAGATTTCCATGAATATTTCAAACCTTTGTGCACCTCTTCTCCAAAAGCTTTCTCACTTTGTTCAGTAAAAGACAAATTATCAACTTTAAGCAAAAAATACACCCTGGAAGTAAGGGTATTTTGCAAGAAATAAGACATTTTCATGAAACTGCAAAATGCAAATCTGTTGTCATAAACTTATTTGCTGAGAGCTCAGGACCATTTAAATAAAAACAGAAAAAAAACTATTTATATTAAGTGCCCTCATAATTCATAAATACCAAAAATCTACAGAAAACCCTGGTTATTTCTAGTGAGGGGAGAAAAAAGCTGCGCATAATGAACTACAGACAAATCCAAACTTGAGCTGTTCCAGTCACCCAGCCTCTGACTTCTTTCTGACAAACTAAGCCACTGACTCTGTACATCTAAACTGCCAAGGTAAACAGTAGGATGATAAGGAAGATCCCTAAATTATTCAAAGTGGTTTCTGGGCTTCAAAAGACTCCTTCACTTTGTTCCTTTATATATCTACAGCTATTTAAGTTTGCCTCTGGCTCTGACACAGACTGCATTGTGCCTGTGATGTTGAAAGAGAGGAGCGATTCTGTAAGTTTGGGCAGACACTTCTCCGCTGGAGTGCAGGAAGAACAAGACGGCCGCTTCGGCAGGCTTTGGGATACAAGGACTGTGAGTCTAAAGAACGCATTCCCTTCTGTCTGCTTTTTTATTTCCAGTTTCTCGCACACTACAGCACTTCTATGTATGCCAGACAGCTCTTGCTATTACCTAAGAATCAAAAAGTAAGGTAGAATCATAGAATTTTTTTAGGCTGGAAAAGACCTCTAAGATCATTGAGCCCATCCAGAAACCCAGCACTGCCAAGCCCAAGGCGTGGCCTCACCAGTGCTGAGTACAGGGGGACAATCTCTGTCCTGATCCTGCTGGCCACACCATTTCTGATACAAGCCAGGATGCCATTGGCCTTCCTGGCCACCTGGTCACACCTGGCTCATGTTCAGCTGCTGTTGACCAGCACCCACAGGTTCCTTTCCACTGGGCCGCTTTCCAGCCGCTCTGTCCCCAGCCTGTAGCACTGCCTGGGGTTGTTGTGATTCAAGTGCAGGACCCGGCATTTCAGTTTGTTGAACTTCATACAATTGTCCTGAGTCCATCAGTCCAGTCTGTCCAGGTCCCTCTGCAGAACCTTCCTGACCCCCAGAAGATAACACATACACTCAACAGAGTATCATTTGCAAACTGACTGAGGGTGTACTCAATCCCCTCATCCAGATCATTGATACTGATAGTAAACAGTACTGATCCTGGGGAACACACTTGTGACCAGCCACCAGCTGGATGTAACTCCATTCCCCACACCACCCTCTGGGCCTGGCCATCCAGACAGTTTTTTACCCAGCAAAGAGTACACCCAGTACAGAGCAGCCAGCTTCTGTAGGTGAATGCTGCGGGAAACTGTCAAAGTCTGGATAGACACATCCACAGCCTTTCCCTCATCCACCAAATGGGTCACATTGTCATAGAAGATCAGGTTGGTCAGGCAGGATCTGCCTTTCACAAACTCATGTGAGCTGCTTGCCCCTTCTCTCAAAGGTCATAAACTCTCTTTTTTTTTTTTTTTTTTTTTCCCCTGAGTTCCAGTAAAAACTCTCTGTTCAGCCAGGCTGGTCTCCCTTACCACCAGATCATCTTATTGCAGGCACACTGGGATGGCCCACTCCTGCAGCTTTAGGAGTTCCTTCCTGGACCCCTCCACCCTTCAGGACAGTCTTCCAAGGGACACTGTCAACTCCTCTCACAAACAGGACAAAGTCAGCCCTCTGGAAGTCCAAAAGGCAGCCATTCTGCTGACTCCCTCCTTACTTTTCTGAGAATCAAAAACTAATCAATGCTATTAACATGTGCTTTGACTGCTTAATAGCATATAGCCTCAGGGGGCCTGAGGCTTCTAAGGAGGAAAAAAAAAGGTATCAGAGTCAACATCCTGCCCTAATTCACAGATCTACTGCTGGTAGAGCCCACAAGTGTTACACTGCTTTTTTGTGCTTCTCTAATGTCAGCAGCCCCATTCTTAACAGCAGAACAATAGCCTGACACTGAGCTTAGGCAGGTTTCTAGCACATTGCCTCTTGGATAAAGATATCTTTTTATTCTTATATCTGCAGAAAAGGAAATATCCTTCTAAGTCCTTGCCAGCTGCCAGCAAAAGGCTCCAGAGCATACAGCCTTTCATACAGACTCCCACTGAAGTCAATGGGATCACTCACATGAATGCAAAGTTGCTAAACCAGGCACTCCAGAGGAATTGAAAAGCCATCTGCTAATTAACTTAAAAATCTATTTTCATGAGATATGTGAATACACTTCATGTGCTTCTCTGTGTGCTCCTCAGATTTAGATCCCAAAATGCAGAAAAGGACCAGGACCTGAAAACTGACAGTCAGGGTGAGGATTGGGACTTCATACCAAGAAAGAAAAATGTTAATGCAGAAGCTCATAAAAACTTTATTTGCCAGCTAACCACTCACAGTGCAATGCCACCAGTGTAGTCTAGTTTAATAAGTTTCCAATTTGACCCTAAATTCATTATGTGCACAGTATTGCTGACACAGGGATAGCAAAAGTGGAACAGCAGCACTGTGGAGAATTTTGATGCCATTGCCCTTGGAAATATCTTGGAAAATCAGTCATGACTCAAGGTCAAATCACAAATACAGTCAAGCAAAGGATACGGTGCCTTGCACAGCAACACACACACACTCCCCTCAATTACCATCTACTCCCAATTTCCAGATCTACAAAAAAAAAAAAGGCAAGGGGTAAGAAGAAAAAGAAAAAAACCTCCCTCACCCCTCTGGAGGATAAGCATTTTATTTTCTTCCAGTTAGAGCCCTTTAAGTCTGTTTTTCAACAGTGGTCCAGCTCTGTCTCTGCTTCCACTAGCAGTAACATCAGTGAGCTAAGACCTTATAAGAAGTGAAGGTTGCTTTCTCAGATAAAAGGGATTTTCTAATGCCTGGCCTTCTGGATGTTTCTTGTGTAGTTGTTTGGCATTCAGAAATACTGTCTGGTTATTTCTGTTCCAGAATCTTTTATACTTTAGCAAAGCTACTGCCATCCACACACTCACTGGATCTCTGTATGCTCTCCCAATAACACTGTGATATATTCAGAATAAAAATATTTCTCTGCAAGCCTTATAAGCAGGCTTGACCTTTCCAACACATCTGCCACAGTAAAGTTCACATGCAACACCTTAGGTAGGTATTAATGTGATATGATATTGTCTATACAAACATACATTATGTATTGCATAATAGCATAGCTAGAAATACTGTGTACCTTTACCACAATGCAGGCTAACACTCAAATGACAGCAGTTTTAGAAATACCAGTTCAGCACCAGCAGCTACTGGCTATGCATAAAAATCAAAAGCTTTTAAATATCAGTTTCTTGGTGGGTCTGCTAAGCTGGACACCGCAGATATCCACCATCCACAGGAGATTTTGACATAAATAGATGACAGATGTCAGGCCTTCATGTTGTTTATTTTTAAACATAGATTTGAGGTGCTTTTGAAGATTTTAAAGATTCTGAGTCTGTGACTGTAAAAAGTTTAACTAAATATTTATCATTAATTTCTAATAACTTTAAGGGCCACAATGATAGTGAATTCTTTAGTAACATTTTACAACACACATTTTTCTGAGTTTGTGGTGTTACACATAAGTTAGCAACATCCATTTGTGATGATCTTTCTGCGTGTGTCCCAGAATTACTCAGTAGCAGCCAGAAGAGGACAAATCACTCAAGTGAAGATGTAGCTGTGGTGCAATTTCCATCATGACTTTATTCATAGGAAAGAGGGGCAGGAGGAGAAAAAAAAGCAGCAGGAGTTGATACAGCATTTATGGCCAGGGCTGCGCCTGTGCCTGCATTAAAAGTCATGTCTCTATTTCTAGTGCCCTGGATTAAAGCAGATACTGTCTGACTTGCCATTTATTTATTCTTACTGGGTTTCAATCTACAGAGTGCAGCAGAAACACAGTACTGGAGGGTTATTTAATGTGGGAGCTGACACGGCTTACAGGGGTAAAAAAAGTTTCCTATTCAGTAACTAAATCAGTAACAAGTGTGCTGAAAATTACCCCAAACTCCCTTCTCTTGGGTATTTCCTTTCCATATCAGACATCTGACTTTTCTTTTTACACCCTAAATCTTCGAATCAGATTGTGCTGATAAACTCCTGCATTTCTGCAAAGGCCCTTTAAAACCAACAAAGCATCACAGAGATCCCCACTCAGCAAGGGCTTCCAGTGAGGCCCTGACTAATTCCAAATCGGCGAGCAGCAAACCGTAACTAAGGGCTGACAATGAGGAATATTGCTACGTGGGGCAGGAAATGCCAAGGTCCTGCCACAAAATCCATTTATTGTACACCTCTCGTAGCAAGAGCTGCACCTCAGGAAAACAGACTTTGACCGCATACTGCAAGCCACCAAGTAATTACCATCAAAACAACCTGTGCATTTCATTACACAAATGTGTGAGTTCTCAGCACACAAAGATTTAGAATGAGAAATTATTTGCATTGTCCAAATGACAAAGGTGCAGGACTGAGGCCTTTTGATATTATGTTTGAAATGGGGAGAAATAGTCTCATGAAAATTCAAAGTTCTCACCTAATGAAATGCGGAGTAAATTATTCTTCTCTTGCATGAGAGAAGATGAGGAGAACAAATCTCTAAATATAACAGTCATATATGGGAGCTAGAATACACTCAAGTTATAGGGCAAGGAAATCCAAAATAACAGCAATTACATGCACTACAAAAATATATTTTCAGTTGCTCTGAAAGCACCTTATAGAAAATTTGAGAAGATATGCACTTTATAGCCTATAATGACAACTGAAAGAAAAATAACATGAATCTAGGAAAAAATTCCAACCCTGCCATTGTCAGAGCCACAATACAACTGTAATTCCAGCAGGTTAGGATGAAGATATAATACAAAGCAAAGTACTAATATTATTTGCTTTTTCTCAGATCCTTTTTTCTTCTCAGTGGCTTATGCCACTACAGTTGCAATATCAGTTATTTTCCAATCTTCTGCAAATGGAGAAGGGGGAAGGGGAAATAAAACATCTCTTATTCGCTCATGTTTGGATTTTCAATATTTTTTCCCCTTGATAGCTTCTCCTTTGAGCAGTAGCAGTGTCAATTCCCCAAGGGCAGAATTCAGGTCTCAGAAATATGTACACAGCATACAAATCTTCCATAATGCTCTTTCTCATAGTTTGTTAAACTCTGAGAAATGTTATCTATGGAAATACATATATGCATTTCATAAGCCCAAAGCCAGGTCCTGATGCCATCTGCGTTGAGCTATAACAACCATTTATTCGCTTTACAGAAAATGCTCATAGTTTATACAAATAACTAAGTTTGAATGGCTCCTGCCAAGATGAATACAACATCTGTCAACATACAGACTTCTCTGTGCAGTCCCTGGAAACTGTCTTCCAAGTCCACATGGCAGTGTGCATAGGCTGCAACTTTGTGAAATGTTTCAGAAATTACTGGGCAGGCCTGAGTTCAAACTTCCAGCTTTCTACCGAGATGAAGAAAGCCCTTTTTGCACAGCTATCCACCAGCCTGCCTTGAGCATGAACCTATTCCCGGTGTCACTGAAGGGCAGTTCTGCTTCCATAAACTGTGAAGCTCTGAATCATTTTGCCAATTAGGATAAAAGGTTGTGCTGAATTTGTGGTGTGGGGTATGAGAAAAGAGTAGTCACCACAGTGGTCACAAAACACCCAAAACCAGGCAGAACTTCGAAATATTCCTGATTACAGATTAATCTGCTGATGCACAAGCAATAGATTATTGAGGTCACAAAATTTAACACAGTAGACTTTTACTTAGTACCTGCCAATGTTACACTGTCCAGAGTGAAGATGATTTACTGGGCAGACTGCTATTAAATCAAGTCTGAAGGTTTGCTATACAAAAGCACCCTGCTGACAAGGATTTCACCTGCATGTATTGTTCTCAATTTTCAAAATCACCCACAGATAGCTACCATGAGCTAAAACTCAAACATTAAGCAAAATGACAGCATCTACGTTGGTACAATTCCAGCTTACCTCTGAGTAATATTTTAACTCTAAATGTTTTGTTCTATAAAATTGTATCAACAACCAGCCCAAGGTCTGAATAGCTTTTTTTTTTTTTCTCCACATATACTTCTAACAAGCATTGAACTATGCTGCTCCTTCTCAATCTTGCCCCTCTAGTTTATTAATCTAGTTTGAAGTCACAGCCTGCAAATGAGCAACATGAGTCTTTTATCAAACAAATATTATTCTGGTATTTTCTGAGAGAGGTTTTACAAAGTTGAAACACTTTATTGAAATTATTTAATGGGTATCATTTATCACTAGGAATGAATTTAAAATTTCCATATTCTCATCCTTTATAAGTCATTAGCTAGAAACAGCAACACACATGTGTCAATGCCTTTAGCTTTGCTCACCTGCAGGAACAGTCCTTATGAACTACATCTCTAAAAGCATTTTCTTACTGTAGGGTGGAATTCATTTTCAAGGCACTCATTTAGAGCCAGAACTGACAAATTTAATGAAGCAGTTCTCTATGCAATCCTGTCTCAGAGGGATCTCTGAATACCACCTCACTGCAGAAAAAAAGTTCACAGCATGAATTAGTGTTACGTAGCTGAAACACAAAGCACAATGCCACTAACAGCAGTAAAAGTTCAAAATAGCCATTAATTCTGTAATTGTAAGCCTGGGTATCTGAAAATACCATATGTATTCAGAAAGTGAACACTTTTTGATTGCCTTCCTCATTCTTGGCCTTTCTATATAACCTTGAATGACAAAACACTTCTTAATTTTCTTAATATATGGTATGCAAAATTGATACAGAGATAGATACCATGGCTGTGGAGCACAATAATTCATCTGATAAAAGTGCAAATTCTATCACCAGTGACTATAAATACCTATAGGATCATTCTATGTTTTTTAATTGGCCACTTTCAGACAAAGCGTAGACAGTGACTGCCAGAGCTACAGCTTAGACTGACGTGGCAGAAAGTGATCATGGCTATAAGTGCACAGTGAGCAGAACAGCATTCCCAGATGTGCTTTCCAATTCAAAGAAGCACTTGAAGTTTTCATGGAAATTTGGTTGAAGCCTAAGAGAACAAATGCTAAAATACTATAAAAGACAACAACTATATTGTTGATTAAAGATCAAAATTTATAAACAAAGAGAAAGTCTACAGTTATTTTATATTGGTTTTATGAAAATAGCCACACTGAAGGAGTTACTGGAGCCAGCCAGACATACCACAACAACAGGATCAGTTGAGGAACAAAGCTCATGCTGCTGTCAAAACATGCTAGCCTGAGCCATCATGCTAAAAAACACATGATCTAAACTGATGTGCTAAACAAAGCAGGTATTCATTACATACTTTCTAGACATGTTATCTTCCTTTACTTCAATTTTACATACAGTGCTGTCACAAGAAAAAATTGGCCAAGTCACATGGTTTAAATGAAATCAGAGTTGAAGCGGTTTATTGATTTATTAATGGGACGTAATTAACTGGCAATCAGTGAGCTATACATTCAGGATCAATATCGACAAAAGAACAGATAAACCACAATACCAGGCACTTACCAAATGATAGCAAGTGCTCACAATTTTCTAAACAGTCTTCTACTGCTAGCACCCCGGAATTTCTAATGCCCACATTCACACAGTTCCCTGCACACACACAACCTACTCACAGGCAATGTACAAGGATCTCCCTCTCCTTGGGTACAGATTCCCATTTACAAGCAGCTCCTTCAGGAGATGGGGGAGCTCCAGCTCAGCACAAACCTGTCCTGCTTTATTCAGCTGCATAATTTGCAGGCAGGGAACAGAACCTCCCAGAGCCAGGTGGGAATGCCCAAGGTATGTCCCAACAGTGCCAGATACCCACAGCCTCCGGCAGGGACTAAGCACCATCCAGGACATCACAGGCTGCAATGCTTGTGGGGCAGCCTCTAGCACTGGCAAACACCATTTTGATGCTGCTGTCCCCACTTGTGTCTCCCTGCTGTAGCAGGTTTTCATGCTTCTTTTACACTTCTTTTCAAGCTACACCTCTTTTTTGTTTGTTTGTTTTGAAGCTCCCAAAAGTCTCTACATAACTCCCTAGTTACCATTTAAACCAGCCAATATTCCTGTTAAGCAAACTCTGGGTTTTTTTTAATTTCTGCTTTAGCACTACCAGGTTTTGGGCAAACATCCTCTGAAGCAGTTTTGGGTCTTCCATTCACACACACTGTTTACTCTTGCATTCCTCTTTGCAGTTCTGCAGGCCATGTTACTAAGAGAAGTAGCCATGCCGACTGATTCCAGGTTACCAATAGGTGATTATACTTAATAAAGCTACTTTTGCTGGGCATAGGACAGGAGATGTGATAAATGAAACAAGAGTTTAATGGTTGAGTTCAGCCAGACTGCAGCAAATTAACAGGCTAGACCTGTTAGCCCTGAAAAACAAATAAGAATTAATACGAGAGAAGCCCTGCGGAGAAGGACGTGGGAGTGTGGGTGGATGACAAACTCAACATGATCTGGTGAAGTGCACTTATAGCCCAGAAAGCCAACTGTGTGCTGGGCTTCACCAACAGCAGCATGGGCAGCAGGGGAGGAAAAGGATTCTGCCCCTCTGCTCTGGTTCCAGGAGACCCCACCTCCAGTGCTGGGTCCAGCTCTGGGGCCTCCAGCATAAGAAAACCATGGAACTGTTGGAGTGAGTCCAGAGGCCACAAAGATGATGAGAGGGTTGGAGCACCTCTCCTGTGGAGACTGGGAGAGGGGGCTGGGGTTGTCGTGTCTGGAGAAAAGGAGACTCTCGGGAGACCTCGTAACACTTTCTAGTATGCAAAACGGACTTAGAGGAAAGCTGGAGAGGGACATTTTGCAAGGGCATGTAGTGAAAGAACAAGGGGGAATGGCTTCAAACTGACAGAGGGCAAGTTTAGATTAGCTATTAGGAAGAAATTCTTTACTGTGAGAGTGGTGAGAATATGGAACAGTTGTCCAGAGAAGCTGTGGATGCCCCATCCCTGGCAGTGTTCAAGGCCAGGTTGGATGGGGCTTGGAAGACAATCTTTAGGGTCTCTTCCATCCTATTATATAATTTTATTAATTCTCAATTCCAAGACATGTTTTTGTGGAAACCCACTCTCATGTAATGTACCCATAACCCTCATGGATCAAAAAAATTGTTTGTGCATGCTCAGTATTGACAGTTTCAGCCTTATTTCCCCCAGTCCTCATTTTCCAATTGGTGAAATATCACTTTTCCCCATTCAGTAAACTAATTAATCATGTTGAAAAATGTAAATAGTACTGTGTTGATATTGCAATATGTAACAGTAAAATAATAGTTCTGTACTTGGCACAGCGTTTGGATATGCTGTGCAGCATACACAGGCTGATGAAAATAACAATAAATATAGCTATGAAATACAGAATAGGTACTATTTATTAAGCACAGAGAGGCGCCCTCAGATGCTTACATTCAAATAGCTTGATGAGGAGTTGAATAAGCACAGGTCTGGTACCATGAATGAGTACTTTTGGGGACCTGGTCCACTGATTCTCAGCCTCTTCCAAGTATGAAGCCACAGAACAGAAAACAGCAATTCTCTCTCACATTTATGCCCAAAATAAGTCAATTTAGGATGTTAGATAATAAATATCACTTGTGACATCATCCTAAAGGGTAAGAAGCGATTTATATTTATATGAATAGACATGGAGTACAAATATGACCTATGGGAATATGTTAAATGTCTTCATGTGAAAACCAGAACTCTAATATTAACAGAAAAATTGTCTCTCTGAAAGATATCTTCTTGCATCCCAACCAATATCAACATACACATCTGCTAACATTTGTGTTGAATAACTAGATTCACACACCTGATCATCTTTCAAAAGGGCAAATGCCTTGGTTTCATCAACAATATACAAATACTTGAAAGAAAAAAAATTACATTTAAGATTATAGATCTGCTAAACTGGTTTGGAAGCCAGCAATATAAAAATTCAATTTCTAAAATGCTCTATGGTTTTGAAACAAAGAAATATCATTGTTGTTACCTATTTAATTTAAATAGACTTTGCAGCTTTATTCATGCTGGCAGGGAAATGGATTCAGACCGTGGCGTATGCCTGGTAAGTAAACATCTCCGAGGAAAAAAACAGGTCACCAGTGCATAAAGTAGATTTGGGAACTGTTTAACTACGTTTCTCCTCTATATTCATTACAGCAAAGCACCCAGGGCATCTATTTGACTTTACATTGTTTATTGCAATTTCCTCTTCTGAGAGTTTTAGACCTTGACAACTGAAGTCACAGCACCAGCCCTCAAACCAAAGTCCCTGACAAAAGAGCAGTGTCCACATTTGATGTGACTGTGGGATCCCAGTGAGTCTCACAATAGTCAGTCCTGAAATGCTTCTGGGTTTTGGTCTTGACACTCAGCAGTCACAGTACCACAGCACACAGAAATCTCTTTGATAGAGACTGACTTTTTCAGTAAGTTTAATAAAGAAATAGCTCTGCTCATGCCAAACTATATCATGTGACGTGATTGACTTTCATGACATTGTTTATGGGTTTGACATAGAATAATTTTGGTAATTCTAAATCTTGTATTTTCATCCATAGAGTATTCAGTTGCAATTTTTTTTTCTTTTTTCTGTTTTGTTTTATTAATGAGTTTGACCTTAATTATCAGAATAAAGCTCTGGTAATTGGGAGACCTCTCTGATGAATAATAATTCTCCTAAATTTAAACCCCTCTTAAGGAAAGGCATGGTAGCTAGGAAAAAATGTCAGTATTGTATCTCAACAGAAACAAATCAAAACACTACTGAAACTCTTTTTCCTGTATATTCCTCATATCACTCAGGAAGGATTTACTACATTGTCAGTGAATGAACTGCTTCGCTTTCCACCTGGCAATGTTGGGCAACTGTTCATTTCCAATAATTAAATAATTTCATAACTAGAAAACACAAAACTGCACAGGGTTTTGTAATTGCTCTTTTTCCCCAATGAGCAGAGAGGGCAAGAAAAAGGAAAAGGAAGACTAACAGAACAAAAAATTAAAGAGTAAGAAATGGTATACATAGATACTGTAAGATTAATATGCACAAAAGAAATTAAATATTTCCAACAGGAAGCAGCACTTCTCATCACACCAGCGTAACTAGCTGGAAAAAGGCCAACTCAGGAATCACAAAAAGGGTGGAAAAGATAGGTTTCAATGATCTAAAATCTTTCTAAGGTAGGAAAAAAAATTGAAGTGGTAAGAGAAAAGCTCTGTGCATAAGTTTTATATTTTGACTTTGGCTTTTCTTACCCATGAAGTTACATCATGCTTTTGACTTTACTGGTAGTAAACTGGTGTCATATGATTTTATTCCCCCACACATACCTGAAAATAATCTGCAGTCATAGATATGAACGGTCGCCTGATTTAATCCTCCTGATGCCCTCTGACTATTCTTTAAATTGCTTTTTGGAGAGTGTGTTCAGACTGGGGACTTCTAAGCTATTAATGGTTTCATGGAGCAGCTGGGATAACTCATCTTGTGTTCCTTCAGCCACTCAGGGCAGACAAAATGGAGAAAGCAACCCCATGCAGCCTTTTACCTGCAGAGCATTTCCACAGAGGGAAGACAGAGGAAATGTGAACAGAACTGAGCAGGATATGCTCCTAAAACTCTAAATTTGTATTAAGATTCAGGATGGAAATGAGGATGCTGTAACTCTTTCCTCTATAGACACAACAAAATATTCAGGAAAAATCCTATTGTTTTGAAAAAAAAATACAGCTTTGCATCCATGAAATTCCAGCATTAAGTATTCAGTAAGAATTTAGCATACACCTAAATACTGTTGCTGAATAGTTAATAGATTTCCATTCTTTTCCTTCCATTCTCCTCTATCCCAAATAAAATACAACACTCAGGGTAATATTCTTTATTTCACATGTCATAAAAACACGCTATTCTAAGGATACAAGTACAAAATCTACTTTCTTTCTTGCAGAATTTAAATTTGCCATTCCACAACTTAAATTCAAGCAGGGACATATCTTCGGGCAGATATGAAGGCATCAGCAGTGGAGTAACATAGTTTTTGAATCATAATGGAATTTTTTGACTGTTGGCATTAGAAGGACTTTGGCACAAAAGTACCATATTTTATATTCAAAAAGCAGTAATTAATTCCACACAAAGCCATCAACTCACTAGTGATACAGTTCTCTTTCTTAATTTTCTTCAAAATCTTTATGGTAAGAAAATAAGCTGGTTTCATTCAGTAGCTGCAAACATTTTTACACAACTACACAGTGTTAGTCAAACTGACAACAACTGAGTCAAGTATGGCCAGCAATTTGTGACACCTGCTATTCACAGAAGAGAAAAAACTGAAAGCAACAAACCACTGATCGTGGCTGCCTGGGATGCTTTATTTCCAAACATGTCTAAGCTTCACAGGTAAAAGAATCTTCTGAGAGAAAAAAAAGAATGAAATAAAACCCCCAAGTTTGCATATTTGTTGTGAATATATATTAAATACCATTAGCAGAAAGAAGGAAATTGATTCTTGTTTAAATTTTACCAGCCAACCATTCTGCTAAAGATTTTCTCTCCCACCTTGCATTTTTTATGTGCTGTACAAGGAGCTAAGTTTGGCATGGCAAAGGTACCTGTCTTGGGGTGACTTTATGATGCCGTGTCCCCTATCACCTGCTCTATGCCAGACATGAATCCTGTGCCTTTCTGTGTCTTTAAGGCAGACCTGAGAGACAGCTGGGGGGAGGCAGTGGAATTCCTTTGGTGCTGTGTTCAAAAACATAGATAACTTGTTCACTCGCTTCTCAGCTCTCGGCTTCTGCAGCAGGGAAGAGAGTGGCATTCTCTTGCTTTTTAGCTAGCTTCTTGTTCATTAGCTGAGGAAAGAGGTTTTCCTGGGACTTTGGCTTCTTCTTCTTCTCTTCTGGAACTGTTCAGAACACCAGAATATCATCAGGAGGTCCTACACTGCAGCCTGGAGGGGCCCACACTGAACCCCAGCTCTGGAGAGAGAGAGCAGAGCCACGCCTACAAAGGAATTTGAATTTTACCAAGTTCTCTCCACAGCGACAGGTTTTATTATTTAGCATTATTCCTTTTCGTGCCTGTGTGCACTCTGCTTGTTAAATAAATAACTTCTTTTTCACTTTCCTCTGAGGAATTCCTTCCTGAACCTGTGGGGAAGGGGCAGCTGAAACTGGCCTTCTTTGGAGGAGACATTCCTTCCAGAGCGTTTGCCTTAATTTGTCTCAAACCGGGACAGTACCCTCGTGATCTACACATACAGAAGGAGTGATAGGAAAAATACTGACTTCAAAAGAACTGGCTGCAGCAGAATACTAGTGAATTCACTGCCAAGATAAAGTCAAACCTAACTTGTATTAAAAGTGCCTATAGCTTTTCGTCTAAGTTTCAGACATGTAAGTTCATTAGAAAATGATTTATAATGCTTTCCTCATACCTTGTCAGTTCAATTAATTCCTTGGCTGAAAAATGGAGAACACCAGACTGTAGAACTTTTTAAATTTTTTAAGATATTAAGTAATATGACAGGTCACAATCTTGAGTTGACTTATGAGACATTCCTTCATCCCACCATTAGACCACCCTTCTGGCTATATACTTTATTATATTATCTATTTTTATATCTATTTTATACATATATTATTTATGAAATTATTCCTGTAGATCAAATCAATATACAACACTGAAGTGTTCCTGCAAGAATCTGTGCTAGTTTTCTTCCATTTCTTTAGCTGAGGCTTAAGATTAAATACCCAAACTACTGAAGATCTGAAAGGCTGACTTGGATTATCATTTGGAATTTCGTTATTAAAAATATTGCAACTTGCACTGATCGACATGAAGAACAGGCTTTCTCCATATGGTTACTCTTTCATGTTTACTACTTATTTACAAACATTTCCTGTGTAAAAAGAAGATTAATCATTAACTCAGCTCGAAAATCAAAGGGTAAGAGTCAAAAGATGTGGCTAGTAGGTTTTTTTCTAGCTTTCTGAAGTTTTGTTACTATGTACAGAACAGAAGACATTGACAATATTTAGCAAGATCCAAGTTCTGGTAAACTGCTTCCCTTCAGCTGGCTGGGATACCAACATTCCATGAATTTGATGCATTTCCTTTGAGTCTGGTCTAAAAGCAAAAAGCACATGTGAAATGGGGAAAGACAAAGGCTGCAGAAAGGGACATCAAATTATAATGATTAATTCCATCTACCAGATTTTATGTGATCTTTTAAGTAGAGCTGTCATTCTAGGGCTAACCTCAGAACTACATAGAATTTAGTCCTAGCTTGATCCAAGTATCCACAATGCACATCTACACTCAGCTCATATCCATCCACTGCAGTTCTGTCCCAACTGGCCAATATGCAAAGGATTCCATGTATTATCCCAAGACTACTGGCACCAGCTACATAACTCAGTCAGCTACTGGAAATCTTGCTTCATCTTCTTCACTACTATTCCTATTTTTCCCATCAATTCAGTTAACTACTTCCACCTTAACATGTTCTAGAAACTGTTTCTCTGAGCTGAATTTTAGCTTTTCACCAAGAATTATGATCTTTTGCAGACCTGGATATTAGCACAAGCATCCCTTTGGCAAGAGGCTGCTCTAGGGCTGGACACAAGGAGCACATGGCAGTAACACACCTTCATTGCCTCTCTGGGTATGGAATAGTGTCTTACTAAGGATAACCCATGGTGCTTTGATGGGGTAAAAGAATAGTCTGGAAGTTCTGGAGAATGGCCACAAATGCCCTGTGTCTGCAGTGGACTGAGAACTTCTGTGCAAAGTGACCTATGAGTATTTGTATGAGGAGCCTGTCCCTGCCTTTTGGTGACAGAACTGCAGATAAGCACAATCATGCCATCCATCATCACTTACAACAATTTCTTTTTATACTTTTATCTGTAACTTGCTTACCTCAGATTTCTACAGTTCAGTAGATCCTTGTTTTATTAAAGACAGTTCTTTGCATGACTCTCTGCCAGATAAATTTCTTCTCCCAATTCAGTGATGCATACCCACAGCATTCCCAGTTACTGTCCTCACTGAGTTCTCAAGGAAACCCAGCACCAAACCGTTCATCATCTGTAAGTTACCAAAACTATTTGCAGCATAACATTTCTGATGAGGTGCTGGAAGATGCAGTGGGGACACAGTTACGTGCAGACTCACGACATGTTGTGTGCTGCAATCTAATCCATTTACCAGCCCTGAAATCATTGACCTGCATCACCCCAACAACATTAAATGTTAAATTTTAAAAACCCCTCAAACTCAATATAGAGGTTTTCAGACCTGGACAATGAACATGCGGGGCACTCAGTGAATGTAGGTCCACTTTAACCTTGCAATGCTGTTGCAGCGGTACCTTGGATCAGCTAGGTTGCTTTTATTTAAAAAGTAAATGTGTTTGTTCCATAGCAAAAGTGTCAGTAAAGCCATAGTCTTCATTCTGTATTCTGCTTAGAAATAGAAATATTTGCGGGGTTGTTTTGTTTCTGTTAAAAGTCAAGGCATCAACAACACTCAAAACAGCCAAAAACGCTATGACAAAAATGTCTGAAGTCTTTGAAACAGATCAAAAGTACAGTGATTTGTTTGATCTAATTTGCTTTAAAAGTGAATATTGAAATATTTAACATACTTAGCTCTCACATAAGAAGCTTACTGTGCTATTTCACTCTTTCCTCTCTCTTTAGCTTTTCTTACTGTAAAAACATTACTTCAAATATGGCAATCAACAGGAAGAAACAAAATTACACTTGTGCAGCTATATTCCATTCCACAGTAGCTGAATTCACTTAACCTCATGATCAAGATGTACAGTACATCTCACTATTTGCTCTCATGTTTGTAGGCAATTAATATTCTAGCTAGGTGCACTCAGTGTGTGACTGAATTCACAAACTATGTTTTCGACAATAAAATAAATAAATCATGTTTCATACTAAGACACCATGGCTATTTTTTAGATTAAAATTATCCTTGAAAACAGACATAAAACATAATCAAATAGACCAAGAAAAGAATGAAATAAAATCTCAGAAGGGTTTAAGTATTTAAGATAAAAGACATATAAAGCAACTTTGGATGTAGAGGAAAAAAAACCCCACTTGAATAAGAACAGAGAGAAATATTGAACAGGAGCAATACTTTTGTGCTTCAGAGTCTATGTTTCTTCCTTTCAGTGATCCCAGTGAAATCAGTAAGAATTTATACAAATATGTACTGTAAGAGCAACAACAAAATATGCAATAAATTTAATAGGGAAAAACCCAAAGATTGCAAGTATGCTCACTATGTGATAAGGTATTTCATTAAAGAATATAATATTTTATACTGATATTTTATGAAATTCCGTTAACAGAAATTCTGTAAAGCACTAATTACAGTGGAGAACACAGAATCAATTTTTCTTACTGAAAGTTTACCAATAGGTAAATATTTTCATAAACCACCAAAGAAGTCCTACCATTCATTTTTCATACTATATACTGGAGTATTACTATACTACTATATTCTTTAAAAAACTTTGTCACAGTGTAAGTCCCTTCAGTACTTGTATCTCAGCCATGGAATATGCAGTCACAGTGAGATTCCATTCTACTGCCTAAAAATTTAGTTTATGAAACTCTTCTCAGTCACTGGTGGGGTTCTGCAGGGCTCCATTTTAGGGCCAGTGCTCTTCAACATCTTCATAAACAATTTGGATGCAGAACCTGAAGGTATATATAACAAAAAATCAGCCCCACATCTCAGACACTGCCACACCAAAGCATTGTCACAATCTTTTCTTAGTGGCCCTAGCTGCCCTCCTTACATAATACCCAAGTTCAACCCAAGACCAACTTCTGCAGGGATGCAACTGCTCAGTGCATGTGCGAAAGGAGATATTTTTTACAAGTGTCCCTCCTTGGGCTGGGATCAGTAGCAATGTCATTTCCACACTGAGGAGAGGAGAACTGGACTGGCCAGTGAAGTCAGCACTTCAGTGGAAATGACAAGTCTTATGATACTGTCCATGAATTGAATTCAGAGCTTGGCAAAGGTATGGAAAAGTATTACTTTTCTCCCTACCCTTCTGAAATAATTTTGCTGGCATTACTCTCAGAGTCAATTATCTGAGTGGGAATCACTGGACAGCTTGCTGGGAAGCTGAGAACCCACAGCCTGGACAATGCCCAGCACCTAAGCTGGTGCCCTGCCTCTGCTGTTCCCTGTTCAGGAAGAGTTTGGCCTTAGGGCAGAGCAGCATTCCAACACCAAATGTTTCCCTTTGTCTGAATAAAGCTTTAGAAATTCACAAAGCAAATATGTGGGGATTACTTGGGTCATCACATCTCTCCAGGCACTTCATTTTACATGCTTCAGGACTACTTGTAAAATTTTAGAAAAACATTCTAGCAACAGCAGGGAAAAAATACAAAATCCAAGTTGAAGCTAAATCATCCTTGACAATCAGCCTTTTGAGAAAGAAGCACAAATTAATCCAATAATCAATAGACACTGAAGCAGGTATTTTTCTACAAGTCTCTGCCAGAAAGTTATGGAGAACAGGAAGACTCTCCAGGACTAAAAACTGTGAACAATGATGAAAGACAGGCTGCACTCAGACTAAGTCATCAGCAACACTTTTCAACTTGGCACAAGAAAAATTAGTGAAGTTTCCTAATTGGCTAAACCACATCTGTCTAACATTTCGACAGAATTAAAAAGAAGTCTGTTGCTGCCACTGTGGCACGTTAATATAGATCTGATAACTTGCATGATTATAAGTCAGTCATTTTTAGATATGTTTCTATGAGAAGGAGCATTTTATTAAGTCTAAAACTCTAAGATCCTGAATGACAGCTCCTTCCTGAGTGAATTATAAGCAATGGTTCCACTGATTTCACCAGGATGCTCCTAAGTGAGCTGGGATGACAGAATAGTACCCCACAGATATAAATAAATATTCCTGCATATGATAAACAAACAAAAAACAAACAAAAAAAAACATAAAAAAAGGAAAAAGGAAAATGTTCTTTCTGGACCTGTATTTTCCCCTTCAAATGCATATCTAGTCAGTGCAATACAACATCATGTCAGAGCCAAGCTCAGCCAAACTAGTACATTTATACAGCACCATGCAGGGATATTAGCTGAGGTCTCAGAGAGAATATAACCTCGTTAGAGCAACAGTGTGCATGGGCTAATTAGGCCTGCCTCTCAAGCAAGGCTAATTATTCCCAGTACAGCACCATACTGATACCGCTCTGCTGCTTCTGGGTTCTGGAGCTCGATTATTCAGCAGCAGCTCAGGGATCTACACCCCACACTATATTCACAATTATAAACAAATCATGAGAAATGGATGTATCCTTCTGAGATAGCAGCATGATGCACTGCACTGTCTCAATTCATCTATCAAAGACATCAAAATGAAGGATTAACATGTTTGTGCACCAAGATCTTCACTGAAGTGGGAAATTCCACCACGAGACCAACAATTGTAGTACAGAGAAAAGTTGGGAACAAATATCCCAGGACTGGAGTCCAGAGTGGTTCCAGTCATCTCATTAGGCACCTGTCACATTCAGTAGGACCTAAGAAACAAACCAAAATTGGTAAGCAAAGGCTAGAGAAAAGCTCCAAACTTCTGTTTTTCTTGGAAGACCAGCTTTGAGTAAAAGCTATTGCAAAACAAAAGATTTCTTATTCTGGTGGCCCGGTGGGTCTCAAAACTGTACCAGTGCAAACAGAGCTCCTGTGCCGTGGTGGAGCATTGAATACAGTTAACTTGAGGAACTCCAGGACGTCTCACTACAAGTTTCAAGGCTTAGGAGGGTTCGCTTTTGCTGCTTCAGATGCTAAAGCTGAGAGCTAATCTGCATCAACAAGAGACCTCACAGAGCCCAAACTAAAAATGACAAGAGAGCTGGGACCAGAGCCAGCTGCCCTGGAAACATGCCAGGTCCCAAGTCGGGGTGCAGATGCAGATGGGAGTTTGTGCATCAGGTGGATTCAACAGCCAGATCTGCATCAAATAGAAGGAAGAAGGAACTGTAACACAGTATAAAAGGAAATTCTAGGCTTTTACATAAAATACACATAGAGGAGTCAGCAAAATTTTTTGCGCATAAGATGGAAGTTTTGTTATTTATTCAGCGGAGAAGTTTTCTTTGTACCTTAATTCAGCTATCTTTTTATGAAAAAACAAATCTTTAAAATAAAAAGGCAAGGTGAGGTGTGTCACATCACCACAGAACTGCACACGTGTTGTTCTCACGCATCTCTAAGAAGCAGGCTCAGGAACAAGAATGAAGACTTAATAAACTCCTCCAGGATTTGAGCCCTGCGTTGCTGACACACACTTCTGTGATAAGACTGAATTGCCAAGAGCCTTCTGCTAAAGACAGTGATTTTGTTCAGTTCTTGTTGTGATGCCAGGTAGCAGCAAATCTAGTGTTCAAAAGAAACTCTAATAGGAAATGTGAAATAATAGAAATGTGAGGCCAGTATCAAGATTTGAAAGTACAAGTAATATCTTCAAATGAAAATGAAAAAAAGAAAAAAAGGAAAAAAGAAAAGAAACAGAGCTGTGAACCCAGCTTGGTCTCTAGAATTCCAATAGAATTAAACAATCAGTTTTGATGAGGGGAGCACAGGGACAAGACAGAAAGGCACCATCAATTTAAGGTCAATTTACCTTTGTGGTTATTGGGCTGTAAATGAAGACCTCATCTCTAATAGCATAAGCAAAGAGTTCATTTGGGGTTTTACTTAATACCTGCCTTTTATAAAAGATAGTAGGCGGAAATTTGAAATCTTGGCCAATATGTAATAGAATAAGTCACAGAATACCAGGATTAATTTGGTCCCACCCCCTCCTCCTATTCTACTTGTTCATTGTAAATCTTTTTCTATCTTTTTTTTTTTTTAACCCATGAATGGAAGACCACGCATCACACTGCCCACATCTCTCATGGCACAGTTTAGCCCCCCTACCAATACCCAACACAGCATTTCAACTCCAGCAGAAGAGTGGCAAATGCCATTAAGTCCAGTAGGGATTGGACTATTGCAAATTAACACACACAGAGGCATAAAAGAGCATAAAACCTTAGACATTAGGAAACAATGATTTAGGGAAGAGAAAGAGGAGAAAACTTGTTAAAAAATAATTAAATCATAAAGAACATTTTAAAATCCCAGCCTGTAGAAAGGTAAATACTGTTAACAACAGAACATTTCATCTTTAACATGCATATCCATTTTCCCCTCCATTTTCAGCAATGCTGATATCTGTTCTGTACCAGTTGACAAAATGCAAGGGTTTAGTAACTTAGAGCTTATCCCATCCAACCTCTGCACTTATATCCTGTTTAACATGCTAGTGCCTGATTGTTCCTGATAGAAAGACATCCTATAGCTTGCTAGAGCTGGTGATGTGCCAAGTACTCAGTGACACAGTGACAAATCGCCTTCTCGATTCCTGACAAAATACTCCCTCTGCTGTACAAGACACACTGTTACATAAAGCCCAATGCACAGCTATACATATTTAAACCATCAGCAGGTCCTGGGTGTACATAGAATTCACAAGCCAGAGAAACAATTCACTCTTCCAGAATGGTCTTGTGAAAATAGAAATAACATTTGTATCCATAGGAATGGCACTTTATTTGTGGCTTAGTTCAAATGAAGAGGATGAATAATACTACAGTATAAACTATATGGGGCCTAGCTCTTAAAGACTATAGCATTCCTAAATTACTTGGTTTTTTAGTGAATGTTAGAAAATAAAAGGTCAGATGTCCTGTTAAGACATGCATAGGTCAAAATACAAATATCTAAATATAAGGAATGCAGAATGAAGGATTCAGATGAATTCAGCCAGTTTTGTTTTGCTTTCCTTGTATTTTACTGTTTATATTATATACCCAGAATTTGCCCTGATTCAAAACTGCTCTGTGTCTATAGTTTCATTGTGCTTCTATATGAAAGAGTAAGGTGGCCAACAAGACTGGAAAGCTTAACAATTCTTATGGGCTGGAAGAAACATTTTGAGATAAATTTTCCATTCAGAAATGATGTGGCATAAAAAGACTTCGAAAACCCAAGGCTTTCAGGACACCACAGCTGGAATCAGCTGTGTCAAGGGAACCCCAATGAAGTATGTGTCAAGTAAAACCAGACCAGCCTACAGAATTCCTGGAGTGGCATCCATGTGCCATCCATTGTCATGGAGTCTCTGTGCCAAAGAGCATGGAATGACCTCTCCAAGTTTATATCACAGATCTGTTTTAATATTTAACTGGCACAATCTCTCCTCTCCCCCAGGGAGCTGAACATTTCTAGGAGAGCACTACAGTACCTGCTTAGCCACAGAATAAAACATCATTACCCATAAACAGAGGTATAATTTTCAGCTTTTAAACAAGTTAAAATTAGTTTTTAAGGGTAGAGATTAGGGGTTTTTTGCATTCAGGTAATGCACTTATCTCCATCAATTTATCATAGCAGTCCTGAAAAACACTTTCTCTCTGCTCCAGGCTCTACCACTCATACAATTTCAACTCCTAGAAATGTATTTAAGAACAGTAATTGAGGAACAAAATCATCTACATCTCATGTTTTCATTATGTATGTTTTGGGCTTATTACACAGAGGAGTTAAGAAATTTAAGTTCTGAGGTCTAACTTAAGCCATATTGTCATTAAAAATTCAAATTTTTATCTGTCATGAAGACAACTTAAAGAAATTAACCATTCCAGAGTCGAAAGATTAAAACACTTCAATAAAAAGAATGCTGGCTTATCTGGGAATGTAAAACCGAAGAGAATTTCTTTCCAGAAGTTCCATTAAAAGGATTCTTTTTAAAGTAAAAGCTAAAGAGAAAATACTTTTAAGTGTATTAAGTAGAACTCAATTGTATGAGGTTTTTTTAAATTTAACATTAATAGTTAATATACTTCCTTTTTACTTCAGAAATGCATCAAGTATATAGAATTATCCAAAGAGCTGTATTCAGAAGAAATTCATGTCACATTTTCCTCGTAGGAAGCAAAATAAACATCATCATTTTCTCACAAACAAGTAATAACTGCAGCTAGCTGCAGTCTGTGCTAAATTGCATATACAAGGGGGAAGAATCTATATGGCTGATGCCACAACTTTGAGTACACGTGTCATATGGATGTACAGCAGGAATAACAACTCCATTGAAAAGAAGTTCCAGGTTGTGATTCATTACAGAATCACTCCATAGTCCCTGTTTAAGCGAGCCAGGACAGGCCCTTTGCAGTGTATCAGGATTGCCACGGGATGGCAGAAAGAACACCTGATAATTGACTGCTTTTGTGAATTCCCAAGATGCTGCTGAAAACCGATAACCAGCTGAATCCTCTGCTGCCTGTGTTCTGTTGCACTGCAGAACAAGCGCCCATTTCATGCAGGGTCTCACCGGCAGAAGCTCACGCAACAGTGTGAAAAGCTTGAAACACTGTAAAAATTATGAGTGGCTTTAGTGCTACTCATTTCCATCTTAAAAGTACTTCAGAGCTACAAAAACCTAGTTGCAATTTGTACCTTGTTAGGAAAGAAGAACCAGCTGAATTTTTAAGCATTATTAGTCAGTTAGTGCCAAGTTGGACACCCCCTTGTGCCAGTCTTGCAGCAAAATTACCCTGTGATGCACAAAAAATTACCCTCTGAGCACACACTCCTACAGATGGAGAACTCTGTCAGGTAAATCTTCGGGCCTCCTATTCAAGGGATGTGTTGTGTGTACATAATACAAAGGAAAAACAGGATGCTATGGAAAACAAACCACAGAAAGTCATCTCAGGAGGTATTTTATTTTTCCTTTTCTTTTCAAGCAGTTTACTACCACTAAAAGGTATTCAAGAGATGCAAAGTAACTTGGAGACGGTCACTTGATAAGAGCCTGAACTAAGGGGACATGTGTCCTAAAAGAAGAGTTGGCTTACAGGGGACATCTTTGCTCCCACAGTTTGTACGTTCTCCCTGTGGTCACAAGATTTGCAACAGCCTAGGGATGAGCAGAAGTGGCTCTTTCCCCTGCTCTTTACTTACAGCACTGGGATAGGGGGCCTCCAGGATATTGCAGCATGTGTCTCTATCCACAGCAACCTGATGCTCTACGAGGGAAAGTTTGGGGGAAAAAACCTGTAGGAAACTTCTAAAGTTCAGAAAAAGTAACCACAACTTTGGTTTTTAAGCAGAGATTATTGGATCATACTTTCATCTTTTCAGTGTAGCAAGCCAAGGAGAGAAAATTTTCATCACAGACCCTGTGGGAGATTTTAGACACAGTTTTTTCCCCTTGGAAAGGAATATTACAAGATTTCATCTCAGTGCTTTTGATCCTCACTGAAATTATGAAGGGATTTTTTTTTAGGATGGATAAAGTTTGTTGAAACAAGAGTTGAGACTCACTTCTTCCTTGCTGCACTATGTATTAGCCTGTATTTCATTTAAATTCTATCTTTTCCCCTTGTTCTCTATGTACAAAATCGAAGACTTTTCACATTTAAATTGCTATATCTCTTTTCTTCTGAAACAAAAAGACAAGGAAGTAACTGATATTGCAAACAATATCTCTGCTTTGGCTGAGAAGAAAACTTCTGCTTGCTGAAAGAAAGAAATTATATTAGTTTCAGAATACTGATAAGAACAAAGAATAGCTTTCTCCTAGGTTTTGGATAAGGATTCAGCAAGTTCAGTCAAATGAACAATTATTGCATTTTAGCGAATCCAAAGGAATCAAAGGGCTGTTTCTACTACTGAACTTGAAAAAAATGTTAACCATAGCCCCAGTCCAGTCCTTCCTGCAGGATTTGAAGTGTTAGGTATTTCCAGTTGTTTTGCAACAGACTTGCTAGATATGTTTGGCTGGTACTAAGAATCTTTTTCCCCTGCAGAAAATCCATTTCTGGATTTAACCAGATGGAATTAATGAAAGCCTCCAGAGCAGCTTTTATTTTTCCAGACTCTACTTGTTTCCTCTTGCTTCTTCCTTGGAAAGTACTGCACTCTGCTCTCTGCTTTAATAAGGCACTGACTTAACCAACATGAAGCAACCCAAGAGCAGTCTGAAATTAATTCCAGTGTCATCCATCCCCTCCCCTGACATATGAAGATGACACCTCATGGCAGGTTCTCCTTTAGCAATGTCTTTTAAGAGTGATACATGATTGCAATTTCCTTCTATTTTCTGGGACTGCAGGCATAACAGCAAGCCTGGGGACTTTTTGGGTTTGCTGATACTTTTGATGATAACAGATTTACACCTTTAACACTTATGGTAATATTGGACAGAGTGGTAGGAAAGTACCCAATTTTTACTTGTTCTGCAATTCTGTCTAGAACTGTGTCTTTGTTTTAGGCAGCACCACTGGGAAAGCTACTGATTTTTTCATCATTGCAAGCCCTAGTTTTGTTATTTAACTAGGCTTGAAAGTTGCTACATTTGGTTAAACACATCCTGGATTCCAGCTGGCCCTTTGGGATCTGCAGCTACACAGTAACATGAAGACCTTTGATGGCACAGCCATTTCTACAACCCGAACCATGTGAGATATTCATTTCTCCCTCTTCTTTTTTTTATTTTTCTTAATTCAATATTCAGTAAAAGAGGGTGCATTTCACTTGACTTTTTTAAAAAAAAAGTCTGTTTTGATTTGCTGGATCAGGGGGGTACACAAATGGGCAGTGCGAACTACTTTTTCCTTCTTTGCTTCAGCGAAACTTTGAAATTGCAGATTGCCCTAAAAACAGCAGTAGAGTCAATACACTGGCTCTGGAAACAGTATCTTTGCTAACTGCTTTTTAACCATATTATTCATAATTCAGTGAGGGTTTAGATTTGCATTTGAGCAGTCTCACATGCTTCCTAATGCTTTCACAATCAAAATGTCTTGCTTTTCTGTTACCTGCCATTAATTGCTTCAAGGGGGTTTAATTTATTTAGTAACTATGAAGACAGCCCATAATATTAAATAAGTTTTCATGTTCAGCCCAACATAAATTTGTGCTAAAAAGAAACATGAAAGGAAAAGCATCACAAGAGTACATCATACACTGGAGCGGCTCTGTTAAAATTATAACTGTATTGTGAGCACAGATGAATCAAGAACAATTGTAACACCTCTCCACTGAGCGTGTCACATACACTTTTTTTTTGCCCTCATACATGAATCAAGAATAATTCAGTCCTTACATCGTGACAGGTGGAGAAAAATATCACTCTGAAGTGAATTTCCAAATATCACTTACAGTTTCACTTCAGAGAGATAGGTGGTAGATATTTCAGCAAGTCAGTGTTTAATTCACTCTGTCAAGAGACTGGGACTGTTGTAAAGAAGCACAAGGCAAATCAATTCTGACATCTGAAAAATACCCAAAACCTTCCTGTTCACATCAACTTTCAAGTCTTGCTCTAGCTTTTCGTCTGTATGAGACACTGAAAACTTTTCTAAGCATTTTCTCTGATGTTAGCACTTTTCAGAATGTAACTCACTTCATGCTATAAATTAAAGATTATTCTCAGCACTTTTACCACCAAAAGGTAGTAGATACATATCTGCTGGATTCTAACATTTCAGGCCTCATTATGAGTTCCCCCTGACCCTCAAAGCCCTGAAATATCCTAATTTAACAACCTACGAGTAAACATGAGATAACCTTTGCATTTGCTCATTCAACTTTTCACACAAGAAAATATCACAGAAGAAAAACAGAGCCTAAAACTAGAAGCACATCTAAAACAATAAAATAGAGTAAAACAGGCCCACCTTAGTGAAATTTAAATATGAAATTGAATTTTCACTTTTCATTTTAAAATTTTTGAAGACAATTTCATGGAGCAAGTTGGAAGAGGTGGTCCAAAACCACATTCTTTAATATCATATACTGCATACCTCACACTTTGATTAACTCCAAATAAGAACGTTACAAGAAAAATACTGGTAGTAATCTCACATAAATATACCAAAAAAATGAACTTTCAGTATTAAATTCAACAGCCTGCTGCAAAGTTCTTCACATCAGTTGTCTTTTCAATGACCAGCAATGAGTTTCAGAATAAACATCCTTCAAAGATTATTGGGAACACATTGTTTTAAGCAAACCAATTACTATGTATGAGTTTATCTACTATCTGCTTGTTACAGTAAATACTGCTGCATTTATCCTCACTGTGTTCACAATTTAAAACCCATTTTCATAACTACAGTGGTTGAGAGAGAGAAATCATGGTAATGGAAATTTTGATTTCAGAACACAAGATGGCAGCCTCCAAAAGGGAATAGGAAGTCATCCCAAATAATTTCCAATAATTATGGACCACAGTGACTGCAAGAGCCAAAGCTTTATCATCCCCTTCAGATGCACTCAATACTGAAATCATTTAAAAAAGCCAGAAAATAAATATGGAGCTAAGATAAGAGAAAGGCATATTAAAAGTAGCTTATGGGAAATAGTTTGCACATTTCCATCTTTGACTTCTCAAAAGGCTTTTCTTCCAAGGCAAAAATGCATATCAGTATTCCACAACCAAAACTGACTGATAAAATTTACTAATACAAGCATGTAAGATCATCCAAGAATGAATCCCAGATTTACCATGTAAAAAAATAGTCCAATAAATGCTTCTTCCCGTAAACAGTCCAATTTTATAAGTGTATGACTAAATCATGATTTACAGGGAAGCAGCTAAAAGCCAGATTTCAGTTACAAAGCTGGATAAAACTAATCCCCAATAAACTTCATTGACATTGCTGATTACCTGAGACTATGCTCAGGTATGCTACAAATTAGCACAGTTTACTTTCCTCCTTAAACCCTATGTAAAATATTTGCATGTAAACTCCATGGATGGGCTTCATCTTCTGTAACTTCTACCTACCAAAGTCAGACAAGTTTTTTCAGACCCTCATGTTCCAGAGAAGATTAAATTACAAGTGTTATAAGGAAACTTGGGGAAAAGAGAACCTAAAAAGCTAATTTTTTACCTTAACCTCCATCCAGCTTATTTACTTAGTCTCAGTCATAGTTTGTATATATGATCTCAGAACAAAGTATTAGAAACTGTTAATGATGTTATTATTACTGTGATATGAATGCAAATTTAATGACATAATTATGTCCTAATAAGTTAAAATATCTTTATTATCTATGACTAAGTCATAGAAAAATTATATTATGGAAGCTTCTCAGCTGTTTTTCATCTTCTTAAGAGATGCATATTCCAACACTAACAAACTATATGACACAAAATTAATTACCCCAATGGCTAATTAATAAAGAATAGACACTTTCCACATCAAAGACAAGCAACACTTCTGCATTCTTTTGTAATTAAAGCTTTTACTCCCCTCTCTTTCCAGATGTAAAGTCCTTTCCTTCAAAATTAACTGCTAAATCGTTGTCCAAAGGCACCTATTGCCATCCACTGCCTGAAGGAGAAACTTAGAGCTGTTTAGGCTAAATACCTAACCCTCAGAGTTGCTAAAACTAAGTAATATAATCCCATAATCAAAGCTAGAGCATCCAACTGGATAGGTCCTGTGGTGACAATACAGAACACAAATGTCAGTGACTAGAAAATTAGTTTTACTGTACTCACTTGAGACATCAGTTTAGAATACACAAGGAAGACATTTCAACAGCAACAGGAATCCTACAAGAACACTTTATCTGGAAGGTTTCAATACTTCCCCCACAAGCCATGTGATATCTCAAATGAATTGCAGTGTGAAAGACCAAAGCAACAGAAAACTTTCTCATGAAGTTTAAAGACAATTTAAAGCTCAAGGCTGGGATACAAGAGGAGTGTGTAGGCAGGCAAACCCTTTGCAAGAGCAAGGCCTGCAGGATGCTGCAGTGAGACTTGTCACTAATGTGACAGATGGCAGAGCACAGTGCACACTTGTGTTCTGGCACACTGCAGGCGCTGCCTATCATTTGGTCGCACCTGTGTCTTTCTCTACTCAAAGATTAAAGTCCTGGGAAGCTGAACATATTTTGCTTCCATTTTTTGTCTCTTCCACACAGTTCCTCTGGCTCTTGATTCTCCGAGGTCTCCACCAAGGCCAGCTGGCAGCTCAGGAAAAATAGGATGTGCATTCAGACCTCGTGAGGGCAGAGAGCCCATCACCCACCTCCGGGCAGATGCAAAAATCCCTAATCCATTCCTATACGCTATGTCTCACTAGGAATCTATTTATATACTCATTGTCTCAAGCTATGGACATTTATCCTGGTGCTTCCTCTTGATATCCCGTGATGTAGCTTAAACTACAGGATTTTGTTCTCACTATAGGGAGACCTCTTTTCTTCCCTCTCAGGCTTTTCTTTTTCATATCACTGATTCTTTCACTGGTATTTCTTCACATCATTTCTACATTGCTCAAGCAGATCCCTTCCAGCACCAAAACAGCATTGCTCCAGAATAAGCCTCCCTAAAGTGCTGACTGAAGTAGAAGGATTCTCTCCCATACATTCACCATAACATTCCCTGCTAAACATACCTTTGGGATGTTTAATATTTGTGCAACAGGACAACAGGACCGACTCCTGCAATGCACTTTACATCCCAGAGTGTTTCCCCCTTCTTCGTTACTCTCGCCCCTTGCCCTGCTAAATGTTTGAATATTTTCTAAGTAGTTTTGGATTTCAAGCGTGTCCTCTCACATGTTGACAGGCCCTCCTGTACCTCACCAGCAAATTCCATAAGCACGCTCTCAGGTGTATCGTGCAAATCATTACAAAAATGTTGAAAAGCACCAGGTAAACGTTTCCCACCAAGCAGAAGTTGCTGGTCTGTGACTACCCCCAGGAAGACATTTACTCAAGTCACAGTGTGAAAGGACTCAGTGCAGGAAAAACCAGGTGATCCTGCTGCCCATGGGGTCTCCACCAGTAGCAGGTCCCCTCCTGGAGTGGCTTTGCACCGTTAAAGATGCACACACCAGGTTAAGGACTTTCACACAGACAGTATCTGTACAACTTCCTTGTAAGAATCTAAGTCTCAAAAACCTCAAACCCATGATTTAATCATGTTTAAATATGCTTAGCCCAGTCAAAGGATAAAATTAGGTCATATGAAATCCTTTTGGAGATTTTTTTTGGACAAATCCTTCTTATCCACTTGTTACTCACCTACCTTTTTTCTTTTTTTTTAACCAGGTAGAGACTTAAGAAGTACCGATACTTCAGCTTTTTTCCCAGAAATTTAGATTATTTTTTTCTGGAGCCTTTCTATGACTTCTCCAAAGTTGCTGCTCTAAGACTGTATTGAATAAATTTCACTGCAAAGCACCTAGAAATAAAGTGGGGCACTCTCAAATTATCTCACTCAAATAGTTTCTGGCTTTTGCTGCTACCCAGTTCCAGCAGTGTTGTTACTCCTCTGCTGCTTGCATCAACTATGCAGAGCTAATCTTTTTTTGCAGACATAGTATTGAAGGAGGGAGAGCAAACAATTTTTGTCTTCACAATAAACTTTCATTTTTATCTCTCCACTGGATAGCAAAACAACTTTGCATTAGTCCATGCAGCAACGTATGAAGTAAGTAGTAAATATTCTCATTTCATCTCAATTTTTTCAGCTATTCATAATTCTATTGCATTGAAAGGTTTTATTTGTTTGTTTAGCTTTGCTTTTATTCCTAATGAGAAAGATTACCCTTAAATAGGTTGGAAAAAAATAGATAGAAAAGCTCTGGATGATCTACCAGAATCTCACGTCCCTGCTATTGCAGAGGCTGCACAGGCTGTTCACAACAGAAGATAAAGGTTAAAGTGAAATCAGGTTGATGTAAAAACCTGCACAAAGAAAACAGGCACAAACAGAAGCTGAAGACAGTGTTCTGGAAAGCATCTCCGTTCTGATTGTGGGAAACAATCAATAACCCTGAGAAGGAGCAATACTGCTGAAAAATATAACAGTAACAACAACAACAACAAACCATCTCAGGAACTGAGGAGTGCAGCAGTGACTGCCAATAACTGGGTTTTGAAAGCACCTCTGCATTCGTTCTGTTTCAGAGGATATTGTCAGCATTTCTCCCTATGTCAGCATGATTAAAAAAAAATACCCAAATAAACAAACTAAATTTCACCTCCTTTTCTACAAAATGGTCATACAATCGTTTATATATTTCAGGGTTTGGTAAAAATTTCAGTAACAGAAGATGGTGTTAGTAGAGTACTGCCATCTTCACTGCTTTTCTCTCCAGGAAAATCCTTTGATTTCATACAAGGAAACATATTTCAGACAAAACCTAAGTCTGGATGGGGTTTCCGTAAAAAAATTCACATTTCAAACACAATCTTTGGCATGAAGACTTAGAAATATGGAAGGAGGAAAGTGTATTTACAGTACTGTTTTATTTCATAAGACATGTTTTTGCAGCAAATCGCTGCTTCACCCTCACTGAACACTTTGGTTTCCACAGAGGAGTGCACACATTCATCTTTGTCTTGGAAATAAGCACCAGTGGCTTTCAAGTCCCGGCATTGGACCAGAGGTCTTCCAAGAGAAAGCACCTCCTGAAATCTGTGCAAGCCGGGATGTCAGGTTTGCAAATCAAGTGTTTTGCTTGGTAGATCTGCTCCAATTGCACCACATTATGTGCAAACATAAACAGAGCCAGGATCTAGCTGCAAAACATTTTCTCTTCCTTCAAAATCTATAATCACATTCACACAGTCTCTTTCTCTTTCCTTTGCAAGAAAACATTCTGTCATACCAAATGTTCCCACACTATTGATATTTACTCGTTTTGTGAGTTTTGTTCTCTCCAGAATGGTAAAGTTCCTCGCTAATTAGGATCTCCTCATACAAAATACTTTCTTTCTTAGATTCAATCACACTTTCTGTCTCCCTCTTGTGGGAGACGGACTGAGGTTATACAGGAGAGTGCAGTACAATATTTGAACCTAAAGCCCCTTTTCACACTGTCTGGTTCGAGTGCAGTAATCCTGTTCGTTCACATTTCAGCACAGGAACTATCAACAGTGTGAGCACTAAGATGTAGCACACACAGCTCTGTCCCACACCAGGCCCCCAGGCTAAGGTCAAGGAACACGTAGGATAAATGGAAGAACAACCCAGCACGACTGTTACAAACACACTGCTTCCACAAGTCACTCCAGCCTGCACAGACATATCCTCGGGGGCTGTGGCACAGACCAGATGGCTTTCCATTCACATTTCCTGCTGTTCTTATCACATGGCTATCCTTACCAAGATTTATTGCAGAGTAACAAATGCACCTATTTTCCTGAATAAACTCACAAAGATGTTTTAATATTTCTGCTAAACACAGCCCTACATTACAAATATAAGGCTTCATTCTTTGCAAAGAAACAGAGAGTAAGACGTGAAAGTGAAAATAACAACGTATTAGAGAGATGCTAAGAGATTTGCTTCCATCAGTGCAAACTGTGGATGACAACAGGGATGGAACCACTCTTGACCTACTTTTGTCAGAAAATAAGAATGAAATTCTGTCACATACTTTGCTGTACAGAGATGAGGTGCTGGAACAAACACATAGGATGAGAAGCAATAAGGCATAAGCCTGGTAACATCATCATCAGAACCAGGATTCAAAAAGACAATTATGCTTGAGGTGTCACAGGCAGGCATGATAGGGTGAGAGAGACAGCAGGTGATATTTTGACTTTGCTGAAATCAGTAGGATTTATGCATCAATGTGATTCAAGGTGTTGTGCTTCAGCATTTCCACAGAGTAAATCTCATGGACTAAAATGTATTGTTTGCTATTTTTATGACAGATCACCAACGCAACTTAGCATAGGAGACTTATATACTTTGTATTATAAAGCTTCTGTGCTACTACTCAAAAGCTTATTTTGCAAATAAATTGAGGTCGAGCCCCTACAAACCATAAAATGTTGTACATGCTAAAACCTGAATATCATAGCATCTCCTATGTGATACATATGCCTTGTAAAGTGAATTACAAATATTTTCAGAAATTACACATCTGCTCTAAAAATGCCAGATCTTGCTGACACTAGGAAAAGCACATGAAGAGTTATGGGAGCAGTATGCCACAGATGAAAATTCTCCAATGGGTACGTTTTGATTAATGCTGCTGCTGCTGCATTCACTAATGAATGACAGGCAAGGTCACAAGTAATTTCACTAGTCCTGCATACCACAACCTGTGTACAAAGCAAGCCCCATACTTTCAGGAGCTTTTCCCTGAGATTTACTAAAATACTTCAGGAACCAGTAATATCCATAAAGCTGTGGAATTTACCTCAGATACCTGGTTACATAAAGTTATAAGGAATCATACCTCATATTTTCATATGAAAGATCAAGATACCCTAAAAGTCTCAAAGTTATTAAACTAATTTTTCTTTCTACAGTACATTGTCTTACTTGCAAAATCTTAAGAGCTAAAGTGAAATGTTCAGCTTTAAACCAATGAAGCAGAAGAGTCTGAGGATAGGGACTACCTGGCAAAGCTGGACCATTATGTTACTTTGCCTACTGAGACAAGCCTAATTAAAATGTGTCTGCAAAAAATCTCAACTACTTTTATTTGAAAAGTAAATTATAAAACACCAGAAATCCGTAAGTTACTTGTACCTTCCTGCCACTCAGACAATCCCCATTTATACAAGACTTAACCCTGCATATTTAGGTAAATGAGCAGTGAGTTTTATCTACATTGCACAAGGTTAAATCCTCATAAGGGAATACCAGTTTCATACTGTAGCTTTACCAAGTCCACAACAGCATGGTTAACTATTTGAACTCCCTACATATTCTTCACTCTCATGCTAAAATTCACCTCAATTCATTAACTGCTGAGAATTATTTCTGTCACATTAGCTCTGAACCCCTCCAGTTTGTTTGTAGCAGATGTTATTACCAGCTAAAGAAGAGCTCTACCTCCAAACTGCCCTCTCTCAGCAGTCAGCATGAAACACACAATGAATAAATATTCTCTTTAGCCAACAGTTTCATTTACCACTATTCTAAGCAGCTTAAGAATGCTCAAAGTTGCTTACTTTTCAGACATATTCAATGCCACCTTATTTTATTGGGGTCTATATCAGCTGCAAGTCCTGCTTTTAATCTCAACCACTCCTATTTGCATAGCTAAACAGAAACAGACTGCTGCAGAAGAGGGAAGGAGGAAATAATGCATTTTATGCATTTAATACCTGGCCATCTGGTACCTCAGAAATGTGTTCAACTTCAAAACAGCAAGAAAAATAAAATGAGGGAGCCAAAACAGGCTTTGCTGAAGCAAAAATGCATTTATTTATATAAATGGCAATTGGCAGCTGATGCAGAGGATACATACATAAATCCAATTGCTCATGCACAGGGATTGTATGAATAGAAATGCCATAGGTAAGCAGTAGCAATGGAAATTAGAAGAAAGTCTCTGTCCATGCCATCCCTATCTAAATGATTTTTTTATCCCAATTTTCTCTTTTGTGTGTCACTGGAAGAGGGGGAAGAAAACTGAATCCTTAAGGTGCTTCCCTTCACCTAGAGAAGAAAAGACAAGAAATGCAGTCACATTAAGCAGCTTCAGTGTTCTCAACATTTGGTTGATGTCTCAGGAGAAACAACTGAGAGTAGGTGAAATTTCTCATTAGCAGACTACATGACTGCAGTACTGAAGAGAGAGAGAGTCATTCTACTTTGGCCAAAAGCCGTAAGTCAGGTACAGATAAATGGGTTTATCTGGAGAGAAAGGTGGTGATTGCATCATAGAAAAAACTCGGATTGGAGAAGGCCGTTTACAGCTTTCAGCAAACTCCTGAAGTTCTCTGAAGCCCTCTCTTTTTTGTCCCCTGAAGGATGCACGGGAGAAAAAAGCACCAAGCTGTGTTTGATATGAAGCCCCAAGTTTCATGATAGCTGCAAGGAAGCTATAATTATCCAATTTCCCAATATTAATGACTTTTAAATAAAAATAGCTTTGAATTTTTTTTATCTGTCATCTGCACTAGTCAACAACTCAGGTTCTGTGATTCTTGCCACACAAAAAAAACAGTAACAGATGTCAAAATGGCAAAAACAGAGTGGTGCTACTATACCTGGTTGGAGCAGTAATTATGAAGTAGTACAGGGTGAATCTGGAGATAAAGGTAAAATTTGTAGAATGTAATTTAGATTAGTTACTGGTTTTAATAAAAGAATACTATTTGTTACGTGAGTTCACCCAGATTAGGAAGCCTTTTGAAACTTATAATTTTTACCAGACATGCCAAAATATTTTGCTGCTTTCAAACCCAAGTCCTGTAACATTTCAATATGAGAATCTCAGTTTTTACTGCCAAGTAAGTTCATACCTTACTCAGCTGTTTAGAAATTGTATTGAAAATGAAGACTCTCAGAGGAAGGCAAAGCATCAGCATACAACCTTTTCTACCATAAAACATTTTATTAAAGACATTGCCTTAGTGTTTAACTCTTTAAGATCCTTGCAAATGATAAAACTTGACTAGACATAATGAACATATACAGTCTTCAAGTAACACCATTAGTGCTGTGAAGCAGTACTAACCTTTGCCAACGCTGAATGCAAACCAAAGCTAAATCAACATTCTCCTTGAAGTTCATTTGCACTTTGTAGATATCCACATTTCTCTAGGCATATATTTGTATGTATACATAGACTACTGAACGGCATTTTATGGGTTTCTAATGCTTTATAATCAATTATACCAAAAAGGGGGAAAAAAGTCAAGAACACTAAATACAAAGTAAAAGAACTACCACCTGCTCGCTGTAAGTAGAATGCAGCAGGACACTTTGGGCTGTTTATTTATCTAAAAGCATGCAACATCAATAGAGAAATACCCTCAGCAGTCTGTTCTGGAAGAAAATAACAGCTTTTCAAGACCTGTCAAAGGAGCTATGGGTGCAAAAGATGGCAAAATGGCAAAGGTCCTGATTTCTTCCTAAGAGAAATCCAGTGAAGACTGGATTCTGGAAAGACTAATTTCATTGTGCCTAGAGATCTGGTGGGTAGACAAGTCACAGGGTCTTCAAAATAAATCACTTTATAAGCCAAGCTAGTAAGTAGGAATATAAAAATAGCAAGAATACAATGGGACAAAAGTCGGGAAGATGAAATGTAGCATATAACATAAAGGAACAGATAAAAAGGACATGCTATAAAGACACAGAAATAGTATGAAAACAGTCATGAAAAAGATGGTTCAATCCTTCCCAGTTTCTCTTTCTATGGTTGCTAGATCACCTAGAACTCCCTCAGAAGACATATATAACATATATATTACATATATAACAGTAATGAAAAGTGACAAGGGGTAAGGGTTCTAAACTAAAAGAGGGTAGATTTAGACTAAGTATAAGATAGAAATTTTTTACAATGAGAGTGGTGAAACACTGGCACAGGTTGCCCAGAGAGGTTCTGGATGCTGCATCCCTGAAACATTCAAGGTCAGGTTGGACAGGGCTCTGAGCAACCTGATCTGGTTGAAGATGTCTCTGCTCATTGCAGGGCGGTTGGACAAGATGAGCTTTAAAGGTCCCTTCCAACCCAAACCATTATATGATGAAAATTACCCATGTAGACTTTGAAAATATTTGTACGATTTTCTGTGTGGAAAAAATGGAAAAATATAAAAAATAAAATCCTGCAGTTGGTTCACAAAGAAGAGCCATCATAATTAAAACACATGAAAAATACCAGGATTGTTTTTAAATTAGGCAATGCATGGATTTCTCTGGGACTTTTTTTATAAAAATAGGTACATTGAAAATAAGAATTACATGTTACTCAGGAGAATTACAAATAGATGACCATGAGAAAACACTCAAACTACTTCAGCTTTATTTTTCATTAGAAAGAGAACTGGGATCAGGTAATTAATCACTACACACTACAAAAAAAAGAAGAAAATGGAAGCTAAAATGAAGTGGGCATTTAACCAAATTCTACATTTTCAAATCACAGGCCTGATGAAATTAATTTTTAGAAAGCACACAAGAGGAAATTTAGGGCACTTAATACTTAAGAGGACTTGTGGGAAAGAAATGTAGCTCAAGGAGGTTGGAAAAAGCAAATCAAAATACTTCTCTTCACAATGAGAGAAAATTGAAAGTTCTGGGAAATATGAACTAGTAGGTTTAAGCTGAAGTCTCAGAAAAACACTGGAGCAAATAAAAAGCACCCAGAAGACAGGACAAGTTATATAAGTATTGTCAACATAGATTTTTAAATAACAGATTGCTGAATCAAGCTGATTTTCTCCATGACAGATAAGAGCCCTTGTGTGAAGTCAGTAGATGTCTTATTTTCACCTTAGCAGGGCTTTTGGTACCATCTCACATGACACTCTCATCAGCAAGTCTAAATGAACCCTTTAAAATTGGTAAAACTATTTTGAAAAACATATTTAGACCTAGCAATGAATAAATGTCAAAACAGGATGGCAGAAATGGCTGTATCAGGGAGGTTTGTGATGTGGGACTGTCCTGGGTCTAGCAGTACTTATTGAGTGATTTCGTTAATCATTTAGATGATGGAACCTAGTGAATGCTTATCAAATGCGATGTTCCTCTGCACACAACACAGGGCCTGCAGCTCCTTTCAAGCCCCTAGAAAAGAGGATTAAGATCAAAATAATCCTGTCAAATTGAAGAAATGGCATAATAGAAAGGACATGATTCAGTAGGGACAAATTTGAGATGCTATGCCTGTACCTGGGTAGAAATGATCAGCTGTACAAGATACAGAATACTGAATCTTGAATCTTCCTGATGAGAAATTTAGGAATTTTAATGGACTACCTACATGACCCATCATTATCAAACCTTTACAAAGCATAAGGTTTAGTAAAATAGTACTTTTCTTAAATACATTACGACTCTTGTACCAAGTCCTAATGTATTTAAATTTGTAAAATATTTTAAAATCCTTGGATGGAAAATAAACTGCAAGTTTATAATAATTTTATACATTCTTTGTGAAAGACTTTTTTCTTCCACAACACAAAAATATCAGGTTCATGTGAGGCAGAGAATCATGTAATTATGTAAAACTATCAGTCAGGGATGAATCATCACCAAAACAAGGTCTGACGATCTCTTTTCACAAGTAGATAGAGAAGCAGCTAGTAGCCATCTGGAAGCAGCAATTTCAGATGCTCACTTGATAACTCAAATCAAGTACAAGACTTACTTTCCCACCTTTGGAGCAGCAATGCCATCCTCAGATCCATATTACAAACGGAGCATGAGCATACTTGCTTATCACAAGAAATGCTTCCAGTTGGATAGCTGTAGCTTTAAAAATTTGAGTAAAACTCAAGAGATCAAAGATTTAATAACCTTCTTCATAACAAAGGAAGCAGAAGTGGATCCCTTCTGTTGTTACAACTATCATGCTTATAAATAAATATCCGTGGCTTTCATGAGAGGTCCCTTACCTGACTTATTTTTTCTACAGTGATTTTTTATTCTGTTAAGTAGCTAATGATTACAATTTTACACAGATACCTGTGAATTAACAGTTTGGTTTTTACTTAGGATAGACCAAAGAGAGTGGCAAAAGTGACAAAACTAGTCCTCCTCATATCTTTAGTTTCTACAGCCAGTGTTCCTTCCAGCTGCCTATCTATAAAATTACAACTCCCAGGATTCTTTAAGAGAGAAAGGTTTCTGCAGAGAAAATATTAAGTCCTGGGGATAAAAGATGACAAAATCTTTATAAACATGCTAAATTTTTTATCACACCAAAATAACAAATGCAAGCTTATATCTAGAATTTTAAAAACTCCTTTTGGTTATTTAATGATCATACATATATAGGACATTTCTAACCCTTTTCTCATTTCCAGCCTTTGCTGACTTTTAATCACATACACAGATATATTAGTACACACACACAGAGCAACCTGAAGCAAAGGCAAATGATAGATGAGCTGTGAGGCTATATTGATTCCCTCTGCTGTAATGCAAGTCAGGAGTGAAGTACAGCATCCTTATTAGAGATGCTGTCCATTAACTTTTCCTTGCTCTACAAGTCCTTAATTATACCATATTAGCAGTGTATGCCTGAGTGAGCACTGCTCTAATTTGAAACTGAAACAATGCTTGCATCCCACTGCGAGCAATATTAATTAACATCTTTCTTCTGTTTTCCCTGAACTCCCCTCCTGACATTTCCAGGTAAAGTTAAAAAAAATGTATGTCAATAAGTAAAAGCCGGCTATCAGCAAATACACCATGTAACTGAAGTACTGGATGTTGAACATCAATTAAAATAGTTTCCCTTTGGAAACTGTGTGTGTTTATCCCTAATAAATCATATTATGGTCTTTGTTAATGACAGTGATCATAGCAGGCAGTCTTTGCACATTTGACAAGTTGATAACATCACAAAAGATATATGCATGCTTCCTGGGATCTTAAGTAAGGTAAGAACTCATTTGTCCATTTATTGATCTACCAGCTAAGGCAAAAAAAGAAATACATAATCAAAAAATTGCAAATTGAAGTGGCCTATTACTGTTCTGATGACAACTAGATTAAGCAAAGTCCAACTAGGAGATGCAAAATTCAAAGTATGTCAAATTAAATTTTTTCTAGAAGTGCCCCATATTTGAGAGTATACATTGGTGGGCCTTGAAGTTTTTCGTTCTTTTTTAAGAATTTTCTTTTTTTTCAGCTACCTGGATAAAAGATCTCAAAAATATAAAAAGGCCATACTGAACCACCTTCTAAAAACATTTTTTTCATCAGAAGTATTATATTCCTATGCAGTATATAACAAATACAAGCATATCAATCATCAGCAGAGGTCACTTCTGGCTTCTTTTTTTTCTGCTGTCTGAAAACCAAGTCAGTCGGATTTTTAATGAAGCACCCTTCTATAGAAAACAGGTTGTTTGTAACATAATTATCTAGTTGAAAATATGGGGGGAGTGCCAGAAAATAAGTTCTGATCACCTTTAACAAGAGGAACTCAATTTGTAATTTAACTGCCCCCAGTGTAACTTAATATAACTTGGCAATACATTTTCAATTAACATGTAAGTACATTAAGCTCATGTAAAATTCAAAGAGCAAGAAACTGAATTAATACATAAATATAGTGCAAGATCTTGGAGACATTCACACAGCATGCAGAAACAGAGCCTTGTATGCTACCTGCTATTGAGCACATATTCCTTACTTCAATTCCTTACTATAATTTAGTAAACGAACAGATTTTCCTCATTTCTGGTGTAAGATATCTGCAAAAGGATGCAAATTTATTACAGCCAGTCACACACCCTGGCTCATCACTCCCAGCTGCAGGCTGTCACACAACCAGCCCCCAGTTCCAGTGTTGGCTAAGATGACATCACCAAACTGCAGGTGGCTGAATTTCCATTGATCTTCCATCATCAGGTGAGTATCACCCAAGACTACTTAAACTCACCTTCTTAAGGGGCAAAGGGATATGATCACCTGCAATCCCTGAGATACAAGAGATGGTCCTATCTTATCCAGGCACAGTTCCAGCTTTTGTGGCTTCACCTGTCCTCAAACCTCAAGTCCCAAGTGTAAGACTGTGGTTTCGTGTCCAGTGGCTTCAAAGAAGCCACATCCTCAGGTGGTTTACAAGTCAAACCATTATCAACTACAGCAAATGAAAGAAGAAATGCAATGCCTAAATATTGACTGAAGGTGATTTTTTAAAAACAGGATGTGGCAGAGACTTCTGAGCAGATCCCAGTACAGTGCCAACCAAATTTTAATGGAACAGTTCCAGTGAGACTTTGGGTTTTTCTCATTGTGAGGGCTATTTCTGTTTTACTTTCTATTACAAAGGCATGACAATTCTTGTGTTTATGTGACAGAGAAGCAGATTCTTGGTAGAAGACAAGTGGCAGAGCTCACTTTTCTTCTGCTTGGACTTAGCCCTGAAAGCTTGGGGGACTTGTAGGGGAGGGGCTACAGGGATTTGGACCTTCATGTAACAGTGTCTTAGGTGTTTTCTGACCACTGGTGGAAGAGCACTGCTAATGTACAAAGTACTGTGAAAAAAACAAACTGAAACTCAAGTCACACCTTATAATACAAAGTAGACCTCGTTCATTTAAATGATAAACCAAGAACTTAACGGAGTCTGACATTCTATTAATTAGTGGTGGTGAGACAAAGGGAAATGTCTTGTAAAGTAGCATTCTTTGAACCACAGCAACAGGATTATTAAAAAAAAATTTATAAGCTTGAAAAAGGGTGTGAGAATGTAGTTGAATAAAAAAGGAAAGCATTAAAAATAAACAGAATCTGGTTAATACTGTGCTGAACACCTATGGAGAGTTATGACAGCAGTAAGTTCTACAGATAATTGCTGCAATATTTAAGGTTAAATCTAGCCACCTTCAAAACATAAAATGATTCAGGCTACCCAGAAATGTCAAACGGCTTTGCACAAAATACTTCAGTGTTTGCACAACAAATTTTCAACAAACCCACTTACAAGTAGGTGCAATTCCCACAATACTGATGTCAATGTATTTAGTATAAAGCCCAATGATTCATAAACAAATGTGCTACTAGGTGTCTTAATTGCTGCCCTTTAACTAAAACTAAGAAAATACTTTTGAATCAGATATAAACACTCACTAAAACCCAAATCAGTCAACTGTGCAATCCCAAAATAAGGTACTGCTCTATTCAGGAATAAATTTCAACATGGTATGTGGAACAGAGCTCCTTGCACCATCCTCAAATGTCCTCAGACTTAGTCACTTTTTTAAAAATCATCTGGGAAAGAGTCAAACATCAAACTTGTTGTGTTTTGCCACTAAAAGGAAAAGATACTTCTTTTTCCAACTTTACACGGTTATGTAAAGAATATCACCCACTGCACCATATCCTTGTGTGTGAGGCAGGACAAAAAACAGCAGGAAAAAAATCTAGTTGTATTTATGTTAAAACATAAAATGCGCTGAAAAAGATATTGACAGCATCAGTATAAAAGCCCAGAACCACACAGTCCAAGCCATTCATTCTTACATAGACTATTTACTTTTTTAATTGTTCCAACCTGTGTTCAGTACAAAAAGCAGTATTACAAATCAGACTATCATTTTATTTACAATATTCTCATTATAGATCTGACATCATGCCCTCCAGTCCAAATCTGTGATATAAAAGCAAACCTTTTGAAAGACTGCAGAACACTTAACATCCAAAAATGTAACAGTGACTTGCAGTGTACCAGCAGTGTCCAAACCAGTCACACCCCATGGGCATGCTCAGAAAAAGGCATCAAATTCCTTTTCTGTATCTTGTCAGGGCAGGAATCACAGCATCCCCCAGTGGGAATAACCAGACAATTAAAACCACAACATACATTTTTACAGAGACGCAGCACAAGTATGACCCTCACTGACCTGAAGACTCTACGAGCGCTGCATGCCTGTGTAAATCCCAGGTATGAAACCACTGGGAGAGAGAGTGCAACTGAAAGTTCAGCCAATGCCCAAAAAACACCAGAAGAGACATATCTTTTTCTTCATTGCAAAAACATGATCCCCACTGCCATTATTCTTGGTAACAAACTGGAACTGCTGCTGAACAAGCCAGGAACCCGGTTCACTGAGTGTGCTGAGAGCACCAACTGGACCCAAATGCAGAAAGGAAGGGTATTCTCAGTATCTTTCTTAAAAGCAGCTCTTGGCTGGTAGGAACTGTGAGGCAGTTACACTTAGGCATATATATATATACACACACATATATATATTTATATGTATATATATTTATATATATATATTTATATCCTGCTGACTAGCACTTGTGCTCAGGGAATAAGAAATCTACATTCTTCAGTCTGAAGGGGGTTCACTCCCTGATCTGCCATATCACAGGATAGTCCCAGGCTATTAGACTTCAAGAGGGGTTGGCACAAATCTCCTTTTTGCTCAAGCCACACCAATGAATAGAAAAGCTTCATGGAGCCAGAAAGACAGCAAAAGGAAAAGTATGACTCTGCACCCTAATAGGATATTCAGCTGGAGAGAATGCAATTATAATTTCCAGCTTCTTCCCCCAGGACTGTTAATGTATTGTACATTGAGTAGCTATTCAGTGAAAATTTGACATAATCTTGGGAACAGGACTCAATCACAGCATAACCACAAGGGTACAATCCTGTTCCCTTGTCTTCTTTTTCCAGCTCTGAAAATCTTGTCTTTTCTATACAATGGCTTTAGCAAAAGGCAAAGTCTGTCTTTGCTCTGTGCAGGCTGTAGCTTAGTAATTATTGTGCTGCCCCTAAGAGTTAACAAGATCTTAGGCTGTATTTGTGGGTGTTCCTGCTGACACTTTTTAAACTGCTGGCACGTCTAATCAACCATGGTTTGAGAGGGGAAGGGTGCAATGCAACAGCTCCCAGTGCCAGCAAAGGTCTGCCCTCCCTGTTTGCGTGTGGTGTCAGATTCCGTGGCCAAGGTTACGCTGTGTTTTCCTGTTCACTTGCCCAACATGACTGGTACATGCTTTACCTAATTAGAGCAAGTCTCCTTCACAGGGGGTAGGTTTTCCATTTCCCTTTCAGACAATCAAAGGAAGGAGACAGGAGTTATCCTGGGGAGTGCTGACTGCATTAGGTACTTTGTACCTGCCAGATCTTTTGTTTTGCCTGCCAGTACCAGGAACTGGCCATTATCCAAGACAGCATAGATGGGATTCACAAGGTTAAAAACAGGCCTCATGTACAGAGCAGACCCAGTCATCCTATCCACTGTGTTTGCAGAGCTGCAGTCAAGGCAACAATTTATTTTCTCTTACTGAAAAGACCTAAAGCATGTTAGATCAGCTACCACCTAAAAACTGCCTATTTTACTCTCAACTATATGGCAACATCTGGGCAACCAGCTTAGAGACTGACATCCAAACTGCAAATATCTAAGGTTAAGGCTGATGAATCCCGTCCACATGTATCCTTCTCTGACTTTATCCTTTCTCCTCCTATATGCTGACATGAACATACTAACCACAATCCTTCTTTGGGCCAAAGCAGAAGACAAACCAGTCCCTGGAATACACTGGATTATTTCACAGCACTTCGGGTAGATTGCAGCTTCAATAAGTATTGGACCAAATCTTATAAACTTAGAGGTTCTCTTCCAGTACCTCACTCCCTACTCAGCTCTCACTAATCTAAATAGCAAATTGAAGTAACTCTCATCATCAGAAAGTCCAAGTACTCATCACAAATTTGCAGTGCAACCATAAACTTAAATCTGTATGTTGCACCCAAAGGAAAAAAGAGAGCACAGTTCACCCATTAGATCTAATGAAAAATTTCAGAAGCCCATCACTAGTTTTGCAAAGGAAATTAAACATACATACCTACTTTGTTAATTGTTGAAGATGTTTTTCAAACTGGAATGTCAGATTGCACCTTGCCTATACCATCGATGTTCTGGAAGAACATCCTGTGCAGTGGCAATTTCCTTTCAGGGAGAAGTATAATTGAATGGACTAGGCTAGGAATGGCTATCATATACAGCACAGACTTTTTAACATGGTAAGAATGCTGAACGAAACCCATAAATTATTCTGAGACAAAATTTATGTGGAAAAGATTAATTAAGAAACCTGACTAGAATGCGTCCAAAAGTGAGGCACTAGACTTCGCCAGGAAAAAGAAGTTTTCTACAAAGCAAGCAGTGAACAAAGAATTTAGAAAGTTAATTTAGAAAGTGACCCAGGACTGAAATCTCCTAGTCTTTCCCAAACCTTCTCTGCTCAGGGTATTTTAATGAAAATCCTCCCCCACCCTCATTATTATAAAGTGCAGCTCTGCTGTTAATGGCAAGGCTATGATTAATGCAACAGCTCTGCTCTAGGAATTGGGTTATTTAGCTCTGAGGTGGTCAGATATTATTAGGGCCATGTTAAAAATGACAGTGATGGCTCAAACTCCATCATAACAAGCCAAGTCACCCACAGTAGTACGCAGTTCAGAAACAGGCCAGAAACAGTGCAGAACACGATTTGTCTTGTTCCAAAATTATATTCCAAATGTTCTTTAGTGCAGTTACAGAAACCTCTATTCCTGAATTGCAGTCTGTGTGCTCCTATGCACTGTTACAGCAAGTAACCCAAACTGCTCCTTTGCTTTGTGAAAACTGAACAGCCAGAGTTCAGGTCAGAAGAGATGATTTGGCCATTTAACCAAACTGCTCATGCCTCTCAGACTCCAGCTTCATTCCTCTCTTCTTATCAACTGCCCAAAATTGCAGAAAACACACATTCAACTCAAATATATTAAAAATATATATATAAAAAGACAAAACAGTAAGGCTTATTTGAAGACAAGTGATAAATAATCTATTTACCTATTCTCAGTCTTTGTCCGCCAGTTGATATTTAGATTCCTCTTGCTTTGAAGAGATACTGATGTGTGATATCTGCTGAGCTTTAAAATACTATCACACAACAATCATGCAATCCCACAATATTCTTTGACAAAATAAACAAACTGAATTTTACGTACTTTATTGTTTTCTCCAGCTTAAAATCATTTCAGCTACTCTTGTCTGTCTCCATTCCAAGTTTTGACAATAATTTAAAATGATGGCATCCCATGACAGTTTTATGCAGCATTCTCATAGCAGCCTTACCATTAGACTTGATGAAAGTCAAATCAAAGCCAATCTCCAAGTCCCCAAGTTACTCTCTGATCTCACATCATGAATTATGTTAAACTTTTTTTCCCACAATACCAGAGTAAAAGCAGGTGTCCTCACCTGCTTTGCAGTGTGAACTTCCCCCTTCAAGAAGTACCTCTTCACATTTGGGGGCTTGGAAGCACAAAAACAGCCATGGCCTCATCAAAATCCATTCTGACCATTCCTTGGGTCATTCACAATTATTTGTTTTTAGGAAAGTAATTATGTATTTTTTTCCTAATCATTTGCAAAACAGAATAAAGCTTAACCCTACCTACTGGTCAACTCTAGCTCAGAACAAGGTCAAACCAACCAAGCAATATTCCTACTTTTTTTTTTTTTCTTTTTGCTAGTGCCTACTTCAAAATATTTTGACTTTGTGGCATTATTTAAAAAACAGGTATCTATCTGTTAAATGAGCTATACCATGGTTAGATTTTTTCCCCAATATTTATACTGGATTCATGTCCCTAAATCTCTTAGGGAATTTTTATTCCCTTAATAATAATAACAGTGACATTACAGGTGGGTTTTCTTTACTTCACAAGAGATCTTGGAAGGCAAGAGAAAGCACAGAACATGAAAAGATAATTACATTCTGCATTTTTCTGGAAAAATGGATTTAAATTCATTAATATATTTTTAAATATAATTGATATTTTAATTTAATTAACATATTTTAAAGTATTAAAGGAGCAGAAATTAAGAAAAATCAACAAAAGCTTCTGGCTTTAACAGTTGTATTCTCAGAGTATATTAGATTATTACTGCTTAGTTTTGTTCATACTTTCCACATCCTCACATTCCCTGTCTTCTTTGGTTCTATGTCCAGTGGAAGGAGGAAAGGAAGCTCCTTTCCCTCCTGCCTGTATTGCATTTATGACATGACTGGAGCTCCCTGCTAGTGGAGCTGTACAAATAGTGGAAACATGGAAACGTGCAAGATGTGTGTATGTTGATTATTCATTTACATAAACACATAGCATACCTGCAAATTCACATGTTTACAATTGCTTACTATTGAATTTTTAAAAAACCAAACAACAAACCACAAATCTCCAAGTCCAGCTCTGTCTTCACTACAATCTCTGTTGCAATGACAGATCTAGTAAGCTTCCTAATTTGCTTTCTGAGAACTTAAACTATTGCTTAACTTAAATTTAGGTGCCAATTTCATTGCAGATGTTCAGCTTGCTGCTTGGTTAAAGGATTTGCAATTACATTCTGTAGATTTGTTCTTAACTGTCAGCTCTATTATCAATAAAGCAGAACTAAGTTCTGGCTCAGTTTAATCTCTGTCTTCTTGACTTATGCATGAACCTGAGCTTTTTGTCTGGCTGGGGAGAAAAACAGCTGCAATATGGGAGCTTAATTTATTGAAAATGAAAGAACAAATTAAGAAGTTAAGGAGGTTTGTTTTTTTTTTAATTTGAGCTTCTATGCCTTAATAACAATTTCTTCATTTTTATATCAACTTTATGTGTTTATATGTGTATTTGTTGGGGGGTTTTTAGGTGTTTGGTGTTTTTTTGCTTGCAACACCTGGTCATTCAATATGCAAAGCTTGCTAAATTAAATTATGATACTGTACACCTGCACTTCTTTCTGTTGCCAGAAAGCCTCCCTCCCTGAAAAAAAAAATAAATTAAATAAAGGAGAGAAAAAGCTGATCTTTCACTCCAGACAGTTTATGCTTTGGCATGGCTGCCCCTTGCATTACCAGCAAGATTTTTTTAATGTATTAAATTATTAAAGGTTTAATTTCTGAAAAACTCAAGTAATTCCAAAGAAGACTAATAATAACCAGCTCTCAAATACGTGTAAAGACTTAAGATTTAATTTTTGGCACTATTATGAAGCAATCCAGAGCCTACCAAATGCATCAGGAGTTAAAGGCACTTGCCACATTGGGACACCTGGACATTGGGGTTTTCATCCTATCATTGTATTGGGGCTTAACAACCTTTAACATTAAGACTACTGGTTTATAGAAAAGTGATCTGATGAGTCCTGTCCAACCTTTAGGGGACAGAAACAATCTCCTCTACATATGACATGTAAAAGTCCCAGCTAGAGTTCTGGGTAGCAGTGAGATCAGCAAATGCCTGGACAAAGACTGATTCATCTTTTCATTACCAGAAGGAGACCCTCAGCTGAACCCAACCCTAAGTAGCCTGAATCCTTTCTGAAAAGCTGTCCCCAAAACTTTCTTCAAAATTCAAATGTAACCATAACATCCAGTTTAAAAATATATATTTACCTATTCCAACACTACTGAAGTTTCATTGAAGTTCGGCCAAAGTTTCAGGCCTGTTTTATTGTCCAAACTCCAGACAGGTTGTGATCCACAGGAGTTCCAACTATGAACTAGACTTACATCTTTACAAGCCTTATTCACTGCAAGATAAAAGTAGTCAGCTAAGTAGCTGCATCCTCCTACACCACACACCTTACAGTGAGTCAAGCACACCAAAATGGTTATGTAATTTAATTACACCCTTGGATACTCCCTTTAAAAGCAGGTTGCACTTTCAGAGATTGGAAGCCACATAAAGTCTTCAAAGAAGTGCCACAAGTCCAACACTCATTGCACAGAGAGCACACATTGGTTCTATCTTCTGCTAGGACCAAGCTGACCTGGGAGGTGTAGAATTTCAGAAGAATTTCAGTTATCTCCCATTTTCCATACTTAACCCCAAATTTAAACAACAACAACAGAATCTATTTCTAGCAAATATTAAACCTCCACATATTCTCAAAGCAGAGGAAGTTTAATACAGTACCTTGTTTGTAAACAAAAAAAGCTCAACTCTTGCATAGAAGTTCCAGTCTATTTTTATGCAAGCTATTTCCATTTTAGAAAAATGCTCCTCTTACTGGGAATCACTAGACTTTTTTAATAGTACAACTATTTATTCCCTAATGATATCATTAAAAGGACACATTTACTCTGTGAAGAATGCAGTTCAGCCAAAATATGTTGTTATTACAAACAATGGTGAGCTTTTCCACATGTTCCCAACTGTGTTTTAGTTTGGTGACTCAAACATGTTTAGTAGAAGATAGTAGAGACTTGATTTATTGCTCAAGTCTCTCTTAATTACCTCCTCTGAAAAAAACCCAGAATTAATTTGATTTCGACCTTCTATTCATTTATACTATTTAGTTTCTAATGTGGAAAAATTGAGCATTTCAAACCCCACACTTCCCGTAGCAGTGCGTGAACTGCAATGCAGACGACAAGTTCATTAAACTCCATTACTTCAAATGAGGTTCCAGAACAGTAGGAGCAGAGGCCATGGCTCAGACCTCTGCAGTGAGACCCAAACTGAAATGCCCATAAAGCATGGAAAAATAATTCTAGTTCTGGAGCTGAACTAATGAGGAAGCTGCTCAGCCTCACAGGTAAGGCAAAATTGCTGGCAGCAAGCACAGTGGTTCCCTGTTCCCCAAAGAGGCTTTTATGGATGCCTGTCACCCTCCCTCACATAATTCTGCAGGCATGGTCCTTACCCACCAGACAAACTTACCAAATCCCAAAGGGCTCTAAAACCAGAGAAAACAGATCTGGCCCAAGGAGACCACCACATGCTCATGGCTGGGGAGGAAGACAAGACAGGAATCACCCCAGTGGTGAATTGCACCCTAAAATTCACTCTGAGGAGAGCTACTTATGTCAAGTACAACACAATGACACTATGCAGCTGCACAGGATCCAGTTTCAAGACCTGTACGATCACCTTCATTTTGCTAGAAAACAAATAATAACAAAACTTTTTGTGTGTTGCCAACATAATTGGTGTGCTTACTTTGCAAAGGTAAATAGTAAATTTAAAGGAAAGTCTGAAATTAGTGAATGTAGCACAGTATTCACAGAATTCTGGCAAAGTGCTTAATTTTGTGACATTTCTTTCACAGAAGAGTTTCCCCCTCAGACTGCACTGTGCATTGTTTCCTCAGCTCAATTTTTGTGGCATTTACAAAGTAAAATGGACAGGGAATTAATAATTTACATGCTTATGTGGAAATCAGTACTCTAAATTTCCTGTTAAGAAAAAAAACCCCACAAAACAAATGAACATCTGAATTTGTCACAAAAGTAACTGCATGTTCGGCACAATTGATTTTCTCATTTTAAATTAAAATGAATGGTTTCAGATGGATTGATTCAAGATATTTATTTCAAGGTATTTACCAAACTTCATAAAGGTACATTATACATGCTAAAAGTACAACCCACTTCCTCACTTCTGCTCTGTAGTTTTCTTCTTCCTATGCAATACAATAATCCTATGCCTGAGAACTTGGAAGGTGGAAACAACCCCTGTGAGTCTTTTACATTTAGTTCAAATGTCTTACTTGCTAATAGAGCAAGCATTGCAAAGTAACGCATTTACTACATAGATGGTAATATGACTGCTGTTGCTTTTCAAAGTATCTCTCAGAGATGTAACATTGCAACTAAAGATTCTACAGGGTATGTCAAACACTTTAAAAAGAATAAAACTTATATAGGTTATACTCCTTAAGCCAGTCTTTTGTACCTACGTGTTATGACACAGTATTTTATCCCTCTAGAACTATTTCTCCATTCAGTTTTAGGCATCTCAATGTAGCTGTAAGAGGGTGTGAGCTGATTTCTTGCTGAATAAAACTTTTGTGAATCCAAAAGTAGATGCTGTAGTGGAAATCCACAAGGAAATACTAAGATAAAGTGCAGGATACAGCCATAAATGAGCATGTATAAGCAGGGAGTGTGATTCCAATAGCCTTGGCAGTAAATACTCTCCTGTGTAGTTTGAGTCGGGTCTCTAATGGTTATTACACACTCTCAATTTCTGCTGATTTATATGACATACGCTTGGTACAACTTTGTTGTGACACACACCTGACCGAATTTTTGATAACCACATACTGGCACTGCAGAAACCTCTCCCATTACACACTTGTGCTAGTATGAATTAAACTACTCACTTCTGTATTCTGTTTGTGCTCTCCTAGCACCTGACTGCTAGCTAGCGAGCTGCATTTTGACCTCTAGCATTTTACACTGTCAACAAAAATGCACCAACTTGAATCCTCACCTCAAAACCTGAAAACCCAGTTACCACATCAGGGCATCAAGAACCTTCCCCACTCACACCCCTGGCTTTCCCAAACACAGTTAAATAAAGACAAAAGGAAAGTAGTGGTAAAAAAGGGCAAATCCAAAATGACTCCTTAGCCTTTTGAATCCAGTCCTCCTTTTGCACTTGTGACTGATGGGGTGTTAATTAACAGCTTCCTCGCAGCATTACAAGTCAGTCAGAGCTCACTGTCAGTTTTCCAACTCTTTTGGCAAGGCAGACCCTTGCCTGAAAGCCGGTGCCTTCTGCAGGATTTGCTGCTCCTGAGGAAAGGTGCTGCACAGCCACTATGCCTGGGCTGCTCTCCAGTCAGCTGATCCAGAGATGCTCACAGTGAGCTCATCGTGCCCAAGCCTCTCAGCCTAACGTTTACTTTTCAGTCTCGCTGCCTCTCTCTGGCACAGGTACAAAATGTTTTCCATACCATCTGCTCATCTATGATATAAGCAGGGTCAGCAAAATGCTACATCAAAGTAATTTACACCTATTCGTGCTGACTTACCAATAAGTAACACATCAGTGCTGAGATGAAGCTATCTACAGACTTCCTAAGGTGGACAAGCCTTTCTGAGAGGCTTCCCTTGCTGCACAGGTAACTGCCAACCACACACTATAAAAAGATTTACCAGGTACCATTTGCTACCATTGAATATTTAAGGCCAGTTATGCTGCTGTTATGCTGTAACAATCCTAAGAACTCAGCTCCACAGCCTTCTAATAGGTTGCTTTTCTATTAAAAACAAAAACAAAACCCAAACAAATGAACAAAAAACCACCAAACCCCACCCCGTCCCTCTTCCCCCCAAACAACAGAAGTTATCAAGTCTTACTTAAATAACCAAACCAAGATGGGTTTTGGGGAGAGGTGGTTGGTTTGCTGTGTTTTAAAAACTTGAGTTTCAAAATTCCCTTTCCTTGTGCAATTCCAGGATTTACCACAATGTCCCAGACTATGAATTCTGCCATTGAATCAGCCCTACCCATGACATCCTTCAATGACATTCACAGGGCATGTGTGGATCCTGAGCTGTGGCTCCTGCGTTCTCCAGTCTTGCACTCACTTCTTCTGAGGGATGCCTGCCTCAGCAGGGTGTAAGAGGGAGAGGCTGATCAGGAGCCAAGGGACAGAACTGCATTAATGCAGAAAGTAAAAGGTCAGTACTCAAGGAGGGGCTAATGAAAGGGAACAGGAGGAGAGAACAGTTCATTCTGGGGGAGAACATACTGTTTGCTATTTTAAATTTCATTAAAAGAATTTTCTCTTAAAATAAACAATTGGGGTTTTTTTCAAGACAACAGTACTGCTACACAAATGCCTTTTCAGTAAAAATAGTCCTCTTATAATGAAAAACTATGAAATAAAACCCCACTAAATAATTATAATGCTAAACATAACATTTTGCTGAGACATTTCATTTCATTTACCAGTACCCAGAAAAATACTAAAACTGTAAAATTATTGATGTATTTCAGCAGTTTTCAGTTTTCCCTACTTTTATTTGCAACTATTTCTCATATAAAATAGCAAATAAAACATAAAATTTTGATCATATAAGGTTTTATTCTGCCTATTACTGACCAAGGATGAGCAGCTACTTAAAATACAGTTTGCGTATATTCATAACACCTTGAAAAGAAAGCATAACACCTTTACAGACCTTTAACAACAACAGCCCCCCTAAATACCTCTCATATAAATTCATCTGTTTAATAAGAATGTCCTCGAATAAGCAGGTCAGAGAACTACAAAGCAAACAGGGCAGCTCTGCTGCTGCTACTGCTCCCCAGACAATACTCTGATCTCCTTCAAGATAACCATTATACTATATACACAATTATTAGAAAACAAGTCATTTTAGATGTACATTTTCTGGATACTGAACACTGATGTATTTTCTCGTTTAGAAATCAATTAGTTTGTTGAAGCCATACTCTTGGACGTGAGCACTGCATCTCCCTGGACTCTCTGACAATGGATTCTTGATTCTGCAACTGTGATTATTATAGCAAAATAAACCTCTGTGTGTATGGGAGAAGGGAGGAAGAGTCAGAACTGTCCCCCAAAAGATACACAATTATTGACTGACTATCAACAGGTAGAGTTATAGTCCAAAATATACTCCCAAAGTACCTTCAGCAAAAGTCTTTTTGATGGTTTTCAGTTTGGTGTTGGAAAACAAATATATATGAAAAGTACCATTTCTGCTCTGTTCTTAACATGGCTACAATGGCACATCTCCAGCCACAGAAGGATTTTCCAAAGCCACATCACCAGCCTGGCAGGGATCACCTGCAGCTGGGAGATGCCTCCCACCAGCAGCACAGCAACAGGCACAATCCAGAGGAACTTCACTAGCCAATTCCATGCTGCCACGACCCCCAACACAAATTGCGGCCCACCTGGCAATCATACTCCCATAGCCAGTGATGGGCTGTGAATCTGGGTCTCTGTTGGATCAGGAGAGGAGAGGAACCTTCCCTAGAGCAAAAATGGGATTTCTGCTTCTGTTTGTGGATTTTCTGATCATCTAGATCATCATTGGGTATGGAGTTGTGTGAAGGGCAGGACACACTCTTTAAGCTGGGTTTAAATCCCTGTATCACCTTAGCTCTCTGCTCAGGTGTTTCTGAGGTCAGCACATGGAACTTCACAACAGCAGACCCCTGGCTGACAACTTTCAATTGGCACAAAGATCACGTGCAAGCTACGTATGGACCTATTAACCTGCCTCCGGTCAAGCAGAAGACACAACCCAGCTTAACAGTCAATCCTATTCCACTTTTTTGCATGAAAACCAAAGCCTGAAAGCTTGGGGGAATATCTTGTTCCCTCATGCATCTGTTTGGAGTGGTGTGACAATCTCTAACCCACATTGTTACCCCACTGTTCCTTGCCCTCAGCCCTGGCCACCCCCTCGGGTCCTCCCTAGTGGTTTCTGTACCCCAACTCCGCCCATGTACCGCCCCTGAGCCCCTGCTCTGCCTCTGAGGGTAGGCGGGTCAAGATGTAGCTATTAAAAAGTCTTCTTAAACCTTCATGGGGAGACCCTTCTCGCCTCCTTTGCCATCACTGGTTGTAAGGCTGATAGCTGCCAGAGCAAAACCGCGGAGCCGTCTGAAATGGACTACGGGATAGCGACAGGGTCACACTGCCCTAAGCAGCTCCACTGAGCTCTCAGGAAAGCTGCAGCTTGCTAAACTAAACCTAGCGACTACAACAGAGCGGCAGAGGGGGACTCAGTTTCTGGCATATACCCAGATGATCCTGAATGCACCAAGGAGATTTCTTCAGTTGGATCCAAGGTATTCCTGGGATGAAAACAAGAGGCACACGCCAGTGGCCAGATAGGTTTTCATGTGGTGTATCAAGTCCAGCAGGCAACCGTCTTCTAATGCACACTGGACTGCACAGCCCACACAGGACATGACCCTTATAGGACACAAGAGAAAGGTGACCCCAAATCCTGCCTGCCAGCACCAGTCATGGACACTGAGATGGACAATCCAGCCACAACAGTCAGGGAACAGAAAAAAGCAAGTGCTGCTGTCACATTAGCAGTATTTCTGACCAGAGAAAGGGAAAAACAAAAGGCAGAGATTCATGAGAACAGCCAGGCTGCCTTCTCTTGTTCATGAAGATGCCAGGGAAGATGAGGAAGGACCATCTGGAGGTTGGAGAGAGCAGCCAGGAGTCTGAAACAAAGCTCAGGATTTAGAAGGGGCATCCTGGCCACAACAGCACAAATAAGGTGGACTTGAGAGAATTGTACTGCTGAGGCCATGCCCAAAACCACAATATCTTGCTCAGGTAACAACTTCTTTTAAACACGAGAGTTTTCAAAACCAGTAGTAACTATATCACAGATGTGGATAACACAAACATAACAGTAACTTCTCTTTTGGGTAGTCAGAGCACATCTCAATGCCAACTTTCTTCTAGACTTTTTGCCCATCACATTTGTCCATGTTTATTTTGCTTACAGGTACACATAAACATTATTGTAAGACTAGCAGTGTAACACACACACACACACAAAAAATTGCATTTCAACAAGTTATTTCTAAGACATTAGAAAATGTATACATTTTTCCTGAGGTACCAGTGACCTTACACTTTTGAACAAACCCAAATACTTTTGAACAAACAATGAAGTATCAGTCACTGCTGCCCCTTGCAGCTGATGCTCAATCATTCTAAACAGCAAAGATTCGCAAAGTTGCAAGTGTCCACACAAATATTGTAAAACTTTGCCATCTTGAATTGCCTTTCTGAGTCTTGGTGATTTTGTTCTTTCTTCTCTTTGTTATCTGCCAGCTCTGTCAAATTCTCTGAATATTCTGCAGCTATGAAACTCTTTGCTACTTCTACTGCCTATTACCAAAACCACACCTGAATCCATCAGATTTCCATATTCCATTATGTTGTTATTCCTTGCTATTGCACACCAATTTCACCGATTCTCTGCCATTCTCTGACAACTAATTTTAACAGGAAAGGTACATGGCTGAATATATGACAAATTAACCAGCATTTCCAGCTCTCTCAGGCTAATCTTAAGCAAGGAAATTTCTTTTGATTTCCTTTCTATCACACATAATGCCACTACATCTGATAATACTATTATGTCACAGGAACAAAAAGAGAACATATATCAACTATTAGAAATTCAGTACTAAAAGATACTTTTGAAGCCATATTATTGTTACTCAAGCTCACCTTAGAGAACGCAAGTATTCCAAAGAGTCTAAAACCTGTTAGAGTAGTGAATTCTCCTCTGCAACTTTCTTTCTTACCAGTTCCACATTGTCTGCCACTGAAATAATGATGGACATGCCAAGAAGGCCATTAGGTAGTTCTGGAGCAGATCTTGGCATCTGGCTGTATCCATTCATCCAGAATTTCCCATAATATCAATGGAGCTGCCTTTATGACACCCATCCACCACTCCACATTGGCACCAACCCCTGACAGAATACATTGCTACTTAAGTAATGGGTTTTTTCTGCAGAATCACCGCTTATGTTGCTCCAGTTCTGCTTCTCTTTGCAGTAGTTTTTGTCATGACCCTGACATTGTGGGGCTGTCGCTCGAGCTTCTCCTGCTACCAGTTGTACCCTGCTGGCACCCTTCAGCCTAGCGTAGCAACCCAACAAAGGCATCAGGCAAAGAGACACTAATGGGATTGAGAGATTACCTAACTCATCCAGTTGCTGTTGAACCACTCCTGGTTAGGGCAAGACAATGAGAACAGACTAAACCTGTCTAAACAGGAGCAGTGATTGATAGAGGCAGACAGAAAATGGACCCGCTGTGCCTGCTGCTGCCTTTACCCATTGCTGGTGAAGGACTCTCAACTGCCCACAAATCAGGTGAAAGTTATTAAAATACAATCACGTCAGCCCATCACATAATTTTTCCTTTGTTGACTGACTAGGAAAAACAAACAAGCAAAAAACCAAACTGACCTCCCACAACACCTACAGGACAACAGGCATGTCCATACAAGTGCTGGATGTTACAGCCTTTTCTGACATGTTCTTGCTCTCACTTTAGACAAAATTTTAATTTGCTGTTTTTTCATATTTCTTATTCTCTCAGAATAAGACTTCAAAAGGATATGAAAGATTCAGGAAAAGAAACTTCCTTCTCATTATGGGTCTATCTTGGATTATCATCCAGTCCTCTAGCACTGAAGCTCATTCACTTCTCCCAAGACTTCCTTACACAAGCACCCTTGATCTAAATGAGCAAACAGTAGCTCATGGAATAAATTAGGGACCAACTCTATAAATTATTTTTCCCACCTGCTTTGTACTTTTCCCCCATAAAATACAAGTTTCCTGTTTTAAAAGTAAACATTATTGTAAAAAGATGAAAATAAAATACTTGGCACATATTAAAATGATAATAAATTATGGAATTGATTCAAACATAAAATAAGATTTGAAGGCTGTTTACAGAAAAGAGTATATACATCTTATTTCTGAATATATATAACAACCCTCATTAGGTACTATTTTTTTACTGTTTTTTCTTGAAAATTGCTGGTGAGGTAGAGTTGTACCAAACATTATATATCCTTCAGGTCCATATAAGCTTTTAGAAGTGCCTAAGCTACTCATATACCCTGACACTTGACTCAAAAGTCAAGACCTAATACAGTAAGATGTGTGGAGGATTCCTTTGAACTTAAAGAACGAATATCTGAAATTAATATTCATTTGGGTAAACCCAAATTAATAATGATTAACCCCCCAGATTTGGGGATGGAAGCAAAGGTATAAGGGAGCGTCAGAGAAAACAGTGTCCAAAGTTTACCTGTAGAGATCTGGTAGGTCAAACTATTTCTGTGCTTTTGACCCACCTGGCTGCTGCAGAAAACAGCAGGTAAATTAATCTGAGAGCCCAACAGACTTCTTAATGCTAGTCTAGATGAAGCAAAAATAAAAGTTACTTACACTAGTTTCACCCGCACCCCCCGCCCCCCCCACGTGTCCTTTTCATGTCTTCTCCTTACCCAACTTTGAAGCTCCTTTCAGTGCTTCAGAGTTCCTCAGCTGTGGAGGCAAAACCAAATTTCACTTTTGGTGACATCCAGGGAAAGGTGAGGATGTGCATGGGAAGGAGGCTTGGAGGAAGCCAAGGTTTCCCCAGCCTTTTATTACCTTTGGGATTCCCTCACCTCTTCCTCCATCCTGTGCATGCCTCCAGGCTCCCTCCACAGTCCTAAAAAAACCACTTTTCCCCAATTCAGGATCTTTTCAGCATCCCCACACTTGATTTGCAAAATAAATCGGCTTCTCTTCTCTCAAGGAGCAAGTGCTGCTCACAGAGAGGATCCCAGGCTCTGGCAAGGAGAAAAGGTGTCAGGTCACAGTCAGACTCTGCTCTGATAAGGCAAGGGCAGCATTGTCAAATGGAGAACAATGCTGAGCTGAGGAGCTCTGGAGAACAGAGCTCACTGTGGCCCAGGTGAAAGAAGAGCAAACCACAACTTCTGCTGCCCCTGTCCCCAGTGCCAAATCTGCTGCAAGGACAACTGAAGTCAGAACATCTCATCACCCTCTTCTCAGCCTTGAGAGAAAGAGCTGCATTCCTCAGTTGAAGTTGATTCAGATATTATCAACAGCAAAAAATTAAAGTATGAGGTGTTAAAGCCTCACTCAGATTCTCTTTCACCTTCCATAAAAATGGCCACTAATGAATATTTTTAGAGTTACTTCAAGTGCAGCAGTGTAAGATGGGGGAGAGCTGGCTCTGGGCACACAAAGCTCAGACCTGTGCAGAGCACAGACCCAGCCTCGCAGACAGCACGGCTCACGGGTACAGGCAGTAAACAAGTAAAAATAAATCAGTCTGTTCCCCCATAAAATTGCTGCCACTTGAAATGCAGTATCTCACACACTGATACTGTAGATAATTCGGTTTCATCTTGATTATGACCTGTATTAACACCCAAAGCAATAAAATCTTTCACATTCTCATTTTACTGAAGCCAAAGGACAGACCTTCTGCAGTGACATATGGCTCTGCTCCTCTGCAAGTATGTTAGACTGCTTACAAAATCTCCTTGTCTAGCAAAGGATAATGCTTTTTAAAATAAATTACCTGCATTAATTTGTATTTTCCACCAGGAAAACCTCACATATCATCATAATCGTCTATCTATACAGATATATGAGTTTCTCACATTGTTTGCACTTTTTTTCTCCTTTAATGGGGTGATTTTAGACTATGTCATTGATTATATAGCTGTAACATGCAATTTTTTCCAGCACAGGAGTCAGCTTGGGGCTCACAGACTGCAGAGCAATTCCTGCATAGTGCAGACAACATAAAGAACAGTCATGGGGACATGAATTTAGGATGAGACTAAGTTTAGCAGAACTTTGAAAATGAGGTATTTCATAGCCGATTACTTGAGTACAATTTTCAACCTCGGGGGATTTGGTATTACATACAGATTTTTTTTTTAAATCCAAAAGCTTTCTCTGTAGTGTGTGTATTGATATACTGTTACATAAATTTTGATTAAAGTTTATTTAAGTTTATTTAAAGATTAATTCACTTTGATTAAACACTCTTTTGATCTTTTCCTGGCTGCACAATTCCTCCCCATGCCCCTGCAAGACGACCAGATGCCATGGGGAGAGCAGAGATTATTCCAGATCACTGTTCTAGGAGCAAGAACTAACATTTCCACCTCTGTGAGACAGAGAGAGAGACACAAAACCATGGTCCCCAATGTCCTGCAGGAGACCTCCATAAATGGCTCCTTGTAAGCTTTCTTTGTGGCCATGGAAGAGATTTTACTTTAGTGTGATTAGAAAGCATTTCTCTGCTTGAAGAGGCAGGGTTAGATTAAAAAAAAAAAAAAAATAGGCAAGAAAAGGTGAGAATAAAACTATTTATCCCTCCACTTGTTTCTCCATCTAAAAACTATACTTCTGAAAACAGCCAATTTCAGATGAAGAAAACTCTGTTTATTCATTGTTTTTAATGAAATATCTTCTACCTGTGCCAATAACTTTTAAATAGCAAACAGGATGTGACCTGCATGACATACAGGAGCAGATTTTGTTTAGCAAATGCTTAATGTCATTGTCATGGTTCCTAAGAAGGCAGCTTGCAGTGGCACTGAAATTTGCAATTACTGCAGCTTAATTAACAAATGCCCATTTCCCATTTACATCTACTATGGAGACATTCCAGTTTAAAAAAGGGAAATATTTATTCCTGTACTACTGCACATGAATGAAATGCATGACAAAACCCTTAGCCCTAGAATTTTGAACTGTCATTTCCTTCGGTCTGTGATGAACTAATGAAGTCATTCTGCCCATTACTGGGGAGTAATCATAAGGTATTATTTGAGCCAGCTGACCTGCATCATTTGTGGGAATCGTGTCTTAGCAAAGCAGGTAGGAACCACAACATCAGCTTCACAAGCCGCTGCAGCCCTGTGAAACCATGTCATGTTTTACCCCAGCCAGCATCTAAGCACCACACAGCTGCTTTTCACTGCCCCCCCCAGCAAGATGGGGGGGAAAAGAATCAGAAGGATAAAAGCAAGAATACTCCTGATTTAAGACATTTTAATAACTAAAATAAAATAATAATAAATTGTAATGAAAAGAAAAAGAACAAAACCAAAGGAATTAAACCCAAGAAAGACAAATTACGCAGATGGAAACAGTCAACCAACCAACTGATGTCCAGCCAGTCCCTGAGCAGCAGCTCCCAGGTTATGACATCGTGGGGTGTGGGACATGCCTCTGGCCAGCTGGGGTCAGCCCTGCCAGACTCCAGAGGTCTCTCAGAGTCTATTGCTCCCCAGACTCCTCGCTGTGGGGTTGTGCAAGGAACAGAAGAGGCCTTCATACTGTGCAAGCCCTGCTCACCAGCAGTGAGAACATCCTTAAATCACCAACACTGATGCCACCACAAATCCAAAACAGCCCCATACCAGCTACTATGAAGAAATTTAACTCTAAACCAACATACTATGGCATCTTCAGAATTCAAGAATCAGTTAATGTGTTGGTCAAGAGATGCCTGGGAATAGAAAAAGGATTCGTTCAGGTAGACCAATTCTTTCCACAGATTTTTGAGACGAAATAGCATTTTTGAAGCTCCAGCTTTCTTGCCTTCTAAAATATGCCATTAACCTCTATGCCAGTCATAACTTATTTTCAATTACCATGCCAACAAAATACACTGAAACAAGTAAATCTTTTTTGGCATCATATGTGAAGGGCAATATTTCATGGAATAACAAAGTAATTTTAATCAATGACCTTATTCCTGGGAGGGGAACAACCAACGTTTTGGGGCTACTATAAATCTCTTGAGATATTTGAAATAAAGCCCAGCAAGAATGCCTGACTTCTAATTGTGAATGCAGTGGATCCAGAGATACGAAATGGGCACTAACTACCTGACTGCCTTTTTAGTGAACATGGATTTATAATTTGTACTGCAACATTAGGCACATCCATCAACCCTTTACCACTGAGAAAAACAGTGCTGAAAGAGGGATCCTTTTCTGCCCAGCTCTCCATTTCTTCAGTTATAATAATTTCTGGCTCAGGTGTTTGGTGGGGGAGCTCTTAACTGGAGGAGCACAAAGACAATGGAGAAGAGAAATCTTAGTATTAGACTGAACTTCAAACATTTGTAACAAAAACATTGCATGGAAGTTTGACATCTAAAGTTAGATTTACCATAACAAAATTGAAATTAATTAAAAATAATTTGAGACATGGAACAGGACCAGTATTTCTTAACTGTATATTGATCCATTTTTGTCCAACTATTTTTCACAGAAATTTTTAAGTAAGAAAAAAAAATAAGTGAAAGAGTTTAAAAGTCAAATATTTCAAAAGCAATCATTCATCAAAGACATCAATCAAAATTACAGGTAAAAATTGAGAGGAAACTTTTCTAACAGCTACTGTCAGTGAAAGAACAGTTTGTTCCACTAAATTACTCAGCATAAGCCATCACCAAAATTCCACTAATATGAAGGCAGGCTGTCAGAAAAGTAGGAAGTCTTAATTATTGTAGAAATCTAGTAAATCTACACATCTCTAACTTGGAAGTGAAACAACATCCTAGAAAGAAAGATTAAATCAGAAGACTAACAGGAAAGTTATAATTTGGAAAGGTTTGGGGTTTTTTTAAGTCACAGTAAACAAGAAGCAGTCAAGTTTACTACTTAAAGCTAGAAAACTAATTAAAATTTGAAAACAAAACACTATCACCTTGAAAGCTACTCCTCCTCCAAAGAAAACAAACTGATTTAATTTTGGAAATCCACAAGCCATTTAAACTGCTTCCACTGTGACTGGGTATTGCAGATTGCTTTCTATAAGTGTTCAATAAACTATGAAATTATTAGCAGTCTTGCCATCCAAAAGTCCATTCATCAAATTGTCCCCTAATACCTTTTCTATCTAAACCTCACAGAAACAGAGATACAGCAGCATAATGTGGAGTAAAGAGAGAGGACTACAGGGCAAAGAAAAAAATCTGAACAAAGGTCTCAGTAGTTTTCAACTCCCCTCAATTTATTTTTCCCCACCAGCACATTATAGTTTCTGGTTGGGCAATGCACCTCTTTCTCATCTACTATAGAGTTTATGATAGAGAAATCATCAATTGCAGCTCAATAACAGATAGAGAGAGACAAAAATAGACGCTTTTGCCATTGAAAAATCACAGAGTGTGCAGCTGGTCACAATCATACCTGTATTTTTACTTCCAGGAAAAAAACTATGATGATACAATCTAAACTCTGGAAGACTCGAGATAATGCAGTTGAAAGACTAAATACAATCTTAAAAGTGTTAACATTAAACAGAATAAATTAGGTACACATTTTCAACCTTATCATAATATTGCAAATTCATTACTAACACAAATGCTTACTGCATTACATTACAAACAACAGCATTTTCCATTTGACAGATGTTGCTCCTTGCAGAGTTAAGAGTCCAAACATTGAATGTTGTAATCCCTTACTCGCCTCAACATCCACTGCAGTTATCAGCCTTAAATCACACTGATCCTACCACAGGGCATGAGAGGAACATGCTGACATAGCAGCAAAAGCTACCAACTTACTCAACTTATGCAGAGCAGCAGCCAAACCTATTTTAGTAAAGACCAAATTACAATAAATAGTTTGGGACCATAAAATATATTTATTGTTCTGTCTACCTCTAGAGGAACTTTTGTTGCTGTTGCCATGGAGGTTGGAGGGAATGAAAGGAAACTCTTTTTAAATTAAAGGCTTGGAATGGCATATAATGCAGGATGATTTTTCATTAACAGGTCTTACCTGTTAATCAACAGCACTATAATTAGTTCACTTTCAGATTGTTCTTGTTTATTAAATGAGGACATAAAACAATAAAAGCCTCTCACAGTTCTATTACGAAGCATTTGTTCTAAGCACTAGAAGAAAGAGGTTTATCTTTTCTAGTTCACTTTGGATGAACATCAAAATCAATCCAAATCAAGGACTCTGAGTAGCAGGTACACAGCTTAGGAAAAAACTTCTACATACTTTTTTTTTTTTTTTTTTTTTTAAAAAAAGCAAGTGTTGAATCTCTTTAGTACATGTATTCGAAACAACAGTGGTAATTAAAAAGTACTTTTATATATTATGTATTTATGTTTTTCATGTGCATATAAGCTTGCATCTCCTTTAGAACATTATAAAGTAATACCCTCCCCTCCTCCTTGGCTTCTTACTTGACACAATGAATGTCAATAATTACTGTATGTATTTTTCACACCCAAGCTATCTTGAGACAAAACAACTCCCTATTTCATGCAAAGACTGTTACCACTTTTGCTCTGCTGCAGTAGATACACTTTCAGGTGATCCATGTTGTAAGGTTTTCTACTCATTTCTCCTATTATTCTCTGAGAAGCTACTTAGCCAGGACCACAACATCCTCCCCCTGAAAACCATAAATCTTTTTTTCCCTATTATGTTTACTGTCTAAAGGTAGATTGAGAGTCAAATGACTATTAGTGCTTGTCAAACACTATGAAGTCTGAAACAAAATGGTGTTCACTAAATGATTATTGTAATGCAATAGCAGTCAGGGGATGCAGTTTGGGCAGCAAACAGGCAGAAGGATTTTAAAAGAACATTTGAAGAAAAAAGACAGAAAAACAGGGAAAAAATACATGGCATCTTCTGCACAGAAAACTTGTACCTGTAAAGAATCATCCAAAAGAATGTTATTCAGAATATGTTTAAGAAATCTACAGCTTTGCCTCCTACACACTCAAGAAAATGCAGAGAGTGAATAGTCAAGTCATTCATTAAAGTCCTTGCAAAATTGGTACATTTTGAAAATATATTTGATTCATGACCTCATATCCTAAGCTTATGTACTATTAAGACAGGATTACTGAAGTTTCCAAAAAGAAAGACACAAGCAGCATCAATATTTTAAAAAGCACAGTTTTCCCAGGCAGGGTTTAAAGTTTTCTAGTCTGTCTTCTTTTAGACATTCCCATCAATGCCTCAGTTAATTATCAAAGCATCTCAGTAATAAATCTGATTGACCAACTAACTACTGCTACACTGAGACAATAGTCACTGATATTCAGGGGGACAAAGGCAAACACCAGTTTCCTTTCTGACAGAGAATAGATGAAGCCCAAAATAAGCAAGTTGTTGTTAAGCGCTTCATTTTTGGAATTACACATTTTTAAACAATCTAAATGCTAAGCAGGAAAGATACCCTTTAAGCCCAAGAAAAAAGGACATCTCTCATTCAAATCTGGAGCCGCTCAATAATCACAATACAGCTGTGTAGCTGTCACTGCCAACTCACCAATTTCACATCTCCTCTCTTCTGACAATTTTTATTACTACTTTTTGTTCATAATTTTTTTATGCTTTTTTTTTAATTGGTGTTTTGGTTTGTTTTTTCTTAGTAAAGGTGAACAGTTAAAGAAAAAAACTGCCTATTATTCTATTTTTTCAAAAGCTATAACTCAAAAATCTTAATCATGAAGTAAACCATGCTCATGAATGTCCCTTGACACAAGAAGAGGACAAACTATGATGGATTTAGAGCAGAGGCTCACTGCTGCAGTGTCACTCCAAACCAGGATTCATTTGCTTTCCACCTCATTGCCAGAACATTATCCCTTGGTGTTCTCTTCTTCTCTCCAGACCACACTGTCCTTTTCAGGCTCTCATGTTTCATCATTCATCAGGCTCAAACCCTACTGAGAATCCCTAATGCCTTTATCAAACAGGCTGTACTTTTCCACGGCCTCTCAAATGTTAAAATTCTGGGGTTTTTCTTAAATGTAATACAATAGTGAAATAGGGAACATCTCTGAACATGCCCAATAAAAGTGCTGCTTACCCAAAGACAGTAAACAAAGAAGTCCACCACACACTGATAACATACATGATAAAAACAGTATCTCTAATACACAAATATATTTTCATGAAACATTTAGCATGTTAGCATAACATACATGTTCAGTGACCCTAAACTGTATATATAAAGCCTATTACATGTTCCTAAAAAACAGCAGAAAAGTAAGATTTGGTTTGATTTTTTTAATAAATACATCTCGTAAGGCTGAAGATTTCATATCATCTCAAATATTTCAGGGAGAAATACTGAATCTAAAGAAAAGAAAAGGCAACTCCAAAAATTTCAGAATTTTAATCCTACTTAATATCAGATCATTACATTGTATTTTAGAGACTCATCCACCTTATCACCACAAATGCATAATTTGAATAGAGCGAGATACCAAATAACTATGGTTATTCTCTGGTGATGTTATACCTTCCCACACACAGCCCCCACATTCCCCCAGTCTGCTGGTGGAGAGGTGAAATCTTGTAATCAAACTTCTTGAATTGAACACCAAAATGCCCCCAAAATCACTCAAAACCACACTGGTCAAACAATTTTCTTACAATGGTTCTGTGAAAGCCAATGCTTTCATATTTGGAGCAAGAAAATACACTACCACAAGTTACAACATTAAGATAGAACTAAAGCTTCCTTGTGACAACACAGCAGAGTTCTTGCCTGAGCTCTGAGCAAAAGGAGGTCTGTCCACATGAAATAACACTGTGCAGCACTCAGCAGCTCCAAGACTTATTTACTAGCACAGGACATGGGAATATAAAGGATTATCTATGGCTGATGGGAGATTTATGGCTGCCTCTCATACGTGGTGCTGAACAGCACACTGCCGGTGAAGTCTGAGTGATGCTTTTCTGCCCTGCAGGAGCTGCACCTTGAGATTCTCCACAAAAAGAACCTCCCACAAAAAAGTTTTTATTGGCAGCTGGGACAGTGGATAACCACAGTTGCATTATCATGCTAAACATCTTTTCCTAAGAGGAGTGTAACTTCACTGTAACTTTGATCACTATTCCATTTCTAATGCCAGTTGTGCTGGGTGTTTCTATCCCACCATCACACAGGCAGCTATTTTAAAGCCACATTGAGACAAAGACAAGACACAAATACATAGTTTGGAAGATAGATGGGCCTTTTTTCAATGAGGAAAAAAAACCCCACCACACTGTTTCAAAGTAAAGGAGATGAAGTCATCACTGCACTGACATTTTAACCTTCTGTTAAGACTTTAAAATGTTAATATTTCACCTCCAATATCTCAAATAGCTCAGGGGAAGTGAGAGCTAACAAAGAAGTACAGAGACTGATGGGAAATTGGAGTCTTCCTCCCAAACAAACTTCATTTATGTACTTGCTCCTATTACATAACTGCCATATAGCCTAATGAAGAACAAGTGTGGGAAGCAAAAAAAATGAGCCTATTTCAATCTTAGTGTTTATTTCCACAGACTTGTTTCAAACAGTGTGTGTGTATTTCCTTAAGAAATGTAAAATATTCCTAATACGACACCATCCTCATAACCACAGATTCTCAGGAATATTTAGGTGTTAACTCACCCTTGATTTCAGTTGAATGAAGTGTGTAAATACTTCTAAAGACGTGGATTTTCAGAATACCATTATACAATGGCAGATTTTAAGCTTTACTCATTGAATACCACACAAGATTGTGACTTCTTCTGACATTACTTATTCAAAGCATATTTTAAAAAATTAAGTGTCCGACAGAAAAGTCCCATTATTTCTTTGAAGTGGTATGGAAGAATCACTGGAAGTAAATCCCAATATTTAAATAATTGGTCAGGTTTTTAATGCAAACATCCATGCACTCCCATTTACTTCAGAATTCAGATAGAAATTACATCAGGTGGTATTAGAACTTCAGTTATTTCTGAAGAATCCCCACATCTTTGAAAAGCACAGAAATTCTCTACGAACAATAAAGCAAGTGCATGCAGAGGTACCACTTAATGGTACTCCTCAGAAGTCTGAATTTAGTTATAACAAGCACTGATGCTTACTGAAAGGGCTCGGAAAGCTTAGGCCCAGATTTATAGTGTCATTTGACAAAAATTCAATAGCTTTTGGAGAGCAGTGCCTTGCAAATGCAGATGTTGCTGCAGACATCTGTTAGCTAAACAATGCCAAGGTGCATCTCCCTCTGCAACCCCATCCTACAAGGCAATGGTCTGGAAAACCTCAAAGCATAACACATTAAGTTCAAGAAACTATGTCAGGGATCCTGACTTCTCTCCCTTATCATCTGTAGCACATGTTTACCGTTTATGGCTCATCACCAGCACATGCAATCACTTACATTCCAAATGTTCAAGGAGCTCTGTAGCTGAAAAAGAAAATGTGTTAATATTCTGAACTACCTGCAGAGATCCAAACTTGGAAAGGTTCATGACTTTGTACTGCAATGCCTGGGTGCCTCTGACACATTGTGCTAACCTAAGTCCCTCCTAACAAGTGCAGCTTGCATACATAAAGCAATATTGATTCAGCTGTGCAGGGCTGTTTGCCCAGCTTTTTAGAAGCACAGCTTCCTCAAACACTGCTGCAGACATCAGACCGTGTCTTCCGAGGAGAAGGTTGGTGTTTGTCAGTGAGGCTTGACTTAACGATGCACTCTGCGCCAACTCTGCATTTAATTAACTTTTCTTGGTTGGCCTCACAGAGTTGTTTTCTACTATCTGATCTTGTCTGCATGAACCCCATTATGATTTCATGCAGGAAGGAGGCTTGCAGCCACAACCTCTTTCATAAATAAAACTGCCCTGATTTATAAAGGATCTGTTGATAGGAGCAAAGATATCATGGTATCCCTGTCCTCATAAAACACAGCACAAAGCTGCTTTCTGAAGCAAAATACCTGGAGATTAAAGCTAAAGGAAAGAATGCCACCCTTCTAAATGAGGAGTTCAAGCAGTTTAATAGAGGGCCTAAAGAGGCCAATAAGGGATGGTTATTTTGAAATGAACACTTTTATCTGTACCACACAGTGTCTTTCCCAGTGGCACTGCTAGAATTCAGTAGCATGATTTCATGAGAAAGAATAAGAACTTGTCTTTGTTTTGCTGCTTTCAGGAGCCAGTTTGTTTAAACCTTCCAACAAGGAAGATACACGAGCTGATGTTTTACATGAACGGCTTTATCAATCACTTAAAATGCAAAACAAAACATGACATATTCCCACTTATCCAGCTGTACTAAATTTAGTATATAAATACAAGGACTGTTCAAGGGTAAGCAAAGTATTTCTGTCTCAGAGATCCTTTAAAAATTCCCTCTTGATGCTTTTTTCTTTCCTTTTCATACAAACACATTCTAGGCAGAACTGTTATGGAAAAAATACAGACATGGGCAAATTCTTTTGCTTTAACTTCTAACCCAGACAGCAAAATGTACATGAACGTGTGGAAGCCATATCCCTCTTTACCCCCTGCTATGTCACTACACATATCCTCACTGCAAATACTATTCCTCATATTATTATTTTCCTTCTATATATCTTGTTTAATTAAGATGTTATTTGCTTCCTGTTGCATCTGTAACAGCTTCTGAGCATTTATTGGGGGACAAGCATTTCCAAGCTTATAGTATGCCAGGTAACTTCCTACTAGAGTCTGCAGTTCACAGACTCTAGTTACTCACCTTTCCTATCAAGTCTTTTTAGCTGCAGGCTTTCAAGCTTCAAGCATTTTAGACAGGTAAAAATGTCAGCTCCTCCAACTCTAAGAAAGAGGTAATGATGTACCAGAAGATAAATAAATGACATCTAAGTCAGTTTACCTGTCAAAGTTCTGGCTTTGCAAAGGAAGAGTCCAGGAAAACTAATTCAGTCTTTTTGCCTGGCTTAATCTTATGCCATTAAAATAAACATGAAACAATATGTTCCTTTTTAACCACTTGATGAGTCAGTGCAGCTCAGAAAACTGATAAAAGGTTTGTGGAAATAAATTAATATTGCATGAATGCTGCTGGAGCTATTAAACAAACATAAGTGCGAACCCATCACTGAAGCCAAAAGAGACCTTTATACGATGAGGGAAAGTGGCAGAAAAGTCAACAATCATTATTACAGCAGGTCCTTTGCCCTGCAAAAATGGCATGTGACCTAAACAGATGTAAGCAGGGCTTATCTTAGTTATGGTGCTTATATGAGATCTTAGAACTCTATTACATTGCTTTTAACAATAAAGAAAACATTCTTTCAACACCAATTTTTTCCTCATGCAAAGGAACATTTATCAAAATCTTTCAGTCAAAATCTCTCTTCAGAAGAAACTAGAAGGAAAGAAGAGTAGGGGGTTTTTTTTAAGCTAAGAAATAGCTCCGTTCTTGGTGTTTTGGTTATGCTTTTACAAGTCTGATGCATGAAATGCACTTGAAGTCCACAGTTGATGACATAATGTGAGATAGCAAATACTGTGATTTATGTCTTCAGTAGGCAAAACCTAGTTTTATTTCTGAAGATGTGGTCAGTTCAGTTGCCTCCACTGGAGGCAGAGAAAAAGATCAAAAATTATCAGCCTTCCTGCAGGAGTCAAAAGCAGCTCTGCAGATCACAGGTGCATCAAAGATGCTACGGAAAAGTAGCTGCTGTTTCTTACCCACTTTCACACTGTCCTTCAGAAATACCTACTCGTGTGACAAGAAAGGAGGCAAAGCTTTTCATTGACCTTGAAATACACAAAGTAAGCTCTGCTTCTGAGCACAGTGACCTCCACAAACTTCAGTTCCTGAGCTCTCAACCCAGCAAAGTGCTCACATTTTAATATATCAGGATATATTAAATATTTCAGCAGCAGTTTGGGCAGGAAAAATGTAAAGGATTGCTCAGATGCAAGAGGCCCACTGCCTTTCTGGTACATATAAAAAAAGTAAATTCTGATAGATTTTTAGTACTTCAATGTATGATCTTCCAAAGATCCTGTTTATTTTCTCAAGAATGGTGTATCTTCACTTGTATCAAGGACAGCATTCAAAGTACACTCTAAACAACATTTGCCCAGCTGGGGCAAAAAAAGAGAATTAAATACTTTGCAGTTGCCTTAAACATGTTGACAGAATCTCTGCAAGTATTTTTTTTTTTTAAACAAGATCAGCCATTAGGAAATACTATTGAGCAACTGGCTTATTCATTACTGACATTTCTTTAAGTGAGTTTTGCCAAAATATGAGTAGATCTACAGAAAAGGTCCATTCAAATTCAAAAATAAAACTTCCATAATTTAATTTTGCATGCTAATGAGTGTCACATGGAGATTTTAGAAACCGCATCTTCATTTAAGAAAATAGGTAGAGCAAGAAGTTAGGAAGTTACATTTATAGGAAGAGCAAAGTCTTCACAAGAGAGAGACCTTAAGTTACAGACATTACTATCATCTGTTGCATAAATTCCCCATTATGCATTGTCTGCCACATGTAACAGTGGCCTATGATTAAACCTGATTAAATCTGCTTGTACTGGGGAAGACTCCAGCCGAGGCACTGAAAAATACTGACAGTTAGCAAAATGCACCACTGTAGAAATCTGTCACTACCCTTGCTGGTGTCAATCATGGGAATTGTCAACACAGTATTCTTACAAATTCACATTTGTCTGATGTTAAACAGTACTGGAAATTTAATCTCATTTGCTCGTAAATGTTCATTAGATAAAGTTTATTAATATCTTAATTTATTAGTAGACCCATATTACTGTTTCTGTGTTTGATGGAAAACAAAACTCCTTCTTTATGATACAAATTCACAAACAAAAATTTCATATACAATACTTAATTTAAAAAATTAAACCCCCTAATTACAGATCTACATATTTCCATATATTCCCATGTCAAAAGACACTATTAAAATGACTCCCTTCCTCCTTTCATCACGTATACATGTATTTTACAACAGTTATTGTTTCAAAGATCTCTCTCTAAACATCCTTTGTCCTTCATCAGGAATTAAATGATTTCATACAGCACATTAACAATCTTCAACTATTATTAGAAAACGTCTTTCCTACTTTTCCATTAGCCCCACTCATACGTTGTGTTGGCTTTTTTGACTTACTGAAAATAAATTGTGAAGGACAGCAGAAGAAAGCTATTTCTGCATAATTCAAGTAAAATCACAGAAAAAGGAAGCAGTATAATGAACAACTGCAGTGTTCCTTTGAGACCTTCTTTCTTATAATATATAACAATCTTCTGAAGAAGAGGAAACTGATAATTACTCAACATCATCCTCTAAAAAGAACAACAATCTGAAGGTAACAAAACAGTTATTTTCACACATATTAAGACAAACTAAATGTTAGCATATTTCAGTGTGTTTAATTAAATTACAATCTATTTCATATAAAAGATGTTTCTGCTCAGGGTTGAAAGAATATTTATTTATTTATAAATCTATTAAATTTCCCCTAACTGCTGACCAGAATAGTCATACCTGGTACTTTTCCTTTTCTCCTTCTTTTCACTCACATATGTATTTTGTTTATTGAATCAAGCATATAGCAATTACAGAGTGGAGGACAGACCAATCATCAAAGAAAACATTGAAGACTCACCATTTACACAGACTTCAAAAGACTTGCAAAGGTCATCCTCAAACAGGCAGCCTAAAAACCCAAAAGAAAGGTAAAAATTAATACAGATTTCAAACTGTGGATAATTAGTGCATATTGAAGACCTGTTAAATGCTCAGCAAGAATCAGAGATTTGGTTGGCCTTGGGAGTTCAAACTGGGCAGTAGAGAAAGTCCAGAACAGGTCCTATTAGACAGCACATCTTACTGACTGGCTATGTCCAGAATAACCTTTGATGTTTTTCCTTCCCTCATTCCTCTACTGAGGGTTCAGTTTTTTCCATGCATGTCTCTCTCATTTAGTAATTTGAGGGACTTCATGTTCTCTTAATTTTGAGTACATTATTATACCACAGCACAGTAATGCTGCAATACCCTACAAGAATATACATCAAGAAACAAACAGCATCCTAACAATATTAGTACTGCAATGAGAAGCCTATAAATCAGCCTATAAATTGCACAAATTAAGTTTGGATTTAGTAAATGCAACCACTGACCATGCCTAAGACTTCAGGAGCACTAACTCCTTGGAGAAAAGCTTATAAATTAAGCCATCCCTACCAACACCCTGATACCTCACAAAGAGCTGACAAATCAGTATAGGTCTATGAAAAATATCCTTGGATTTTTTCCATTTAAAATAGGAAATTTGTTCCCAAACTTGCTGCTTGATGAGCCCCTGCTACACCAGCTCCATACTTCACCCTAGAAACTTCATCCAGGTTGGCAATCGCAGCTCTTTCACTTGTACACATCTTCATGGATACTGTTCCCCTGTCACCAAACTGTTCTGTCCCCTTGGTGTCACCCAACCAGACACTGAGACAACAGCAATTACTCCCTTTGTCCTCAAACAAAATGAGCCCACACTGATATTTGCCAAGGCAGCACGGAAATGGGCAAGATGTGCCTCTGCTCTGGTCATTCCACACTGGGGCACAGAGACAGGGATCAAGTTCAAAAGCACTGTGAAATATCCTGCTACTGTTAAGGGCACTCACTTTGTTAACACAAACAGTTGTTTCTTTATTTTCCGACAAAGATAAAGAGCTAGGACTGGAGAAAATCTGAAGAATGAAGCTGTATTTTGGACACAAAAACTGCCCTTTAGAACACGTTTTCACAATTAAGCCTTTTAATTTTCCTGGGAAATACCCTGTTTATAAATGGATATATGGAGTTATTAAACACTCAAACTCTTCCACACCTTGCATCAAGAAACCAGCCAGGAACTACACCAGATCCAAACACATCAGCAAATCCTCTCTCCCCAGCCATGCCTATCTCCATGAAAGCACAGAGTACAGCACCTCTATTTACCAGAGAGTCCAGTGGATTATGTAAGCTGTCCTTATAAAAAGAACTGAAAGGCTCAAAACCCTCTGACCATGAATTACCTGGCTCCTAACCCTACTAAAAGAAAAGTTTTGGTGGGCTAGAGTGACTTGGGAATTTCTGCAAAGCTTTTCATCAGGTAACTGTATTAGCACATCATTCAGCCTGAATATGCTGTGTCTCAGCAGGATTTAGCTAGGTAAGCCCAGCTATGTGAATTCAAGACATGCTGGAGAACCAAGAGTCTTTTACATCCATCCCACACCTGCCTGCAAAGACCACATACACAAAACCTTAAGCAGATTTACAATATTCACACACCTTAAGCAGATTTACAATATGCACACCAATAAAACAGTTCTCTCATCCTTTTATCCATACCCCAGTAAACTGTGGATATGCATTTGGTACCTTTTGAAAGGGAAGTTTCAGAACAGGAAAGCTTCTTTATGCAGAGTATGGCAGAATGGCATGTGCCTACACAGTACACAAACTGTGGTTTGTAACATATTCTTGAGATGTGGATGATTTTGCTCCAGACAAGTCTGCTGTAACAACCACTTGACCTGAAAAAGTGTCTGGAAACTCACTGAAGATAACTGATTGCAGCCCTGGTACTGACCCAGCCAAGCAGGAGGATGCCTGAACTGTACACTGACTCATAAAAAACATCAGACAAGAATGACAGGCACTGACCAAAACACATCCGCACAGAGTTCCCAGCACAAGAAGAATCTAACTAAAAGAATAACAATGATCACTTTAGAAAGGAATTCTAGCAGGAAAAAAAAATAAAAATAATAAAGACTTTAAGCGCCAATATAAACTAGACATGGAAAGGTATACTTCGGTGTTCCTGTTTCCAGAAATCTGAAGTTATCTCTTCTAAAAAAGTGGTTTATGTCTAGGAAAAATCTTTCTTCCTTGTTTTCCTGCAAGATTACAAAATAATTAAAACCAGAATCCTGAAAATCTGTGTCCAAAGTGCTGCAGAAGTTGTCCTGTGATGGAGGGAGGACAGGCAGTGTCGTAGTTATTTCCCATCCTGCAGTGCTGTAGATCCAAAAAGTGTCAGATAAGAAGTTTCAGCCAGGAATATTTCCAATGGAATGGCACATTAAAACAGTGACTGGTTCACTTAGACTCTACTGATTTTGAAGCACCTGGGAGCTGGGATTACAGCCACCTGCTGTCTGTAGCCACCTGCCAGAGGCAGGCCATCCTATAATAATATACTGAGACTCTCAGAAGCAGAAAAATACAGATACAAGATGAACAAAATGAGCCTGCTTAAGTACAAAGAAACCAACAGCCAAGCTACCTCTATACAGAACTCTGATTTTGCTTTATTGACCAATATATTTTCCTTGAAAAGCACAAAAGAAAACTGGCATTATCATGTTTTAGTTTCTTTTAATAACTCTTGTTTATTTGATGCTCACTGCAGCAAGGAATCTGATGTGACTAGACTTGTAAACCTATGTCTTAGAGAGCAAATTAATAAAGTCAATGCATAGTAAACTATATCCATGTATGATTGCTCTAAGACAAGGACCTCCAAACTGCCTTGAAAAATATTTTGTTTCAAGTTATTTATTGCTGGAGTTGATTTTTATGCATATTTCACTGAACCAGTCAATATGCTAATTTAGCTACTAATTTATCTCCTGCTATTTGCTGGAACATTAGGAAGCATCATATTTCATTTTAAATATCATCTACCTACGATTGGTAATGGTAATAAGTCAACACTGAAGAGTGAAGTGGTATCATCTCCAAAATATATTTAATTCAGTTCATGCCTTATGGGAACAAAATTACATTGCATTTTCCATCAAAAAAAAGAAATCTCCCTATCACAAATAATCTCCCAGTACACATAAGCTGTTGGTATAATACTTTCAAACACCAAACCCAAAGTCCCACTCTCACTTCACACAGAAGCCCTGAAATAACAAATTCTCCATGGAATTGTCCAACATACGTTGCTTAGCTAAATGTAGAATTTAAAGTGGTAACTTGCATTGAAATTCAACTCTTTATTAACACTTGCCCGGTCCCCACCTCTCAGTAGTGACAAATCAGGTGAATATATTGTATATAATGTATACTACAGTGCATTTACATGGTGCATTATTAAATAGCCACAAAAAGAGATTCCATAGGGCCTTGGAAATTCTCCTGCCTCCCTTTCCCCCCCTCTGTATCTCCAGGGCTGTTTCTCAGATAGGCATCACAACATAATCACAAACTATTGCTGAAAGTACAGGACTTAAAAGTTTAAATTTTTTTCAAGTTATTCTTCTCATGAGACACTAATAAAACTATTTCTTTCTCTCCATCATACAGCAGCTCTGCTTTCCTAAAGGAAAAAATAGGAAAGTTTAAATTGCACTGGAATGTATTGTTTGTTTTGACTTGTAAGAGGAGATCTGAAGGTTAGGACAGTCAAGGCAGCAGATGAAATCACTTGAACTTCATCTAGAAAAAACTGTAAAAATTCACTTATCAGGAAAACATTTTTTAAAAAGTGACATTGACTGATGATTCAAATAGTTTATATTATGTTTACTTCTCTGTCCTTTCCCCCTGTTAACCAACTCATGATGATCTTAAACTAAACATCTCTTCCAAGAATGCCATAAATCCTGTAAGCATTTTTCTAAATTAAAATTTAAAAGTAGGTCATAGACCCTGTTTATCAAAAATTGTCTTACAATCATCAAAACAAAAAGCCAAACAATAGGCAAGAACAGCTACATTTCTTCTGAAACTGGAAAAGTAAAAATATTCTAAATCCTTTGTGTTGTTGAGGGTTCCCTACCTTTTACTCTCTTACTACAACTTCCATGTAAGCACTCAACATCTCCTCACATTTGCAGACCTTAACAACCCCTCCCCATGACAAAATTTTAGCCACTACATGCTCCCTTAACCAAAATCTTTAACATTTTAATAGTTCAGAATGAACATTCACCCCACATTTACCTGTTTCTTTCACATTTGGCTGTGAGGTAAAGCCAGGAGACCTTGAAGGGTGAGTACAGCTCATCACTGCTGTGAGGGGAAGAAACAAGGAAACACCTGGGAAGGTCAGTCCCTCCTTGAGTCTTTAGCCCCAGCTTTGGATGACTCTAAATAGTGAGTCACATGTTTAGTTTCCCATAGTAGGGTTAATAAATAGGGTCCAATAATTACATTTTAGAAGCGCTCAACTCACACAACTGGGATAGCTTTCACTGAAAAAACCAAGATGGTGCCCAACAATAATGAATGATAATCTGGACACACTGGTAGCAAGAATCAAACAAGGTTTCCTGCAGAAAACTGATGGGAGAAATCATCTGTTTGAGAGAGAGATATGCTTCTCACTAATAGAGGTGAGAGATAAATTTGCTCAGTCTGCTAAAGCTGTGATCTATCCAACACACCCTCATCTGCCTGCCATACATGTGTGCTTAGCAAGTCTAGAATTACATAAAATTGCAAGAATGTCTGGGGAAAATGTACTTCAGGCTGATCACAGGCTTTAAGCAGAGTTCATCTCAGTTTCCCAAACCCTGGTGTTATATAGGTGAGTACGTGCACATGCAATGTAAGTATACATTCATTACTCAAAACTCATTAATTGCCTGGGAAAAACCAACTGCTTTCCTTACTTTAGTTTAATTTTAGCATTCACTTTGATAAAAAACCTGGATATTCCCTGGCCCTATCTTGTAAATTTTCATTCTTATCCCCTTTCTCCCTTGCTCTTTTTTCTGTTCCAAGCTCCTCCATTCTCTTACTGAGAAGTGTTTTCTTTTAACTCCTACTCTCCAAGAAAACATTGTCCCACCACCAGAATGCAGCTGCCCCTTCCTGACCCTCCCAAACGTGCATGCCATTCCCTGGCACTGCCCCTCCTACACAGTGCTCTCTCCTTTCACTCCTGCAGGTGAACAGCTCTGTCACCTTATCAGTATTGCTTGATGGCAATTTCTGGCAGTCCAGTCCACCCATTTCCAGAGGTGCCCTCCACTTCCCTTCTTCTAGCACAACCAGGATATCCAGAATGTTCTACCCTGAAAAAGGTATTTTATGAAGCCCTCAGAACATGTGGTGGTTTATCAACAACTTGCTTGTTTAATGATGAAAGAACACTAAATCAATGTGGTCAAGAATTGTATTAAAGTGGCACGTAATACTAAAGGGGGTCTTTCTCCCAACAGAGAAAGTGAGAAAAACATATGACAGCATAAAAGGTACTGAGCTTTGATCTTCTTCCTTTACTCCACCTTTTATATTTTTTGGATGTAATAGGTGCCTGATGTTTTTGTAACACTGCAAACTCTTGAGAGAAGGGGTTTTTTCCTTTCTTTTTTAACTATGTGCATGTACAAAGCCTCATACAACAGAGCACTCATCCCTGGTGAAGAATCCAGTCTTTAATCTAAATTAACAGTCATAAAGATGACAAAAGAAATCCCTGCAGTGGTTAACTGCAGGACTGTGCAATCTTTTACATGAAAAGTTTCCAAAGTAAAGTAAGGAAAGATTTCCTGTAAGTGTTACCATATGGTGCTAACACTTCCTCATCTCAGAATTACCCCTTCTTTCAATCATTTTTCATACACACTAATTTGTATATTGAAATATGACTCTAGCCAGAATAATTCATCATGGAATAGAGTTTTTATTCATTAGGAAAAATTTCAGTACTAAACTTACAGCCAAGATTTGCCCCTGAAGCCTCAATGATATTATATAGCAGTACTTCAGTTACCTTCTTTCTATCACTTGCCCTTCCACATGTATGGATTGGTGCACTAAATAGGCAGCATGGTACAGAAATGCTGTCATGTATATTATTATTTCTCACTATGTAAATCTTTACTTTGTCCTTTCTGCATTTAGAGGAAAAAAATAGATATTTTCCTTTGCACTGTAAGTAGTCTGAGCATGTTCACCACTAAAGAAAGGAATTGCTTTGTGGTGAAAATACTATTAGCTTATCTGATTACTAATGCCATGATTGCAATGATGTAGGGCTTTTCTTCTGGGGAGCACTGAGAAAAGGTCACTACTAAGAATAATTGAAGATGTGAGCAGTAATAACAGGTCATGAAGAGAGGAGATACTGAAAGTCCATCACTAAGAAAGCTTTGGAACAGCATTTGCATTTGCCCAGGGCTCAGAAAGTGGCTCATACTTTTGAGCTGCCGTTTTGTCACTTTTTCACAGTAAACATTAAAAGAACTTGCATTATCTCATCTGAAAAATTACAGTAAACTCTCTCACTGCTACATTTTCTAACTCTGTTTCTTTAGCAAGACTACCATTCACTCAAAGGCAAATGGGGAGCACAGATTAACCTGCCAAACAAGTAGCTCCACTAATACTGAACATTAACATGCTCTCTATTTATATTAAAAATTAGGAGATTAATCCATTATTGGAGAATAAGTAGAAGATAATTTTAAAACATTACAATTACTGCCTCTTAGGATCAAGACTGAAATCTTTTACCTTTAACTGTGGCAGAAGGGGTCAAATGTGATTTACTCAAGTAACACAGCCCCAAACGAAAGATCTTAGCCATTCTGGTGTCCCATATTGGGAAAAAAAATAACACCCTTACAATATAAAATGTAGGATCTGTTCCTTCAAAATTACAAATTGTTAATTGGAGTACTCACAAACTGTAGACAAAATGTCATAAAGGTCCAGAGCAGGCCTTCAGTAACTGTGATTCAATATCTTCTGGTCATCAGTTGCTAAAATTAAATTCCTTACTGGGCAGGAACTGAAATTACCCAGTGCCCACTGTAACTAAGCAAAACTTTCTTTTGTGTTTAGCAGAGATTTTGAAGGCTGAACACCATTGAGTCTAAGTCCCACTTCACTCTTTAAATACATCAACAAGCAGCCTGGTATTTTTACCTGCCATTGCCTGTACCATATCTTTCCCCACAAAATCTGTTGGCAGCAAAACCTTCTGGTATTATCCATAGCCATAAGATATAACACTGAAGCTCACATTACCAGCAATGCCTTCCTCAATATCATTGCACACAGGCCAGCAAGCATTGCACTGCAGAGGCCTCTGTGATACTTATTCTGTGAAAGAACTGCTGTCATCATTATATCTGTCAGCCTCATTTTGCCCATCACTAACTGCCAGTCTATTCCAGCATACTTGTTTTACAAAATTGCAGTACGGGAGTGAATTCTAAATCCTAATTGTAACATAATTCTAGATGTCTTCCACAGTGAGGGTTAAGACAAGCTGGGTCAAAGAAGTAATGAACCATTAGCTAGAGGAAACAGGAACTCTGTCTGGGGGTTATACGCTTTGGAGGATAGATCTTTCAGATAAAATATCCAAAACACAGGGTAAAGAAACTTATGTCCCATCCTCTGAAACTATTCGGTCTTCAAGAGCCAGATTCAGTGACAGGGATTTTTTAAAAATGTTTCTTTAAAGTTGTGACTCCTGTTTTGGGAAAACTCCCATTATTTCCATAATAGAAGGAAAATAGACATGTTTATAATTTCCCTCTAACAAGTACCAAAATTTTCTTTTCATTATTTGGCAGATATTCTTAATGAGTATCTCCTTGGTGCTTAAGAAAACATAAGTGGAATTTAAAGCAATTCTCATCCACTTATATTGCCTCTAAAACTAAGCAATTACCCAATATTTAGGGGTAATATTCCTCTCCCAAAAATATCTTAAGCAGACTTCAAAGGCAGAAACCATTTTTTGCAGAGGACCTCTCTGCTATTATTGCCTTTTCTGTTCTGTTTTACTCAGAAAACGGCACAGCATCTTTTAACCAATGATGCCTGTACCAAGAGCTGCAGGATGACCAAGTGCCTGCCACATAGGGTCCCCCTTCCTCAGACTTTTTAAAAAATCCCTCTCATTTTTGCTTCATCTCTGTTTCACAGTTAATTTGAGCTGGGTAAATTATCACGTGGACTTGGCAAAAACAAGTTGCAAGGAAAAAAGAATCCTATAACTCAAGAGAAGTCTGAAGTGCGAGGTGCTAGTTCAGAGTCATTTATTGCAGGGAAGTAATTCTAATCTGAAAAACAGCACACATGGGTTTGGGAGCTACACTTACAGAAGAGCTCCAAAGAGGAAGGCAGGACCCAAACACTGGTCTAAATCTGTCTGTATATCCATACTGAGGTCTGAAGATGTAGAAAAGAGGAAAAACAGCTTCACACCCTTATCATGCATTCTAAATCACAATGTAATGTTAATTTAGAGTGCTGAAATCACCTGTGTTCATCTAATGGAAGAGACAGTATTATATACACTCGGTAATTTCTTTAATAAAGAGTTTAAACAGTCCAAAGTCATCCACATTAATTATTCATGTACTGGAGAAACATAATGAAAGTCAATGAAGAAAGTCATAGTCTCTTGGAGTTCTTGAAGGAAAAAGAATAATATTAGGTAAAATTCAATGGACTGTGACATCAAGATTTATCTAAACAATTTACCCTGGAAATATGAATTGTGAATGAAGCCGCAGCATCCTCTAGGATGGGACAGAGTTATGAGAAACAGCTCAAGGATACCGGTAGCACATCAAAGTTAGCTGTACTTACTGAAGATGCCCAAAACTTTTCCCTTTCCACAGAAAAAAAATCAAAAAATGGTAAAAGTGTTTATCTACTAAATTTTTTTTTTAAGCTATCAAGAACTCAGCTGCCCCCATCAATACAAATTATCTCTTGACAAACAATTCATGTGCAGCAGCACCTTGTGGCTTTGTTCACGTCCTGTTGGGCTTGTAGTGTTTGTAACCACCTACATGGGCATCACAATGACAAGGGACAGAATTAGGACAATACTTTGCTATGCTGATAAATTAAATCTACCCTGTATTGATTCAAAAGTCATTTCAGAAAGATGTTTATATTTATTACAGAGTAAAATGATCTGCTTCTACTTACTTTTGTGAAATTACACATATTTGAAGGAACTGAGAGTGAATGGTCTTGATTTTGACCAGTAATTGAGTTCTAATTACTCCTGACTCACCCTGATGTTTCTGAGGCTGGCAGTAGAGCCAGCTGTCCTAGAATCCATTCTGCTGTTGTGTCTGCAGCTCTGCCTACTCTGTGAGACCAGTGAGATGTTTTTTTCCCTAGGCTAGTTGTTGAGAGGCAGCCACCATAATGACACACATCAGAGATGTAGTTAAGAAAAAGCCTAATGATTAAAGCAATCTGGGGAGGCAGCCAGGAAGATTAGAGGTAATTCTGAAATATGACAAATAGGATGCTGAGTAGCACCAGAATTCATCATCTGGTTCCTTCCTAAAAAGTACACAAAAGACTGTTTTTCTCTTTCTAGAAAAAAAGAAAAAGATCATGAGAAGACTAAACCTCTCAGATTCTAGAAGTTCATCTGTTACACTCCTTTAAACAACAAGGAGAAACTGCACTTAAGAAAATCCATTTATGAAGGAAAAAAACCCTGAAGGATGGATGCTGTCAGGAGTTTATATAGGTGCTTTTCCCCATTAAGAATAAACAAAAGCCTTTGCTATACTGTAGCCATAGAGACACCAGCTCTCATTAACTTAGCCTCCAACGTCTGTTGATTTTGATGGAATTGAAGTATCTGAGCAGGGAATTTGGGTTCAAATGCCTACCTTTTTTCTGTTTTTTTTTTCTTTGCTGTTTTTCCTTTGTAATCTTTATTTCCATATTACAGATTCCTCTGTGCTCATTCTCTAACATCTCCTAGATATTCTTTGCTACTGAGAGTTTCCAGGTAGGAGGGACATAATGGAAAAGAGAAAGGAATGGGGATTTTCACATCCCTATTCACCAACCAGGCAAATTCCTCCCAGCTTCCTCCACTGCTACACCAAGCTGCTCTGAACTCCAGAGCTGGCTCTGTCTGCTGAATCCAGCCTATCCCTAGTAACAATAATTAGCCTAGAACACACACAATGAAAAAAGAATGGAACATACTAATTCATAAAGGAATTACCAGAATTTTCTTCAGAGGTTTCTTCTATTTTTTTTTCTGTTTGGAAATACAGAGAATCAAGGGGATTGAGGAAACTTAGAAAATTTGAAACAGTAAAAGGTACAGAAGAAAACACTGGAAGGAGAACCACAGTTTTACAGAGGTAGTAGTGAACACTTCACTATGCAACACCTGAAGAAGAAAAATGTACAAGAAAAGAGGAAATGGGAAAAAATAAGAGGGTCTGAGAAAGGAAGTGCAGGAGAATAACCTCCACAGAAATGTCTGTAATGCATGATGTGTTAAAAGCGATAAAAAGTCCAAGGTACAGAGATAAGCCAGTGGCAGAGATAAGAACAGCCCTGCATTTCCCTGTTAGCCTGTTACACTGACTTTACAGGATGCTGTCTTGGGATTTCTGAGTTTAGAAGAAGGGGGCTCTCTCATTTCTTGGAGGCATCCTGAGAACAGTAGCTGTTCTACAATAGTCCCATTGATAGATTTGCAAGTTGATTCCAAAGATTCATTAATTAAAGACTGGGTTTTATTTTTTTTCCTCCAAAAAATGCTTGATGCTAATATTTCATGAAGTTCCACACATGAGTCTTCAGTCTGCAGTTGACCAGCATTTGCATAATTCTGTGAGACATGATATTCAGTGAGGTTTAGAATCAGTCTGGCACCTCATATGGGAGCCCTCTTAAAAATTCTTAAATTATTCTAATGAACCAGTATTATTCAAAAAATATTTTTTTCCTTCAGGATTTGAACTTCTGCCAAAACATTAAAACATAATGTTTAAAACTGTACTTGGAGACTTTCTATTTGATGAATATGTTACAAATTTAATTTTGTGTTGTTTCTGAATGCAATACTCTGCAGAAAGCAATGAACAATGTGTATGCAATGCTTTCTACATCAATGCAGTGTTTACAAAAAATCCTAAGACTTTAAAAAAACACACAAAAAAAGCAACAAATAAATCACCCTAAAAATCCAAACCTTTATTCTCTATTCTACAAACTGTCTATCATGCATCAGAAGTAAAGGCACAAGAATACTAAAATTATGCTCAGATGAGTAAATGAATTATTATTTTTTACAATGCAACCTCATTTGAAGTATTCTTTCAAACCAACATGAGACTGTGACAAGAATGCCTGAAAGATATGAAATAGTTTCATTAATGCTACGTCAAAAAAAGCAAAATGTGATGTGTTATTACACACTACTCTGTACAAGGAAATAATACTCCGCTGCTTCTTTTAGCTTTGTTAAGAATAAAACTTAACTATCAGATTCACATCAAGCACTGGCCTTTTTTGAGAAGGTGGCTTCAGTTTCCTGCAGGCAGTTGGAGAGTATCAGGTCAAGGACCAGAACAACAATCTCTGTATCTGCAGTTGTCTTCCTTTTGTATAACTTCCTGGAACATTTTTACTGAGGGGTACATGGGGGGAAAATGGTGCTCATGGAATATGAGCTGTATTGTTATTCTGCTGTTGAAAAACGTGCACTGGCAGACTCTTGGCTAAAACTTGGTTTAGAAGAGACTCAGGATTTTTACAGCTAAGAGGTTTTTTCTTATCAATTCAACTTCCCTTTAGCTATTAATATGATGGCAGAACAGCTAAATAAAAAAACACTTTGTGCCACTTCCTGAGTAATTGCCATAACAATTTTTAGCAATTTTACGTAACTAAAAACATTAAGTTAACGTGGTTTTTTTAATGAAAAAACTGTCCTCAAGTGCCCTAAGTCTGCGGGAGTACTACATCTGAGTAACTCAGCTATTCAACTTCTCAATTTCAACAAAGTATGAGGACACGGAGCCACTGTGAGGGAGGGGGAGAAAGCTGCTCATGGCTGACAGTGTGGGGACAATACCTGTATCCTCCCTACCTCTCAGAAAATCCTCATTTTCTTTATACTCAGCAGCTCTGCCCATTGACATCTGATGATGTAATAACACGCAATTTATGTAATTCTGGGTTAAAGGTAGAACACATATAAAAGATAATTACTGCTCAGTTAGTCTGCTTTTAGTTGTAATACTTTAATTTCATAATGGATGTGAAAGTGTCCACATGCTCTCAAATGACAACTGGGTACTGGAACCTTTTATTATTCCAGAACTTCCAAGCCTTTACCTGCACTGTTGGTAAAACATTCTCTAAGGATGCAATTCCCTTGTTGTCATTCTTTGACAACACTACAACTTTTCTCTAACCCATTCTCTATTTCCATCATGCCTTCCTAAGCCCAGACCCTACAGTTACTAGTAAGGTCCTTATGGGCAGGACAGTGACTTTAGGCCATGGATTATCCCCCTAGCCTCTACCTTTCCAGATATGTGAACACCTTTATTGCTACTACTGATAGTCTAGTTTAGAGCTACAGAATCCTAACAGCCAACCACAGAAAAGATTACTCAGTCTTTTTTCCTCTTGCAATCCACATAGCTCACTTCACAACATTTGCATTCCCAGATGGATAACTGATGCTTTACCCTGAAGAAGTTAAAAAGAAACATTAAAAAAAGCAACTGAAATATGTCACAAGGAAAAACTTACGAGTTCATTACTTCATAGAAGACCTTTTAATATATTTTTTACTAAAATATCCTAAGAGATTTAGGGTGACTCACAAATGCCTAAAAATATGGAAACTATTTTCCTCCTGTGTTCTTTTTTCCTTTATGATGAAGGGAAGCTAAAAGTACTTTGCTTTTGTTTCTTGTTATTTTTTGCTTGGTTTCTCCCTCCCCTTTCTATGAGAATAACAAAGCACATTATGTTTTCACTTGCAAAGCTCCTGAGTGTGCAGTGCCTGCCCCAGCAGGAGGCACGGCACACAAAAGCATGAACCACACAGCTGCAATTACAGATCAAAGAGGATTGCTAATCTCACTAACTGCTACACCTCGGTTCTCCCACCTTCAGTCAGTGCCAAGCACTCTGCAAAACTCAGTATCAGTGTTTGTCTTTGAAAACTACAGGGATATGTATCTGTATTATACCTACATGGATACAAATATATTAAGCATGTCTATATGATACATGCATTAAAAACATATTCATTATTATTGTTATTACTGCTATTATTGTAATAAAATGGGGTTGAAATTTGTTGCCAAAACATTGTATTCTACTGCCATCTGAGATACCACAGACTAAAATACACAGAACTGAGACATTTGGTGGGAGATTCAGTCCTTTCTGGAGTGTCAGGACACTAGGCAGAATACGCACAGCACCTGAAACAACTCAAGGTGCCCTTTGTCAGGCAACTGAACCCAGACTTCTTTTCTAAAATAATCTAAGTGAGCCTTGCTATAAAATTCCTATTTTTGTCAACTGGTCTTGCAGGTTTCTCATAATAATCTTAAATGTCAACTGCCCAGATACTACAGTGACCTGAGATGAGACCTCTCTACTGTGTTCCTTAACATGTCAGAAAACCAAAAGTCTACCTCTTCAAAACTGGTAATTTTGTCAAGACTCAATCATTTGAATACGTTTGAAAAATCCAGATTCAGACAATACAAGGACTCAAGAAGAAGAAAGAACTAAAAAAGGAGGCCCTGTACATTGTATTTAAGTGCTACATGAGGTTTCAAGGTTTTCTGAATGTCTCTGCTTGATACTAGTCCTGTTGGTATTGTAACCTTGGCTTGCCTGCTCCTCTATGCCTCATTTTCCAGTGTTGCAGGTGGTCATATTTCCACAATATAGAGTGAAACAGTCTCCAAGGGAGTATCTTGTTCCTGGTATAGGCACTGACAGGCCTTCACTGATTTTTGAAATAAGAAGTTTGGATCCTAAATGTTCAGGACAGGAACAGGAATTAAAGCAGACTGGGAAAATGCTTCTGCTGCATTATAGAAGAGATGCTGTTCCTCAACTAAATTAGGACTATAAAAGTGAATTAACCTCTCTTTCTACTTGAAAAAGGAGAAATATGCTTCCCCTTCCTTATATTTGCTCTAGTCACACAGAATGCCTTCTGTTATTAAATGAGCAACTCTGTGAATCAGAAGCAACTCCAGGCTGGAAAGCACACAGTTTCTGCTGGAAGTAATATGGTAGAGATAGGGGCCTAGGACAAGAGAGAGTAGCCCCATATGGGCTTTTAAAGGACAAGGTAGAAAACAGCTAAATAACTTTGCATTATATTTTTAGGATTCATTCCTAAAAATACTCGACATTACCTACATATTGTTGGATATTTTTACCAAAAAAAGAAATCTAAAATATGAAGATTTTCCATGGAGACCTAAGGCTCAGAGATGCAGTCACCATGCCAGGTCACTGGCACATGGTGAAAGACAAGTTTGTGTGATAAAAACAAATCTAATGGGTTTATTTTTAAATACAAGCATTTCATAATGAATATTCAGCAAGACAGCTGCAGCCTAAAAATCATCCTGGATACAGACAAGAATGCTTTCAAATAATCATTGCGCACATGAAAAAATCCAGAACATTCTTCACAGGTTTACCTCTATTAGCCTAGGCACTTGGGATTATATTTTTTGTTATGTGTGATATCTATACCTAAACAGTATTTGAAGGCAGTTTAGAAAAATAAAAAAATAACACATCAGGAAGCAGTAAGACTGTTGATTCCAGTTCCAGAAATAATCATCTGCCACTTAAAATGATCATCTGTGGAAGTAAGGTGATGATTTAGAACCCTTAGTTTGGGGGTTTTTCTCTTTTCAACTCAATGGGAAGGTAGAATCTCATTCTGTACTTGTGCAGTCAATATTAGAACCAAATTATTTTGATGGTGTTTACCCTACCTACGCTGGCCTCTTAAAGAACAGGAGAACAAAGGAAATTAACATTACAATCTTCCTTGCATTACTACTTAGTCATTGTAAAATCATGGGGTAATAAACCAGTCTGTGGAGAAGGCTGTCATCAAGCACACACACAAACACACATACACAGATACAAAAGGGAAAGTAATTAAACTGCAAAATTCAAGCAGGACAGCACCCACCACCCCCAAATCAGGATGGATGGCTTCATGATTGTGTATGATAAGGCACTGATGTTCAATATTTCTCCCATCTATAAAGTTGTTTTAACTGTACGCAGAGCAATGAAATTCAGCCACCTTAAAATTAATGGCAAACTCCTACTTGTTACAACTGGCACCAAGAATGTTATTTTGCAGATTTATACTGCTGATCAGAACATGAAATTTCTTTGCTGGCTATAGTGAATAGGTATGATAGAATGAAAATTAGCATACTTTTAAACCATCATCTATGCTGGTAGCAATCAGGCTTAAAAATGACAAAGATCTCATTCATAGAAAAATTCCAGACCTTCCTCTTTTCAAATTATAAACTTGGGTATCACTTATTGAATTATTCATTCTGCACTTTCTGTGCAACACAAAAAGTAGGTATGGAACTGGGGATTCTAGTCAGCTAAAGCCGTCTTAGTTCAGAAGGTTAATTTTCATTTCAACAAGTGAGAGATTCATTCTCTATTTCTGTGCCCCACTGCATCTGAATCCCTGAATGATCCCTACAGAAAAAGTGTAAAGGAGCAAAACTGTAAGGCTATTTCAAGTACTGTAGGAGTTTGACAGTATTTCATTTTTCAACATATGCTAAAACACCGTGGGATGACTTTTAGCTTCTGCAGCTTCATGCAGATAAATATGGCTAGATGGGATCTGGATGTTTCCTGCAGTCAGAGAGATGTAAGCACAGCACCAGCAGGTTCCTTTCTGCAGTGAGGTCCTAATAGCGAACAGCCACACAGGAGCCCTCCATAACCAGTCACAGCAGCTGGAATCCAAGCACAAAGAAACAGAGACCACATCCAAGCTCATTTGCCCTGTTCACAAAGAAAGGCTACACAGGAGCTGAATTATACTTTACTACAGCAGGCTGGTTCACTTGGGGCCAATACCTCAAACACTGGTGGATGACTAATTTATGATGACTAACTGAAGAGGTCTCATTTTTAAAAGAAATGGTTCAAAGCCAGAAGAAATAATCAGAGAGGGGAAAAAAAAGAATAAATTCCTGTTATGTGACCCAGTTCAAGCTTAACTCTGCATATGCTATTCCTGCACAGTGAACTTTTTGGTCCCATTTTATTTCCTGTTCTCCTGCTCTGTTGGAGGCAGTGCTGTCAACCATTTCCAGCTGAGACTTTTTCAATTCCGATACTCCAAGGGCTCTTTTATATCTCCTCAGCTCAGCAGAAGGAAACAGAGGCAACAGAAGATAGAATGTTTTTCTTACCCTTTTATGACTGTTGCCATTTGGTCAACTGAGGTGGCACTGATGGCACAATAAAACCACCAGTGTGAAACTTAATGGGTCCCACAGCAGCATGCAAATTTTAAGAACATCAGGCTGGCCATTTCAACAGGAGAGGTCTGTCCGGACCTGGATTCTGGCTATGAAAGTGGCCATAGCAGATGTTCAGGGAGAGAGCATCAGAAAACTGTTCCAGTGAGAGGCAAGACACTGTTTAAAAACCTAGAGTTAGAGGCTGCATCTGGACTGTGATGTCTGAAAAGTATCAATTCCCCTCCAGGGCTCACTTACTCCTTTGGTTTCCATGAGACTCTTCAAAGCCCTAGTGACAGGCAGGTAAATAAATATTATCTGCTTTTAACAGGCAGAAGAAAGTGTGTTATATAATGTGTGCCAGATGTTGTGAAAACTAAGCAATTAACAGACCTAGCAGTGGTCTATGTGCCACTTGTGTATCTCATTTTGCCTTAAAGATCTTACAGTCTAGACAGATGGCACAAAATACTCCAGCAGAACAGAAAAGTGTCTAGCCTGACACTTGGAAAAGTTTTTGGCTTTTTGGGGTTTTTTTTAATACAGGAGTACTGACTTCTTTTTTCTTCTATTTTGATGCATTAGGCCTTCTGGTTCCCAAAATCTGATACAACCCTATTACATAAAAATGCTTCCCTTTTTTTCTCTTACTTTCTCAGTATATTACCTTTCTACCATAAAACAGTCAGACTTTTTTTTAAGCCATGAGCAGATTAACTATTTTAAAGACCAGAAACCATTACCATCTTCACTACAGTCCAATTACTTCATCAGTAAAATGAATATATTATTTTCTTATTCTTCAGTCCTAAGTAAGTTCTAAGGTGTAAAAGAGCCAAATACTAGAATTTTGGCTAGGCTGGAAACCAGGTTTCAATGTATTTAATCTTTCTAGTTTTGAACAGCAATTTTTGCTTTCAGTTAATTCAAAGGCAGACTTCTGGGATCTACGTGCCACGGACATTTAGGTAGGGTAGGGTATTTTGCACTCAAATGAGGAAAGTAATACAAACATGTAGAGGTTATAGCCAACACAGGAGTATTTTTCATGCTAATGAAAATTTCTTACTTCATGCACAAACAATATTTTCAAGTTGAGTATGTAAAAAAAAAAAAGAAACCCACGAAGTTTTACTGTTCTTTGAATGGTTGTAAAATTTCTGACTTTTCCTGTCCAGTGGGCAAACATAACATACTTCTAATTTAAACATTTGAAAGAATTTGCCACAATTTTTCCAAGCAGATGAATCTTCTTGAAAGAACAAAACTTTAAGCTTAAGCTCTTGAGATGAAACATTTGGAAATGTATTAGCATGTGATAAAAGAGATCAAGAGCACACCTTTTATACTCCCCACATAACCTGTGTCATCTGCTCTCCCATGAAAGTGCTCAGTTTCCTTCTGCATTGCTTCACAAGTTTTAGATGAGTAGAATCCTTTCGATATACCTGAGGATTAATTAATACTGCCAGTATAGGATAACTTCTAATGTTTATAACATAAAGCATAATCTCTAGTGTTTATAATTGTGCACTACAGGTCTACCACTTTCTGAAAAGACAATTTATCCTATCAAAGAGCACAGTGCACCCAACTGTAGCAGTACTGATGAAAAATGTCAAGGCCTATGAGAGTTGCCTGCAGTTGCTTGTATTCAGCTTTTCATGTGACAACTAATAGCAACCATAACTGTAAACCTCATTGCAAAAATAACTACTACTTAAATATGGATTGAGAAAAAAAAAGTATCTGAATGTGTATTTCCAGCTAAGCAACAAAATACTGACTGACATCTTCATTACACATTATTTATTTTCTATAAAGATTTCAGAATTTCAAATTCAAGCAAAACCTATTATATTCAGTTAAACAAGGAAACAAGGAAGAAAGTCTCCCACTTTGGAAAGGGAAAAAAGATATTCATCACATGCTCTTCACAACACTCACAACAGCCTCCCTCAGTAGAAGCCTCTCACACATGGCAGAACAATAACTGTAGATAACATTTAAACTGTATATTAAATAACTGTATATTCGGTAACTGTAGATTAACATGCTTGTGCCTTCCCTGTTTCAACTCACAAGAAGTTTCCATTCTACAGAGGATGACTTTAAGAAAATGATACATCAGTTCCTTCATTTTGTGACCAGTAGTGGTCATTCTGTCACCTGATTAGAATTACATTTGAGAACCCCGGATAAGAGGCATAACATTTTATTATCAGCAAACGTCACCTGCTTGAACTCCACCTATTTTTAGCCACCTGTGCTATTAATCAGCAGCACAGATCCCCACCAGGGTAACAAGCCCAAGCTCCTGGCACTCACCAAACAAGAAATGGAACAGAAAGCACAGCATGAGCAAACTGAAGGTGACAGCCATAGTACAGGAAACAAAACAGACCGCGAGAGAACCCTGCTTTACAGAACAAGCAGGACTCCAACCCTTCACGTTTGTTTACCTTCCCTGTAATAACTGTGCACAAGTGATCAAAAGCCAAAGCACGAAAACTTGTACAAAAGTAAAAATTAGCCAATCCAAAAAGAGTAGCCTGAAGGAGTGCTAAATTAAAGCAAGAGTATTATTCAGTTCTTTGGGAGAAAGGATAAGCACCCAGGAATCTGAAACCAAGAATCAAACTGTCAATCTGTAAGAAGCCTAAGTGCTACAACAGATTTTATGATTTTTAAGAAATGCTTAAATAGTTACTTTGGTTTTACTTCTTAGTGAATGAAAAAAAATATTCAAAACTCATTTTACTATCAGGTAAAAAACTTCATTGAAGATCTTATCTCCATCTTGCAGCTGTATTACTTCCAGATTTTCCTGCACACTGGATGCATTTCATGGCACACATCATCTGCGCAAACTGAGATAAACACACAACAGAAAAATGGAAGATTTTTACCTGAACTCTTATTTCTAGTAATTCTTTTCTTCATTAATACATAACCAAAATGCAAGCAGTTTTGTATTGGCATTGCTTGCCTTATAATTTTCCTCATGAACTTCTAAAATGAAAATTAAAGAGATTTTCATTGCCTTGTACATTTTTCTCCTAACTAGTCCTCCCAGACAGTATACTACTTGAATGAAACAAAGGACATGCTAAGAATAGCAGAAACAGAACACTGAGGATGATAAATAATACACATAGTATGAGCACAAGTCAGGAAGAGTCTTACCATAGGCTTCCATCTGAATTACACTATACATTTTCCAGTCACCTTGGCATGAAAGGAGACTTCAAAAAGAAAAAATTCCAGGGTAAACTTTTTTGTAAACAAAATGTTTAAAGCTCATCTTGATTTAATTAATCCATATAGTTTTCTAGTGTGCAAGAAGTTAGGTACCATAGACTCAACTACTTTTTCATGCCAAGAGGAAAAATTACTATATAAATAAATAAAGAGGTAAGTTCTCTGCTCTGCCAGAGAAAGAAACACTTAATGAATCCAAGGCTGTTTAAAATATTTACACCCTAAGTAAAACTTCACCAGTCACCCTAGTAAGTTCTTAAATTGCCAGGTGGCAAAGCCTCTGGCTGCACACATCTTTTCCTCTAGAAGAAACAGGATGTAGAGGGAATGTTTGCCATCTTAATTTGCTAGAAATCTCTTTATGGGTTCTTTGATGCTAGATTGTGTACTGGAATTCTGATAAATTACCCCAACTTGTGCACTTTGTTAGCATGTAGGTGTACTGCTCCCAAATCCCAAGCTGGGCAGCAACATCTGCATTTGATTCTAAGTTTTTATCCGTAAGAAAGAGAGTCAACATGTCATCTGAAAGAGATAACAGGGTATCTAAGACTCAGAGACCTTCTGAGCCTGTGGCTACTGTATTACTGAGCACCAGTCTGGGAAAGCCAGAGAGGTAATTTGCACTGAATTATCAGCAGCGCAGGTAACTGCAATAGCTTCAGTTCTCCTACTGTTCTCACAGCCTGGCTGAAGTCAGCACTGGACTGAAGACCAGATGGCTAATCCCAAAGCCAGAAAAGACAAAGGAAGTATTGTGAAGAATGTGTCATAATTTCCTTTAATGTGTAGAAATTCCAGTATAAAGAAGGACACAGTAATAGTGAGCCCCTTTCTAGCATATGTCTCAGAGAATATAGATATTAATTATACATTAGCATTCCTATAAATTTAATTTCCAGGTATTCATTAAATCAAACTTCTAAAAGCTAGAGCAGTAGATGTGACCATGTAATCTTAAATAAAGTCTTATTCACTGAAGAGATGCTGAGAGAGAGATCGATGGGAAAATGGTCTTAAAGTAATTAAAAAACTATCCCAGTGTACGTGTCAAAGGGAGCGATTTAAAAATAGGTGTTTTCCATCTAGAAGTGCCAAAGGCTGCCATGAAAGACTTGGTCCATATCACAAAGAAGGATAATATTTTCCTGTGCTACATGTGAGGAGAGTTGCCAGTAGTTTCAAGGGATGACCCTTCCCCTCTACTCAGCACTGGTAAGACTACACCCAGACTCCTGCACATGGACATATGGGAGCCCAATGAGGGATCACAAGGCTGAGCAAGAGACTGGAGAATCTCTCCTGTGGGGAAAACTGAGACAGCTGGGACTGGTAAGCCTGGAGAAGGCTTGGGGGAGATCTTATGCATCAATATCTGAAGGGAGGGTGCAAAGATGGAGCCAAGCTCTTCTCTGTGGTGCCCAGTGACGGGACCAGAGGCAAAGTGGACAAACAAACACAGGAGGTTCCCTCTAAACATCAGGAAACACTTTCACCATGAAGGTGGCAGCCCTGTCACAGGTAGCCCAGAGAGATTGTGGCATCTCCTCTGTTAGAGGCCCTCCAAAGCCAACTGGACACAGTCCTGGGCTTGAGGAGGCCCTCTTTGAGCTTCTGGGTTGGACATGAGGACCTCCAGAGCTCATTGCCAACCTCAACCATACTGTGAAAAAAAAGCTAAGTCACCAGTTAAGCTGAACTCAAAGAACATCACTTTACTTCTGAGTGCCCACACAGAGTGTGGGTGTGTCACAAATGTGGCACAACAAATCCTCTTTAAATTCACACTTTTAATAATTCAGGTTATCTTGTTTATGTAGGCACATGCAGAAAAAACCCTAAGCAGCAATATTTTCATATTTGGGGGATGTGTTTTCTTTACTCTTTTTTTTTTTTTTTTTTTTTTAAGGAAAAAAATCAAATTATCTGCAACTGTAGCAGATCCTGAGCATCAGCAGCTGAAGAGGCCCTTGCCACTTAACCTATAGGACTGTACCCTTTGCTAAGAGCAGTAGAAGATTGAGAGCCTGGCACTGCTTCAAGCTGACCTTGAGCTGGGAATTAATTTTCAGGAGTCCATTCTTTCCCCTCGTACTTTAACGAGCGTTAGGCTTTCCTTCTGCAAGGACTGTTATTTCTGCAAAGCTGGTGTGCAGTTACACTTGGGTGGTTCATTGTATTATTCCAGTTTGGAGATAAAAGTGCAAAGAATACTTTCTGAACAAAGCTTCTGTCTAAAAGTTTAACTAGTTTTCCAACTACATCAGAATAATTATTCCACAAATTGGGAGAGCAGAGCAGTCTTGTACTTTATATCAATTAATATAAATTCTCCTAACTCACTTTCAGTAATGAGAAGGCAAATGTACATAACTAAAAGCCTGTCACTATTTAAATTTAAGACTGCTCATGGAGAAGGGACATCACACTTACAGGGATCCAAAGTTGTCAGCAGTGCCTTCTTTTCACAGCTAGGTCCTTGCTAAGCCATTTAAAGGCAAGCTTGCTATTTTGCACATCACTAACACCCACCCATCCTTTACATCTCCCTCCACTACTGCCCTTTTGTATTATACATCAAAGCACAGACCTCTTAAGTAGCATGATGGAAAAAAAAAAGGGACACTAATGTTACTTACATTCCATCACACTGTTACTCCTTGCTTTTACTTGTCATTGCCTTTGAATCCCCTATTGATGTGACACATTGGGACATGGATTTACTACAGATGCAGCATGATTCATATGGCTCCACTTTCGGCACAGAAATGTTTTTAGGAGATACCAAAGTTCATTGACTCAGTGTTTCTCACTAGGAGGCTGTTTTACAATGGTTTTCTTGGCTTTCTCATGCCATTTTCCCTGCATCCCTGCTCTGAAGTCAGGGACTGTGTTCTTAAAGAACTGTGAGCACTGGGCTGAAGTAATGCATGCTGGATTGTTCCCTTCATTCTGCCTTCAAGTACCCTGAGTTGGAAGGGACCCACAAGGATCACTGAAGTCCAATTCCTGGCCCTGCAGAGGACAGCCCCATTAATCACACTGTGTGCCTGAGAACATTGTCCAAATAACTGAAAACAACCTTCTAGGTGTGAGAATAAAGCAGTAACAAGAGATAAAAGGACAGAGGGCGAAATAAAAATAATCCTAAGAGTTTCAGACAATAATAATATGTAATTAAGGATTTTAAAAACACACTGTTGGCAGAAAATATTTAGAGCTGGTGGAAATTGTGACTAGATCTGATGACCTCTTGAATTCCTGACACCTGACAAATTAATTGAGTCATTTGTGCCCCATCACCAGCTTCAGCTACTTTCATTTTCTAAGAAAAAATACCTGTCCTGGATCAAATCTTTCTATGACACAAGAATATAGTAGCTGCTTGATGATGAGTAGCCTTGAGGAGCTAATACTGTGGCTCTGTCTCAGGAAGAAAGAGGACATAATTATCTGCAGAGACAAAGAGAAGAAAAGAAACACTGGAAAATAACAACTCCATGAGCATGGCATGATCACAGCCCTGACTGTTCATTACTTTCTCCTTCACCTCTGGCTAGCTTTAGCTGGGCTTAGTTCTCCCAGCCTGCAGAGGACAGGGCTGGACAAGGACAGCACAGCAGCAGAACTGATTGCCAGCTCAGGAGAAGGCAGATCCATCAGGCAGCTTTTTTGGCATCAGGGGAATTTTTTGCTACCTTAAAATAATGTGCATGAAACTACACTGTTAATATTTTTATGTTGCCAGAACTGAAGAGTACTGTTTTGTTCTGTAGTCCATTTCCTATAAAACCTTGGAATTCTGCAGGATGAGTATTCAGATGTATTATTCCAAGTACTTGACTGCAGATTGTGGCCAAACTAAAAGTGAAGCCCAACTGTATTCCTTGCAAATTGCCATCTCTACTGAAAGCCCTGTGCCTTCCTGCTGCTTTGCATTTTCATTGCTCTGTGTAGTTTTGTCAAGTTTGCTACTGCATATAAAGAATACAGGCTTTCATGGTAAAGCAAACATACATATACTCTGCAAAGTGATATGAATTTTGCTCTTTCAAATAGCTGAGGACAAATTTGGCTCCCAGTTTCTTAAAAAAGTTTGTCTAGAACTCCCTGAAAGCTCCCTGGCTCAAACAGTAACTTGTTGAAAGTTTCACAGTTGAAAATTTTTTGAGAGATTAAAAATATTTTAAGCTACAGTACATAGGCAAAACTCAGGGTTATCCAAGGAGGCTTTGAGACAAACAAGAAGTTGGAAAGACTTTTAACAAGGGCATGTAGTGACAGGACAAGGGGGAAAGGTTTCAAACTGAAAGGGCAGGTTTAGATTAGATATTACAGAGAAATTCTGTACTGTGCGGGCGGTGAGACACAGGATCAGGTTGCCCAGAGGAGCTGAGGATGCCCCATCCCTGGAAGCGTTCAAGGTCAGGCTGGATGGGGCTTTGAGCAAGCTAGACAAGTTAAAGATGTTCTTCCCCATGGCAGGGGGGCTGGAACTAGATGATCCTTAAGGTCTCCTCCAATCCAAACCATTCCACAATTCTAGGATAATAACTAGTGCAGCCAACCCATCAAACTTCATTGCCAGAAATGAAATATGATGTCACGTAAAATAACACAGCATCAGTTTCCAACAATAAGCTTCCACTGCTCAAGACTATGGGAGAAATCTGTAAAACATGATTTAGATTAGATTAAAAAATGGATCCTGACTTAGGAAGCATATCATAATATTTCCAAGTTTTTGCAATACTGAGGCAATACTATTTGCAATCCTGTTTAAATATTTTAAGATGATACCTTATTTCTACTTTTGTATTTATTAGAATGAAATTTCTAAATTTCTAACATATCAGGGCATGTCTCTGTCCCATTTCTGTTTGAAAATTATGATAAAAAATTATTTCATGGAAAAGTAGGTTATAATGTAAAGAATGTATTTGAATAGCATTCTAAAATGTAAAAACTAAAAGTTGTATGAACAATGGGAGAAGTAGCTGGACATTGAATAACTACAGCAACATAAAAAGAGTTCAAGATTAGAGGGACAAGCATTGAATGAAACAGAATGACAGAATGAATTACAGCCTAGGCCTCAATTTTTACTAAAATGCTAAATTACATTTTAAAATTGTCCCACAGTTTTTTGTCAAAATTAAAGACTATTCCAATTCTAGAAACCTGATCCAACAAGTGAGAGTGGCAGTATTAGCACATTTATAAACCTCAAAAATTCCAGGGTGCAGACAGAAGAAATTACTTTTTGTCCCCTCTGATTCACCTCAGTACGAGTCCAGAGCAGTTTGCTTTAAAAGCTGTTCAGTAACAAAATGTGACAGTCCCAAGCTGCAAGATGACTGATAACTGCTTCCTGCAGGAGGTCAGTGGTTCAACTCATCCCTGTATTTCCATTAAATTCAACAGCTAAATATCACCATCCACAGGAAAAATTTAAAGGAAAGAGAAGCACGTCACCTGATTTGGATTTGAGACACAGCCAAACAGAAGACAGAGATGGCTTAAAGCTGTGATTTTGAGAGATACTAAATAGCACTGTGTCATAATACCTTTAGTAAGTGATAATACAAGACACAGAAGGTACGTTCAGAGAATGAAGAATACATTTTTCTCCTGGGATGCTTGTAAATATTTCAAGTTAGAGAAAAGACACAGTAATTTATTGGTGATTGCCAGAGGAACAGAGGAGGAAATTTTCTCACCCGTAAATCACTGCTCTTTCTGCCAAGAAGTAATCAGTTATTCCACACTGCTACATCTCAGCTGCTCTCACTTGTCACTGTGATGGATCTCCACTTTGAAAAAAGTTTCTAAATACAAAATTTATAATACTTTGCAATTAGTGCAGTTAAATCCTTAAGCTCTCATGCAGAGTTACTACTGTACCTAGTGGAAACAAATATAATTGGCCAAATTCTATCCCAACATACTTTATGCAGAATGCAAATCAAAGTAGTCACTCAGGCCCTGTGATGATAAAAGGGAACAGTGCAAACCAGAAAACTGAATCCCTTGGGATAGGACAGGTAAGGAGGACTGAGAGCATCTGGTAGATGCTCTCTGGGGTGACAGAACTTCATCCAGAGCTCAAAATGAGATGTGAGAAATCCCAGATGACCTCACTTCAGAAGCAACTGGTATATATCATCTTAGTTAAAACCTCTGTTTTCAAAGCTGGCAGCTCTGCTCCAGGCTATATGCAAAAATGAGCTACTTAGGGGGGAAAAAAAAAAAAAACAACAAAACCATGAATTAAACCTAGCATGCTGTCATGGAAAGAGAAGCAAAATATTCTGGCAAAGCAATCAAAAAGAAAGAATTTACAATCTTGGTCTGAAACTTTTCTAGATTTTTGTACATTTTAAAGTCGAAAAATAAAATTATAATCGAGTTTCACTTAATGAAAATTTCTTATTCATATTAATAAATCTAATCATAAGCATAACAAAACAAAACAATTATCATCTTCAAAGGAAAATTTCCCTTCAAGATGATAGCATTTCTTTACACTTGAAACCCCAGATTTTTTATGTTCAAACTTTTGCCAGAGCTATATTCCAACTCACTTCTATTCAAAAACCTCACAGATTATATAAGCCTTTTTTACCTCAACCATTTTGTCTGTATCAGGCTTTTCCAACCTCCAGCAATTAATATAATTCTACTCAAATAGCACACACCTACTGTTTCCTACTTTTTCCAGTTATCACCAAATTTGGAGATTTAGAACCACACTAGTTCAGGGCAGAGCATCATCTCATTAATTTATAATTTAATCTTTCAAAGTATGTCCCATTCATCACTTTTTAGTTAGCATTAGTATCTCATGAAAAACATCTTTTTCTGTTACTATAATGCAGTAATTAAACAAAAAACCCCACAGACAAACATGCTCAATTTGTGTAAATGGTCTTAAAAAGTCTTTCTAGAGTTGAGATTAGTTGAAATTTTCTGCTTGTCTTGATGCCTATAAAATTGGATTTGGGTAGAACTGCCCTCCAAACTCAGGGAGTTAATCAATGTCCTCTGCCCCACAGCACTATTTATTTTAGAGCTGATTTACTTAAACATTATAAACTAGATAATAAAGAAGCTTCAATGCAGGACTTTTCATAGGAATCACATCTGTTTCCCGTTGATGATGAAAACTTTTGTTACCCTTTATTTTCTTCCTGTCAGAAAAGGTAGAATTACAAAATATTCCTCAATATTAGTAAAGTCCAAAAGGTAAAATTACCACTATTGTGAAAAACTGTTTTTATTAACATGCTTCTTATGACGTTTATTTGATGTAAGATCAAATAAGATCGCAAGCTAAGATTAGAATAACAAAATTTAGGCTGTAAATGGTATTTGCCAACAGAGAGGTTAGATGAACAGGAATTCACCTCTCCTTCTAGATATTATGACTAGGGAATAAAATCTTAGACTTATGCTGCTAGGTTCCAAAAAACATGTTATGGTCAAATAAGTAAATCCAAAAAAAACAGTGAAATGATTCAGCTTGTTCGCCAGCTGGAGGAGGGGAGTGTGTAAGACAGAAGGCTTAAAAATTCTTTAGCATGGAAAACATAAACATGAAGAACTAAGTTCACCATCCTGTCAACACACAAGAACACTTTTTTAAAGAATGACTCATAAAATTCTAGAAATTAGTACCCAAGAATGTGATATAATCTTTGATTTAGCACTCCCTGAGCTGAAAATTTCTTAAGGCTGGAAAAATAAACTAGAGGAATGTGACTGTGTACTTGCCCTATTCTTTTGTACTCTTTTAAGTAAATGCTAAATGCAAGAGAGAATATAGGGGCTGTGTGGGTCCTGAGTGTGGCCTAGAACTGCTCCTATCAGGTTCATTGGCAAGTACTGATGTTCCACGCTTAAAAATAGGACCAAGGTTAAACTGAAGAAAATATAAGCCAAAAATAGACATAGGAGTTCCATGGGATATTCCGTTCCAAGTTCTATTTCTATAGAGCACACGGGTATGGATGATCAGCTGGCTACAGATCTTGTAGTGGAGGGATTTATATTTTAATTAGAAGAAATACTCAGTAGGGTAACCAAAGTATTTCGGAAATAATTCTAAATCCTTTGCTTAAAATGCAAACATTGCTAATTTTCCTGTGATGAGTTTGACTAAAAAAGGCATATTCTCACAAAGAATGGAGCAGCTGTGAAGGGTGACCAGCAGACACAGTAGACACAGAAGTCAATAGCTATTCACTTCACTCTAAGTTAACTCCCCACATCAGCTAAAAAGGCCTGTGGCCTTGACAGATCATATTGACTGTAATGGGACCTTAGGTAACTAATTCATTATAGGCACCTACATGGACACATTTAAGCATGGGTGTCATAATCTGAAGCTAAAACCAGCCACACTTAATTCAAATGTGCCTCGACTATTCACATTTAAGTAATGCATATTATAATGCTTTTATGATTTTATTATCTTCCAGCCAGGCTTGAATTGCTGACCCCATTTAGCTTTCCAGTTAATAGCTGTTTGATGATTTGCCAAAACCAAAATCATGTGTACAGATTGTTCTTTGCTGAATTGATTGATTCAGGACTTATTTTCAAGATCATGTCTGCCCCATTTGCAGATGTTCTGTTCTCCTTAATAAGTACAGGAAAACTGACAAGACTTGCTAGAAAATTTATATCACTTCTCTTCTGTTATTCCAATCTGCAGCTTGTCTGAAAACTTGCTGCTTCTATTTTTTTTTTTTTTTTTTGGTCAGAACCAATAAAGCCTACACTTCATCCAATTTTTATTTTCAGACAGGATTTTCAAAGAGACCTAGGAGATTCTCAGGTCCTATTAGAAGTCCCTGGGAACTGGGCTTTTAACTCTTTGAAACTTCTTGCTCTTGTAAGCTTTCACATTCTGCAGCCCTGAGTCAACACAGACAGCAGGTAACCATTGACATGAAGCAAGGTTTAAAGGACAGGTTTTAAATCAAGGAGCTACTTACCTGACCACAACCAAAGCTGATGCTTGTACCACTACAATCTTGCTATCAAGTCTTATGATTCCTCAATACATAACTTCAAATGTCAAGATAACTCTGGGATGCTGCTACCTGTCCTTTCAGGCTGCTCCTAAAAATAAATGAAGTGGGCCAGCAAGAATTCTCTGACTCTGGTATTGATTAGCACAGTATGGCTCACAGGCATTTGGCTGACTTCTCCCACTTTATCTCCTTTCCCTCCAAAACAAAACAGCTGGATCCTACCTCCCTGGATCCTTGGCCACTAATATATCCCCAGCCTCTGCCTGGGTATTGTTTGTAAAAGTGCTTATTTAACACTCCAAAATGCACCTTGGACATGACCATGCTGGCAGTTCAGGAGTTTGGATGATCATATATCTGTGCTCAGGCCCAAATTGTGTCCAGGATTAGTTTACTAACAAAGAGATAACCTAATGCTCCTAGAGGACGATGCCGTTTGGGTGACAGTTGGATTTTTTTGTTGCCTGGAACTGTAAGGAAAAGTAGACTTCTTGATGGGTGCATTTCAATGAAGATTTTTTTCTCATAAAGCAATTATATTCCTCCCTGGGGAAGTAGCTTTCCCTGACCTTTCTTAGCCTGAAGATGTAATGACATTCTCTGAAAACAGTGAAATCACTCAAAAATTACTGTTGTCTCTTCAGCATGGACCCTCTCTGCCAAGGATTGGCAGTGTGAGTTCCATAAAACAGCCTTAACAAAGCCCTTAACAAAAATATTTTGAGAAATGTCTATTTCATTCACCATCATAGTGTAAGTGTCGAAGTTAAAAGGTGAAGGCTTGCAGTCTCAACATGGAAGTTTAACTACAACTTTGAGACAGGTGCCAGATCCAGATGAGAGAGAGTTTAGAGTGCTGCTTCTTCTCAGCACACAATTACTGATGTGTATTTCCATTCTTAAGAACTCCATTTCTATCAGGTGCTTAACTTCCTCGTTTGGAAACTTCTGTTGCCTAAACCAAAATTGCTTAGCCAAACACTTAATTTATATGCATGTCTGGCACAGGTTGTCCTAATAGTGACCAAGTTCTTTGGGTCTATACCTCAACATTTTTGCTGCCTTTTCTTGCCTAATCCAGATATCACTTTACACTTTTCCTGGGCTAATCTCATTCTCAGCCCCTTCATATGTCTCTGGTTTCAGTTCTCTCATTTTGAAACCATCAGTCATTCCTTAAACAACATGCTGTGTTATCCCAAGTCCTTCCTTTCACCTCTTCTTTCTTCTGCAGCTTTTCTGGGGGAAAGTTGTTCCTGGTCTGTTATCTGTTTTTCCTGCCATACATTAAAAAAAAAAAAAAAATCTGTTGCCGTATTATATTCTCATTTTATCCTCCAGTCAATCTTCTCCTAGATATCCAAATCACGCATTTTATATATGAGTTCTTCCCTATGCAAACCACCATTTTACTGTAATATCCTCAGGGTTCTGACTTCTCTCCCCTCCTAGAAGCAGCTTGAGGCCAGTTCACTGCTTTCAGCTGTTATGAAAAAAAAAGCTGGCATTGGAGACTCCTCGCTCCATCTCTTGGGAGCTACTATTAAGCTGAGACCGTGTTCCCTGGTCTGAACTGCACTGCAGCACTGGTGCCACCATATCAGTGCCTGGGCATGCCCCCTATTGATCCAGACTCTGACCCAGACCTTCAGATTTAATACCCCAGCCTGATCTCAGACCTCCCTCATCACCATGGACTTGCTGTGGCCTGGCCACTCAGCTAAACCTGGGTGGGGTTACCAATCTGCCCTGCTTGCCTTGCTCAGGTGTGGGAGGCCTGGCTCCTTGTCCGTGAGGCTCCTGCCCATGCCAGCCCTGTTCCCATCCTCAGCCCCTGGCTCACTTTCCTTCAGGGAGCAGACTGCCTCTGCAGTTCCCTGGCAGATTCCTTCTGGGCCATTTTTCATTCAGACTTTTACTTCTGCTGAAATAGCACTTGGCTTCTAGCATGTGAGAGACAAATACATTCAAAAAGCTCTTTCTTCTTTTATTATTGCTCTTGATTTAAGTACTTTATTTAGATAGTGTGCATCAATGATGGAAGGTTTGGTTTTTCTCTTTTATTAATCCTTCATGAAATATGGAGATTATAATCTCTTTCCTTTATTAATAGGTATCTCCTCCAAGTCTAGCAATTTTTTTTTTAGCACTTTCTAGTGCTTTCCTTCTTTCACATGCCTTTCCTAAGGTGGCTTTCCTCCTCAGAGTTACAGTTTCTATTCTTAAATGGAAAACATGCCTTTCTAGTCTTTCTGCAGAATCTTTACTACTACTACTTGTTTAGTTGTACTGGCTCCCTGGAGACAAAGAGTTGAACACAAACATAAACTAGGAAAATCCGAGTCTTCTTCAGTTGTCATATGTATTTACAACTACTTTAAAGTTATTTTGTGTACATATGCACTCTTATAATTCAAATGTGAAGGTTTACTATGAGACCTGGACTTGCTAGGAACTGCTCAGTTATTTAATACTGTTAAAAATACTTTTCTGTGTCTTGGTTTTTACATTTTTTTTCCTATGCTTACCATTTTGATTCTATTTCAACAACTTCTATTCCCTTTAATATCCCTTCAAAAGACTGTATGTTCACCAACTTCCTTTGTTGCAAAAGCCATTTCACTGTCGCATCCTCCTGTTTTTCTTATCTAATTGTTTCATTAAAAAAAAGGAAACATCAGATAATGGAATCACAGAATCACAGAATGGTTTGAGTTGGAAGGGACCTTAAAGATCATCTAGTTCCAATCCCCCTGCCATGGGCCAGGACACCTTGCACTAGACTGGGTTGCTTAAAGCCCCATCAAACCTGGCCTTGAAAGCTTCCAGAGATGGAGCATCCACAGCTTCTCTGGGCAACCTGTGCCAGTCCCTCACCACCCTCACAGTAAAGATTTTCTTCCTAATATTTAATCTAAACTTGGGCTCCTTCATCTTAAGGCCATTCCCCCTTGTCCTATCACTCCATACTCTTGAAAAAGTTCCTCTTCAGCTCTCTTGTAGCCCCTTTAGGTACTGGAAGGTGCTATAAACTCACCCCAGAGCCTTCTCCAGGCTTAACAGCCCCAACTCTCCCAGCCTGTCTCCATAGCAGAGGTGCTCCAGCCCTCCAAGGATCTTTGTGGCCTCCTCTGGACTCAGTCCAACAGGTCTATGTCTCTCTTATGTTGGGGGCCCCAGAGCTGGATGCAATATTCCAGGTGGGGTCTCACCAGAGCAGAGCAGAGGGGCCGGATCCCCTCCCTCACCTGCTGCCCACAGTGCTGGTGATGCAGCCCAGGATGTGGTTGGGAATCAGGAATGAGCATCTCATTGTTTACTCCACCTGAAAGCCTCAGTGGTTCTCTAAAGCTTCTCCTGTTTTTTCATGTCCAGGAACACATTATTCTCCCTTCTAAGTTTATTATGGAGAATGCAGAATACTTATGCAAAAAATGAGACTAAATTAGAAAGTACATGTGATTTTAGTTTCTTAAAACAAGTTCTTTGTTTCGCAACACAAAGGTTGCATAAAAAAAGACTGTGTTAATTGGGCCCTTGGAATACATCTTTGTTAAGAACATTTACTGTCAATGATTCCATCTTTTTATGAAAGAATTTATACCGTCATGATCTGCATTTGTGTAGAACCCTTTGCTCTGAGTCATTCAGCTGATGGCTACTTTCCAAAATGCTGAAATTACTCACCACAAATCTACTGCAGTGACAGAAATGTAAGTTTTGAAAAATAGATTTAAGAAGCCTATATTATATTTTGGCTCATAAGCTATATTACCATAAAAGAGACATTAAATATATGTGTGCAGTACAGCAAGCTCCCAAAACTCATCAAAAGGGTGACAAATGGCATGAGAAATTTAAGGTTTTGAGTTTCAGAAGTCAGTTGGGATCCAGTTTAGAAAAAGTTAGTCTTACAATCACAGAAATCTAATCTTTAGTACCAGAATTATTATTACATTCAAAGGGGATGTTATTTGAAAGCCTTCATCTACTTTTCAGAGCAATGAATAAACCCACTGACAAATTTGAGGTTTTCTTGATGAGCAAAAGTAACAGAGGATGCAGTACTTTCTTTTCATTTTCTACCCTTCCTCTGCCTCCTTATTCTGATATTCCAGCCTTCTATCGTGTTCTTCATATTAAATACAGGCCAAAGGAAGGCAAAGGAGGATAGCCCTTAATAACCCCACCCAACAGGTTTCCTCACCTTTCTGAGCTCCAAGCAGGATTTATATACTGTTTTCTGAATACAACAAGGGGAGAAGGAACTGGAAGAAATTTTGACAGACCAGCTGCAAAATGTTGAGGGTCTCATGTGCAGAAGCAGCCCTGGGGGAGTGGAACAGGTTTACTGTTAATGTTCTTATTGCTTTTGGTGTTCAGAATGCAGCTGGGCATTAGTAGGCAGCACTCCTGAATTTACTTAATTTTGTCAATAATTCACAGCAAAGCACAGAGAAATGTTCATCATGAGAATTAGGGGCCTCACCACAATGATGAATCAGCCTCTCAAATGTTTTAATATGGGAGAATTGTACTGATATCGGGGTGGTGGGGGCTGGGGGGAAGCACAGAGAGTGGAAAACAAAGCAATAAGTAATTTTTTCCAAAGGTTGAAGAAAACTATGAAACCTATTGTCAATATATTCATCTTTTTAGTAAGTCTTAAATAAGTAGCCATGGACCTCACCTGCAAATCATATGGTGACAATCATGACGAATCATGGCTCTGGCTGCCAACTTCACAGCAGTTTATTTTATTAGCATAAGGGTAAATGCATGTTTCTGGCAACATAAGTGGTGAAATATATTCTGAACCAGAACAGTACTGCCAATCTGACCAGTATAATTAGTATTACATCCTATTTTCATTGTGCTTTTTGTCTTTGGGCAGTAAGAAAAGTAGAAACCTCTTATATAGGTAGACTTCCCATTCTAGAATGAGATCTAAACATCCTAGATGTAGTGGGAGGAAGAGGCCCTTCTGCCTGTATTGGGGGTTTGGACACTTCGGTGAAGTTTTCATTGAAACTTTTCAACAAAAAGTCCTTTTCAATCTACATATGCCAATAACAATAAGAAAACATCTGGAATATCATTGGTCTTAAGTCAAAGATTATGATAGAATCAGGGAAAAATCACAAAAATTTTGTAAAAAAAAAATAGGGGTTTGGCAGTTTTTTATTTTAAAAAGTATTTTCTATCATTTCAAGTCATGAATAGTCTCTCACTATACACTGAAGAGCCTGTCTATGCTGCAGAAATAAGACAAATATAAACCCATTACTCTTTTCTGGCCTTCGGAGGACTTACACATTTGAGAAGTTTTTTAATATAGTCTTACAAGCACTGTCATAAATTATTCAGAGTTTGATTTTATATTGGATTTGTTCCACAATGCAGTGATCAATCTGGGTTACTTTCAGAAATGAGAATGGCAGTTTCTGTGAAACACAGAAGTTAATAAATCCTGTTTTAATTGTCTATAGTGTCTCACTGTGGGTCAGACAATGGGTCAGACATTTGGTTTATTAGCACAGATTCTGATCACTGTGTTTTGCCGCAGTCGAGAATGAGTTTCTGAGTTCACTTCTAGTTTTTCATTTAATGAGATACAGAAGAGACCTTTCATGTGTACTGATGGTTCTATAACTCCACTGGCTTGCAGGTTTTGTACAGGATTTCATCATTAGCAGATAATTACCATCAACACTTTCTGCCATATTGCTCTTCTGTTCTCACTGTAGTCATAGAAAGGCACTTCATTTGACACCTACTTCACTTACACAACTATTTTAATATTAAAAACTTTGCTAATTTTCAGTGGATTAGGAATAGTCTACTTTTCTCAAGAAATAGTTTGCCTACAGAGCAGTATGGTCAAGGAAAATAAATTACTGTGCCTTACAGCTAAGAATAGATGGCACCTCATGTATCTGAAGGAAATGTGTCAGTAATACTATTACTGCAAAAATAAGAAAAACTTTTTTTCATGACACAATACTTAGGCAAAAATAATCCTTATCAATTTTGATGAGATGTGACAGTATACATCAACATTTCTCTCCTTAAATACTTGTAGATTTTCCTGTATGTTTTCCAATATTGTCATAATCTTAATATTTTTTACTAGAATATTATCAATCGTTCTATTTTCCCTCTATCCTCACACTCCTCTTCATACTATTGCTGTTCTGGTCTTGCCCTCTCCCATGATTTCCTCATTAATCCTTTCAAAACCTGCTTTACTTAAAGTTGATTATAACATTCTCAAAATATACATTCAGAAGTGTAGTGGTTTGGTCCAAAATACTCATTACTGTTTACCTTCTGTGAGATAAGAATTAGGAGAAATGCAAAGCAGGCACCAAACTTGAAAGAATATAAAGAAGTTTATTAACAGACCTAAAAGAAAAAAATATCATACCACACCTTCAGAACACTTCTCCTCCCCCCACCTTTCTCCCTTCTCCCACGGACAATGTAAAAAGACAACTCTTAAGATGTTCAGTCTGTTTACCACTTCCATAATAACCTTGTTCAGTCCATTTAGGAAGAGGAGTCTCTCTTGCCCGTGCTATGAAAACATTATCACAACAAGCCAGCCGCCCAGGTTGGTTCTCTGCTCACATGCAAGTCCCTTCCCCAACTTGCAGCTTTTCCCACAACTGCTTTTGAGGGTCCAATCTTGAAATTACTGGGGTACAATTTTAAGGTTGAGCCGTTCAGAAACAAAAGTTCTCTTCACCCATCTCTGGGAGCATTTCATCTCTAAGAACAGAGGCCCTTCTCCTTCCCTGGGAGCAAAGGGTCCTCCTCATCTTCATCTCTAGGACTATCTCTGGGAGCATCTCTAGGAACTGAGGTTTTCTCCTTTCCCATTTGGAGCAAAAGTCCTCATTGCTTCCATCTCTCCCTGTTCAAACTTCTCATGAAATTACAGCTGCTTAGCATCTGCCTATCTTGGCACAGGTGCTTTTGCTCACAAGTACAAGTTGAACACTCCACCCCCACCCCGCCTGCATGAAATTACAATGGGTACTCTGATACATCACAGCTTTACAACAGAATTTCAGCTTTAAGCATCTCCTCTTTCTCTTCCCTCAGGTTTTCAGCTCTTCACAGCACTGAAAAGGTTAATCTCACCCAGGCCTTGCATCTGGAATGTCACTTATCACTGTTGGTCACCTGATCTTTTGCCAGACAGCCGTGCAGCTTCAGCTGAATCTTGGCCGCAGTGGAGAAGGGGAGCCGAGCCGCTCCATCTGCACAGAGCAGGGCA